>NC_059360.1:20325000-20642500 GCF_019703515.2 Myxocyprinus asiaticus
TTACGGAACAGTTCATTAAACCCATGGTAACTTATTTGATTGGTGGTGCTCATCATTTACTCACCCTTATGCCATCCCAGATGTGTATGACTTTCTTTCATCTGCAGAACACATACAAACATTTCTAGAAGAATATTTCAGCTCCATTGGTCAATTCAATGCAAGTGAATGGTGGCCAGACATTTCAAGCTACAAAAAGCATATTAAGGGAGCGTAAAGTTATCCATACTGCTACAGTGGTTAAATCCATATCTTCTGAAGCGATTCAGTTGGTTTTAGGTGAAAACAAACCAAACTGTATCTCATTTTCACTGTATATCTTGCCATTGCAATCTCTAGGCACGATCATGATTTCAAGCTTGATTTCACTTTCTAGTGCTTGATGCATGTGCAGAGCCCTAGATGGCGCTATAGGAGGTGTAATCGAGCTTGAAATCCTGATCGCCAAGGAGACGGCTAATGTCAAGATTTATAGTTGAAAAAGGAGTTATATTTTGGTCTATTCTCACCCCAAACCAACTGGATCAGTTCAGAAGACATTGGTGAAACCACTGGAGTCTTATGGATTACTCTTATGCTGCATTTATGTGCTTTTTGGAGCATCAAAATTCTGGCCACCATTCACTTACATTGAATTGACCTACATAACAGCGGTATTCTTCTGAAAATCTTTTTTGTTGTGTTCTGCAGAACGTCATACACATCTTGGATCGAATGAGGGTGAGAAAATTATGAAAGAATTTTCATTTTTAAATGAACCATCCCTTTAATGGCGCACTCAAGTCACATCAGAATGATCATATTCATGGGATGAGTGTAAATGAACACCACACTCCATTAAAATTGGAACATTGAAGGAGAGAGTTGAGTCATATTAGTGACCAAAACAGAGACTTGTGGGGTGGGCTCTTTTCATTTGGGCCAATAAGCAACCACCCAGGAACCACCCAGAACACCCTGGCAACTGCAAAGCAATGTGCTGAAACACAGTTAAAACAACTTAACAACAGCATAGCAACAACCTGACAACCACCTAGTACAACCTGGCAACTGCGGAGCAATGTGCAAAAAACACAGAAAACAACTTAGCAACAGCATAGTAACAACCTGGCAACCTCATACTGTAGCAATGCGCCAAAACACACAGCAGAGATCACCTTGACAACTGCATAGCATGCCCTAGCAACCATCCAGAAAACCCTAGTTACCACATACTGTAGCACATCATATCTTTTTTAAATGTTAAATGTAAACGCATTTGATTGACTTTTATATGAACAGGTCTCCTGGAAAGGCAGGAGACTGATCGTACATAACTTCATTATTTAACAGCTTTCATAATGTTTAAGCCTAAACTTATCAAATTAATAAGTAATTGTTTTAAATATAAAAATAAACTCACATGAGCAGTTTCTTCAGTTCAAATGAATAAAGATTTGACTCAAATGATTCTTTCCAGGAATCACACATTTCTACCGCTGATCTGCACGCATTTTTGCGCGTACAGCTGTTTTTTTTTTTTTTTTTGTTTTTTTTTTAGCGATGTTCAGTCGCAAATGTAACGAAAGGTATCAGCCACTTCCAGCTATTTTAGCGATACAAAAATACTACATTATGCTGCTTTATATTACAGGCTGGCAATACATGTCATCATATTATTATCATTAATTATGATTTTCATAAACTCATTGGTTTTGGACGCATATAGTTTTACTGTATATCGCATTTTGCCATCGACACGGACAGGCCTCCGCGCCGTCTGACACGCCTCCACAAACTTTACACAACCAGCAGAGAGAAGAAAGATGCCGGGAAAATGCTGCTTCAACTTTCTTTGCACCAAAACTGCATCTTGTTTCATCTTGACAAATTAAACAATGCATTTTACTCTCCAATCTTGTCAGAGAGCATTCTCTCTTTCTTAGCGGTGTATAGTAAACAGACATGCAGATCAGGCATTCAGCATGGCTTATGAAACATCGCCTTTAGAAATAAACAAATAAAGGCATCATTGGAGGTTATGCAAGTACATATAAATGGAAGTTTACATGGAGACAAGAAACACTGCATCTTCACAATCTCGGTAAAATAAGAAGCAGATTTTAGTATCATCTCTTCAATACAACACACAGCAACAAGTGAATGATTTACTTACTCTTTTACTATAAATGCTGAAGTTAGAAACGTATCCGCTATTATTATCCTTCTATGTATTTACATTGCGGTCAATAACAGCAGAACCTTTACATATTCGCCAGAAATGCAGCCGTTACAAAATAAGGTGGATTGTAATTAAGCGGGATGAATGGGAGGGAGTGGCGGTGAAGTTCTCTGAGCTGCGAGAGTTTGTGTTTGCAAGTGTATGTGTCTGAGCAGCAATTGAGCAGCAGCAGCAGTAGTTTGATGTAATGGATGGGCTGGGCGAGGCTGCGTTCCACTTCACTTTTAACATCCACTTGCTAACTCCCCTAAACACTTCCCCTCGGTGGAATCCCCACCGCCATTTTGGAAGTCCGTTCCACTTCATTAAGTGAGCGAAGGAAGTTTCAACTGACAGACCCTCAACCCCTTGATTTTGGCCGAGGGAGCGAGCTTACTCTGATGTACGCTTCAGGCAGCTCCATATCCCACAATGCAACTCGATTGTGACGTGACAGCAGATTGCACTTCATAAACCTCACCCCCACACAACTCTGTGTTTAGAAAAGTTATATTGAGATTTAACAGCACAATACTTGTAGCTACCTTAAACTGTTTCTCACACAGTTATAGCCTATGTGTTCATTGTTAGTCGTTTGTGAAAGTCTTGATTAATCCTTTCTAACAATTTTTAATTCTAATGAAAAATAAAAATAAACATACAAGATTTATACATGATCCTCTGAAATCAATCTCCGAAAACATTGTTTTCTCAGGTGCAAAAATCACTAAATAATCCACAAATTGAGATCAGCTTTCAACATGCTCCAAGTGATCAAGGGTTTAGGGTGTTTCAGTTAAACCCACTGCACGTCTTCCGCCAGTAGTGGACACTCGCTCAACGTAAGCAGTGACGTACATCCGAGTCCATGAGACGGAGTGAAGTTTAAGAGGGAAGGGCATACAAATTTGAAATGGAACACAGCCCAAGTCAGTCCGCCTACACGGGCTTTGTGTTGATGTTCAGGCGGCGCAACAGCGCTGACAGTCCGCGACCAGATGAGCACCAGAGAACAACATTACACGCCCGACCATTAAAAATAGAGAAAGAGGGAGAGAAAGAAATAGGTCAGACGGTATTTTGGGGGGGATTTGACTGTAAGGGAGTGGAGAGCTGGACTAAATCATGGCCACATCAACGTCTTGCACTGGCTCCACACTACTGCAGCCAATCAGCGAGATTATCGATCTACCGCTGGACCAGGTAACTGTCACTTTAACAGCGATTTATGTTGTGATTTTGTCGTGTTGTCTCTCACAAAGATCGCTCGCCCGAAGTCGTTTGCTATAAATCCAACACATTTGATGCTCACGTATGCCACCTACATCACTGTATTTCAGATATCGATTGCATGTTACGAAGAGCGATTTACGAGATCTTGAAACATCTCACAAGAAGCCTGAAATTCATTATCAGACATTTCATAATGTCTGTTTAGAATCCCTCCCTTCCTGTGTTTTTCCTTTTAAATATAGGCTGATGACAAGTGAGGCTTGGACTGTGCTGTAAAACCTAGTGTGTTGTATATCTAGACTGTATTTCGGGCGCGTTCTGGGGGTCCCGGATTGTGCTGCAGGCGTCTACAATGCTCAAAAACGCTCAGACGGAACGCGTTCTTGCGAGACGCAGTCAACGCATATAAACAAACGCAAGTGTTGACGTTCTTTTTAACCTGCCAAGACGTCTAAAAACAGGTGTACATAGAAAAACAATGATGAAAGAGCGCTTTCGGACACACAGACGCGTTCGGCTTGAACGGCCCTTTGTGTTGTCTCGGTAGGGAGCTCGCTAGATTTTGAGACGCTGCCATATGTCACGATTTCGCTGGAACGATTTCTTGTAAGAAGCCGATCATATTTACAAATATATGTCAACACAGAAGCCATTTGCAACTTGAATTATTAATGAATAAAAATTATTTAAAAAAAAAAACAAAAAAACAACAGCAACAACAAAAAACAAAAAAACAAAAAAACAACAACTTTAGTTCAGACATAAAATCTTCGTTTCAGTTCCTCATTCCGTTTCAAGCTGTTATTTTGATGAGGGGTCGTTTGCTTGTATACAAAATGTTATCATCATTACACTTAAAGGCAATGACATATTAATGTAATTTACTTTATTATCTGAAAATCTTTTCTATCTCCTTTGGTACTACATCCTAGCAGAGGTAGCTTCATTGGTCTCTATTAACATCTCAGAGTCATGTCAGTTTTGCAAATGGCAGAGGACTATCAGTTCTCTTGTGTATCTTTAAAAATAGCCAGAGACTTAGTACTATAACGAACTGACACTCAATTATTGCTAGACAAATCAAGAAGTACACTGATGATAATCTCCTCATTGAGACCATGCACCTTTCATCAGAGATGTCTTGTGGTTGCTTGAAACATTTCCTTTTAGGGGGATGATGTAATAATAATGCCTCTGGTTAAGTTAAATGCCCTTTCTTTCAGAACCATTAAAAAAAACAAGAGTTTTGTTCTCCTCAAGGTTCTGGACAATGCTGCTGTATTAAAGGGATAGTTCACACCAAAATTAAAATCATCTCATCATTCACTCATGCCATCCCAGATGTGTATGACTTACTTTCTTCAGCAGAACACAAACAAAGATTTTTTGAAGAATATTTCAGCTCTGTAGGTCCACACAATGCAAGTGAATGGTCCTTTCAAGCTCCAAAAAGCACTAAAAGGCAGCATAAAATGAATCCAAAAGTCTCCAGTTGTTTAATACATGTCTTCTGAAGAGATATGATCACTTTAGGTGAGAAACAGATAATTATTTAAATCCTTCAGTCTTCAGAATGTGAAAGTGAAAGTGGAGATTAATGATAAACAGACTCAAATATTGATCTGTTTCTCACAAACACCTATCATATAGCTTCAGATGACATGGATTAAAACACTGGAGTTGTTTGAATTACTTTTCTGCTGCCTTTATGTACTTTTTGGAGCTTCAAAGTTTTGGCCACCATTCACTTGTATTTTATGGACCTACAGAGCTGAGATATTCTTCTAAAAATCTTTGTTTGTGTTCTGCTGAAGAAAGTTAGTCATACACATCTGGGATGAGGGTGAGTAAATGATGAGAGAATTTTAATTTTTGGGTAAACTATCCCTTTAAAGTTTTGTTGCAGTGTAATAAATTATTGATGATTGAGGCAGTTAAAATTCTAGCTACTGTGCATGAAAATAAAAATGCACTCTTATGTGCAATGAGTATCAAGGTTATGCATTGCATCTTTAAAATCTAAATTGGAGTTTTGTGGCTCTTAGTCCATGTCCGTTAGCTTTGAGGTCTTCGATATGCCAGTGGACTCGTAAAAGTTGACAAAACTAACTTTAAGTACATACGCATTTAAAAATTACAGTATTCCTCTTCTAGAAAAATTGACCAAAATACAATATTAATGACTTATGTTGCACTATACAGATTTTGTCCAATCAGATGCTTACTAGCCTGAGAGAATGTCCCTCCCCCTTATGCCATCTGCCATGAGTAGCAAGTAGCAAATCATGGTTCTTCGCTGTAATGTAAACTAAAGGCTATTCGTTATTTACATAAAAAAGGTCTTCTATATGTCACATCCGAACATCCTGTTTCAATAGGAAATACATCAACTTAGGAATGAAAACTGCACTCGTCATGAAATTTCATGTCTTTAAATCTGTTTGCCGGTCCATATTTATCAATGTAGTTTAACAGGTCAGTTAAACATACTCACATCGCTGATCATGCAGCTTATCATTTAATCTGTTTACTGACCAATGGAGGGAGTAATCGTAAACAAATACACCATAGTAAGACCTTTATCACGGCCGGCTCTGCCAGTTGCTGTGACTGTGATATTATCATTCTCTGTGCAGATGCCAGAGTGTTTGCAGCTGCACACATATTGTCCTTTAGAGTTTCCTTGACCTCTTTTGCTGGTGCTGCATATCTCGTTCTGCATGCCCGGGCAAGTATGCACCCAGAAATGCTGTCGCTTTGGATTGGGGACATTCTCACGTTCAACCTTTTTGAATTGGTCAACAGTTTTTTTTTTTTTTTTTTTAATATGTTAAACATATTGTTATGGAAAAATGTTTGGCTATTTATGGTTGGGTGTGGGAGCCAGCAGCTACATTTCGCAGTTTAACATGTCTCAAAACATGAACCTATACTCATATGTCCACAGCTATAGTGCCCTTTGCTCTGTCATTGGCATGGTCCTTAACCAGCTTTTTTGAATGAGACTTTGGCAGGTGTATTTTGCTTTAAAAATTCATTTACTGAAACACAAAAAACTTAAAAGACATTTCTAAATTCAAATTGCACTTTAAATGAAATGAAAAAAAGCAATTAAAATAACGAAGTGATTAAAATTTTTTATATTTAACCACCTATCCAAATCCAAACATTTACCGTCTCCAACGGCCCCATTTGCCATCACGCAAGTATCACAACAGGTGAAAAATTACTTATAGCCTACAAATTAAGAACTAAAGACAATTATAAATGTAAAGATAATTATAATAATCATCATAATAAATAAGCCTAATAAATTCCCTTGTCTTCCCAAAAAATGCTGCCAAATGTGTGTTCTTATCGAATGTGTTTGTATTATATTTTTGTAAAACAGTTTATGCTGCTTAATGAAAATATAACTACATTTTAGGTTCAAGGTGAACGTGTCTTGTATTACTTTATGATTTAATCATATTCGTCTTTGTTTCTTTAATACAAAGATAGCTGCATATATTACTGAACCTGCAGAGTTGCGTTCACAATGTGTAAGAGTGAACTGCTCCGTGGAAATAAATAGAAACTCACAGTACCTCATGAGATGATCGGAGATCATTTGCAGCATTCTCACAGACAACATTATTCTTGCAAACAGTTTTCAGATGAATGAAACAGAGAAAAAGGAGTGATAACAAGCGCGTCTTTTTGACTAACAGCATTTGTTGTCATGTGTCACTCCGAGATATCTTACAGGTCACCCACCTGTTGTGGGTAGATGAGCAAAATTATTCATGCATGAAATACATTTGGACGAGGAGCTTGTGAACTGGATTGAGCCTCATCACATTTTGCGGGTGGCGGGTGCTATATCACACCCTGAGCGCACATAAAAAATAACGAACTTTCATAAAATCCCTCTTAGAAAATTCAATCAAATTCAAGATCGATAGTTATTGGGATAAAAGGCCCAGATCTCTATGAATGTGCATGTCTTTCATTGCACTCGTGAACAGCAGAGCTCACTGTGCACAAAGAAAATCAGATGCGCATCGGCGGAGCGATATATTACAAGAAATTAGACACAAAGACGCGTGTTTGATGAAACGTGATTATATTTTGAAGAACAGATGAAAGAATATCGCTTTTCTTTCGCCTGTTCTTCAAAATATAATCACGTTTCATCAAACGCGCGTCTTTGTGTCTAATTTCTTGTAATATATCACTCTGAGAAGTCTTACAGGTCGCCTTCCACAGTGGCTGGTATATCAGCAAAATACTCCGCATGAAAAATCTGCATTTGGCGGGTGTTCATTTCAAACCCTGTTCACCAGGAGTAGGGTGTACGACAAATTCGGAAGGAAATCAGAACAGTGTCATTGACTTCAAGCTTTGCAATCGCACCCACACTTTCTGTTGGAAAATTATCTCTAGAAAGTTTTAAAAGATCATGTGTTGGTGAATGGTGAGACACCCGGAGAGCCACTTGATTTTTAACAAAGAGCCATAGTTTCCCGACCCCTGCCTTAGACTCATCACGGCCTTTCCCACTCTCTGATTCCCTGTGAACAAATAGGCCATACTAAATGAAAGATGATAAACATTTAACATGGTAATGAACAAGATCATTATAACATATACACACCAGACGGAAAGCATGGCACATAAATCGGCTCGTTCGGAAACATCGGCGGATTGATCAGCAGCTGGGTGTGTGGGATATCCAGCACATGAGGTAGGATTGTTCTACTTGTAACTAGTAAGTGTAACGACAGCACCGTTATTGACCATTTTGGAGCCCTATGGGAGATCGCTGTTGTTGACGGGGGAAGGCAGCAGCGTATTAGCTACTTGCGCGGCGATCTCGTTATTGGTGCTCCGGTTTACCAGAACAATCTCATAATTTGTGGTGTGTGTGTGTGTGTGAGTGTGTCTTCCATTCTCTCTGTCTCTGTAGGCTATGCTAACTTTCTTTTCCTCTGTACACATCTGCCATCGGTTTTCATATTCCCTCGGCTGAAGTAGCCATGCTCAAAACTCAAGCTATGGGTTGAGCTAGAAAGGGATGGGCGGAACTGAGCGGGCTGCTCAAAATATAAACATCAATGCTTTGATAGTGCCTGGGAGGCTCAGTGTTTACCCTTTTGGTTAAGGTAAACCCATGAATGGCTTACCTATAGTTGTCAATGAACAATAAACTGGGATAGTAGAACCTATTTTGACATTAAAAAAGTTACACACTTCAACTTTAAGCAGATTTTATTGTCCCTGAGTTCAAATCAATGGATATGGCATTCGCCACTGTGGCTCTGTTGCTCTATCAAAGCATTTGCTCTGTTTGTTTGAGCGTCCCGACCAGCCCGACACAGCAACATTGGCTCAACCAATGGTATGAGTGTGGGGCGTGACTGTCTGTTCTGCAGACCAATGGAAGATGGGGGAGTGTTTGGGGAAGCCTGTTTTAAGATCAGCATAATTCCATTTAGTAATTGTGCAGAAATTACACACTTCATCTTCAAAACACATTATGATAGTTGTTGGAGGTAGGATTCTTGAGTTACATTTACATTTAGTCTTTTAACACATGGTTTTATCCAAAGCGACTTACAAATGAGGAACATAGCAAGCAATTTGTCATACAAATGTCAACAGTATCTGCAGTATCACACTTACAAGTTCTCAAAGTGGCTGGAGTAGTGTAGATGTTAGCACAGAAGAAAGACAGACTAGATGTTTTTTTTCGTTAAATATTGTTAAATATTAAGCAAGTGCATTTAGTGTGGTTTGGTTAAGTACTCTCGGAACAGATGTGTTTTCAGCAGGTTCTTGATTGTTGATATGGTTTCAGCAGATCATGTGGAGGTTGGAAGCTCATTCCACAACAGAGTAACAGAGAAAGTGAATGATCATGAAATAGATTTTGTGCCTCTATGCAACGGGACCACCAGGCATCACTTCTTTCATTGACCTTAGAGAGCGAGTTGTTACATAGACCTGGAGGAGTGAATTGAAGTAAAAGAGTGCTGTTCCACAGAGTCAAAGCCTTGAATTGTATGAAAAGCAGCTACAGGTTACCAGTTGAGTGAAATCAAGAGTGGGGTGACGTGAGCCCTTTTTGGCTGGTTGACGACCAGATGTGCTGTTGCGTTCTGGACCATCTGCGGTGGCTTAATTGTGCTAGCTGGGAGGCCCGCCAACAGGGCATTACATTAGTCCAGTCTTGAGATGACCAGAGCTTGGACCAGGAGCTGAGCAGCATTTTCAGACAGGAAAGGTCTGATTTTATCCTATGGTAAAGCATGAACCTGCAAGACTGGGCAGTTGATGAGATTTGGGCAGTGAAGTTAAGCTGGTCATCCACCACTACTCCCAGGATCTGAGCTGTCCTGGTTGATGTTAGTGTAGTTGAATCAAGATGAATAATGAGGTTGTGGTCAACAGATGGGTTGGGCTGAAGGTCACGTTCCTTTATCCAGGCCGAGATCTCAGAGAGGCAGGCAGAGATACGAGCGGAGATGGTGGGGTCGTCAGACTGGAACAACAGGTAGAGCTGCATATCATCTGCGTAGCAGTGGTAGGAAAAACCATGTGCCTTTATTATCGGTCTAAGTGATGTAGTGTAGATCGAAATGAGGAGGGGTCCAAGCACTGATCCCTGAGGAACACCAGTGGTCAGCTGGTGTGACTTGGACACCTTTCCTTTCCAGGTGACCTTAAAAGGATCTGCCTCTGAGGTATGACTCAAACCATCTAATCCATCACGTTCCTGTGATGCCCAGGTCAGAGAGTGTGGACAGGAGAATCTGGTGGTTCACTGTGTAAAAAGCAACAGACAAGTCAAGGAGGATGAGGACAGATGATTTGGAGTTAGCTCTCACCAGTCGCAGGGTTTCTGCTACTGACAATAGGGCAGTGTCTGTCTTTTTTTCTTTTTTTAAGCCAGACTGATGTCTGTCGAGTTGGTTGTTCTGTGAAAGTAAAGTAGTCAACTGAGTTGTAGTAAACTGAAAAAAGTTGTGGTTATCAGCCATGGAACACTTACGAGGATGTGATTGACCCCAGCTTGTCTTTAAATAGACAGAAGATGTTTGTTTTTTTTAACCCCAAATGTGATCCATTCACTTATTGGACAGTTTTTAAAAAAACATTTAGCTACATACATTTTCAACATTTTAAAAATGATAAAAAATTTGAGCTTACCTCAAAATCAAACTTTAGACATTGCACGCAATGATCTCATGGATCAGGAATATTTTGCAGTGTACAATGACAAACAGGTGTTAAGGAAAGTACTGTGATAATTTTTGTTGCTGTTTAGTGTTTTGGGAGAAAATCAAATAAAAAGTGCCTTTTATCCCAGGGGGACCTTGAGCCTCGTTGTACTCTATATGTCTGCAGGGGCATGTAATAATGAAGCACACAGGTCTCTTGTCTTTCACCCCAGCGAGCACAGCAGGAGCATGAGGCACAGTCCTGATTTCTCAGAAGAGCTATATACTCTCCTCTCTCTCTCTCTCTCTCTCTCTTTCTAAATGGGGACTCTCTTGAGGCCACCTGCATCTGGTTGAGTTCTGCCAATGGGAGAATTGAACAGTGTTGTTTTACTTTTTTTTTTTTTCATTGGGGTACTGAAATTCATCTTGGTCATAATGGAGTTTAAAAAAAATTTGTGAACTTTTTTTTTTCATCATTTATAATGTACCCTAACCATTTACCCAGGGTCCAGAATTACCACTCGCCAAGTGCCAAATGCGACTAAAAATTGCCTTTCAAGAGTAAATAAAAAGAGTTTCTGGTAGGCTGTGTTGGGTTGATTATTTTTTATAGGTAATCTGGTACTGATTAAAAATTACATAACTAAAATTGTAATCAGCAGCACAATCTTTTAGATGACACCTTTTAAGTAATCTAGTCTAATTATTTAATTTCATTTGAAGTGTATTAAAGTAAAGATTTATTGAAGACGGACCATTGAATTATTAAAAAATAATGCACCCCGAGGTGGTAATGCGGCCACGACACAAAGCAGAATTGTTATTTTTTTATTATAATCTAATGGAGTCAATTATTCCACTTTTGCCATGGTTACCACACCTGAAGACATCGTTCAGGGTTTTTATCTCAAGCCTTTTTCAGGTTTCAGCAGATCGTGTGGAGGTTGGAATCACATTCCACAACAGAGTAACAGAAAAAGTGAATGATCGTGAAATAGACTTTGTGCCTCTATGCAACGATGCTAGTTTGAAAGCGTTAATTTAGAACTGTCTATGTGTGTGTGTGTGTGTGTGTGTGTGGGTGAGAGCGAAAGAGAGAAAGATAGAGCGGGAGCGCAAGTGTGCTTTCCACAGATATTAAAATAAATTTAGGTTATTATAGATATTGTCATTTTTATCTGATTTACTTGCCAATGTCTATGTTTTTTTGTGTTACATTTCTGTGGTAGCCAGTATGGCTCTTTGAAATAACTGAAAATAATTTGCCAAAGTGATATGGAAACATTATGCGGTCTGGAACTACTTCGTAGCTGTGCGTTTACTGAAAAATCATTGCACACCTTAGAACGTCCATCAACCATTCAGAATCAAGCATTCAACAGCCTCGTGGTTTAAGAAGCAATTTGCTATCCTTTCCACACTTTCATTGCACATCTAATTTAAACTAGTCTAATAACAAGTAAATGGCAAGTTATAGCAAAGTGCAAGTGCCATAATTATCTTGCTCTTACATAATGCAGCATATGTGCTTGATGAAATCATCAGCCTTGACAGTAAAATATATGTGATTGCAAAAAACAAATTTTTGCAATCTCATTACGTAATCCATATCACATGTTGTCTATTACTACCCACCATCAAATCTCAAGTGTAAGAACAATAATCTTGTGGTGCATTCCTTTTAAATATTGGGATTACCGTAATTATAAGATTTCAAATTATCTGAGTATTATGAAAGCTCCGACTTGACAGCTGTGACATGATGTAAACAAATATGGTAGTGGCCAATAGTTCAATGTAGTGAACACATTTTTCTGTGATAGGCATTTTATTAAGCCATTGTTACCTGGAGTGCTTTCTTTGTTCTATAATATTTTGCAAGAATATGTAGATGTGAACTAATGAATTAATGTAGTGATAAATATTTTGTTGTTATCAACAACAGAGCTGTTTTTGCAGTATGAGTGTTGCATAGAAACAAATAACTTTCAAGATCCGAGGACGTGCTCAGACTACAATCTCCGAGTTGCTCTCGAAATTACAGTAATACCGACATGACGTGAGCATAGAGAAAAACAGCTAAACAATTTTAAATATATGTATGAAAAATAGCTATATAATTCCATTGTCATGGGACAAGAATATGTACATTTTTAAACATTTTATTTAAAAAATAAAATAATATTAAATATATACTATTTTAATGTTATATATTGATGCAAAATACAGTTCCATGGCCGGTAAAAAATATTTATGGCCAGTTCATTTTCTCAATTTACCACCATTGGAAGATGCAATAAGGTAATTTTGGTTTGTGGACCCTGCATTTTCAAATGACAAGGTAATTTGTTTGTTTGGCTTGTTAAATTGAGTTTGGACTGGTTTTTGATTTCCACCTCTTGCACATTTATGCTGCAGACTTCAGGAATAATTACTGTAATCTCCTGGAAGTTTGTCTATCTGTTCAGAGAAAGGGTAATCAGCTGTCTTGCCTTTCAAGATCACTTGCTGTTTGGCTCCACAGTGACACGGACTAATGCATCTCATTAGCTGTCAGTGATCTCCAGCATTGTCCAGTGTCATTTCTCTAATGCTGGTGAGAATGTGAAAATACAAACCCGGTAACAAGTCTTGCACATATAGGAGCTGCTGGTAATCCTCTTATAGAGGGATGTGAAACTTATCTGCACCATTAATTGACTGTTAGTGAATCAGCCATTAAGAGACATATATTTTACTGTCAAGGCTGATGATTTCATCAAGCACATATGCTGCATTACGTAAGAGCAAGATAATTATGGCACTTGCACTTTGCTATGACTTGCCAGTTCTGGATTTTTCTCTGTGTTTGATTCTGTGCGGCACAGATCAGCACTTGGAAGTTTGACTGTCCAAAGAGAGCTGACTCAAATCTTTTGAACTTTGAAAAACACAAAAAAGAGGTAATTTTAGATTAAGGCATAATACTACGGTATTGCTTTCAGGGCCATACACCACCATAGGCATTTAGGGGGCACAAACCCATCAATATTTAGATAAGTGATTTAATAAATTTGGTTTTACAAAGGCAGATTCTTACATTTTTACATTTGTTGAACAATTGTGTCCTTATCCATAATTTTTAGGTATTTTGTCCCAGAAACACATTTTGTTATTTACAGTTTTTATTGATTCCATTCATAAGACAAACAAACACAACATAAAATATGGAATCAATTATATACATTAACCCCCCCCCCCCCCCCCCCCAACACAAACATGCACTACAGTGGTCACCAACAATTAGAACATAAAAAAATAAATAAATAAAGAAACATTAAAAGAAAGTATACTTTCAAAAAACAACAAGAATGCACATACACATCAAGCTAGAAATCTCTCTCCACTGCCCCTCCCCGAGAACCCTCTAAAATAGTCAGATATCCACCTCACTTCTTATCAAACAAATCCCATTTTCCCAGCCTTCCAAAAATCACCTCCTCGAATGCTGCCACCCCACCCATCTCCACGAGGGTGCCCCAGCCGACTTCCACTATTTAATTTGTCTGCCGATCATAACTCCGGCTAGGACCCAACTTTTTAAATGACTCTCCCCAATATTAATGACCGCCCCATTGCCTAAGATACAGAGTCTGGGGCAAAATGAAAATTGAGTGTCCAATACGTCACACATTAAGCTCTGAACCCTCAACCAAAATTCTTGGATCTTAACACATCCCCAAAAAACATGGGTTTTGTCCCCATCTTCTGATTGGCATCACCAGCATGTGGGTGTGTTTTTAAGACCAAGCCTATACAATCTAGAGGGGGTCCAGTAGACTCTATGTAAAATCTTAAATTGCATCAGACGCACCCTTGCATCTCTAGATGTAGACTTGACTTTTTTAGAATCCCAGCCCACACTCCCTCCTCCAATATCAAGTTTAAATCTTTCTCCCATAATCTGTTAAGAGAAGTTGAAGCTCCATCCCCCAGACTCTGAATTAACAGGGAGTAATACACTGATGCCTCATGACCTTTTCCAAAAGCAGTAATCACCACTTCCAGATTATCTGCTGTTTATGGGGGGTGTATGCTACTCCCAAAAATAGTACAGAGCAGGTGGCGCAGCTGTAAATACCTAAAGAATTGAGACATGGGGATCCCAAAATGTTGAACCATATTTTCAAAGGATCTCAACACTCCACTCTCATATAGGTCACATAATTTTGGGTTCAGCCATATGCTCGAGGCAAAATTTAAATAAGTGTCCGAATTGAACACTCTGGACACTTTTGTCCATACCATGTGCAAATGCGAGATAACAGCGTGTAACTTAACTTCTCCGGTTTGTTTGATAGAAAGGTTTTGCAATGGCAAAATAGGGGCAAATAATTCCTGTTCAATACAAAACCAGGGAGGGGCTCTGTCAGGTGGAAGTGACCAATGAGCCAAATGTCTGAGACCGAATGCATAATAATAAAACAAAATCTTGGGTAGGCCTAGCCCACCTTTGTCAATCGGCCTATGTAACTTTCTGAAATGTAATCTGGGACGCTTTCCATTCCAAATGAAGGACTTTGCTAATCTATCAAATTGCTTGAAATAAGAGAGGGGGACATCTACAGGGAGAGATTGTAGCAGGTAGTTGAATTTTGGAATACAATTCATTTTAATAACATTAACCTTTCAGGAGTACATAGAAAATAAAAACATTGTAATGTCATATACTGAAGGCTTTGATTACTATAGGCTTTGTAATAAGACATACGGTAAGACATACCTCGAATCCAGTGTTTTAATCATTGCTCTGAACCGGTCTTTCTCGACTGTCTGTAGCGGGACCATGTCCTTGCATAGGTGGATTGTTATTGCATTCGTAATGTCGTTCCACCACTTGCTTTTCCTGTCATATACAGTGTCTTGAGCAAATGCTTCTTCAAGCGAAGTCTGACCCTTTGGCATTACGGTTTCACTGGCGCTACTGGTTGACGGCCTTGAATCTGATGACCATAATCGCTTACATTCTTGGTATGGAGTAAGTTGCTAGTGTTACCATCACCGGCAACAGCAGTGGCTTGACAAACTTTGCAATATATAGTCTGTTGGTCTACATCGGATTTTTTAAAACCAAAAAACTTCCAAACAGCAGATACAGCACCTCTCTTGGGCACAATTTCTTCTGGTGCATCTCCGGTCTCTCTTCTTCATCCTCAATACGCTCTATATAGCACTGTTCATGGCAAACAATGTAATATACTTTGTTGGCCACTGAATAGATACAGCAATTGTTTCAGCTATGCACCGATATGGCAGTATTTGAAAATACATATCATATGGGAAATTAAAAGTCCAGCACTAATTCATGTGTACATGGGGTTGCACAAGGTTAATCATGGCAGGTGTAAATAGCAGTAGGTCTAAACCCAAAACAGCAAGTGTAAAGTGATGCTAACAGACCCTCCTGAAGCAATTTCCTGTCTTTTAAAGCGTAGGCAGAATCTTTGGCTTCTCACAGATGGTGCCTGTTGCCAACAATGCTCAGGTGTGAGGTTATTTTGGACTTTCATATGTCGACTCATGGGCTAATATTAAAAGGAAATCGATTACATTTCAACCTCTGTTCAACCTCTAATATCTATTTGTCTCATTTCCAGCCTCTGTGGCTCTATGGCTGTGTCTCGTTTGGAAGGATGCGTCCTCCAGAGGTCGCATTTGTCGGCTGCATACGTCATCGTTTCAGAAAAGCGAGTAGGACACTTCGAATGCAGCCTTCGATTGAGACCTTCTTTCACAGGAAGTCTAAGGATGCATGAGGTGTATCCTTCGTGGGCACTCACAACTCACAATTCTTTGCTTCAACGGTAATGTCTAAAAACATGACGCCAATTTGCCCGTAAATATGATGTTCAAACGCAAGGAATGTTAATTCCCAAGTTGAAGTACCTCAGTAGATGGGTGCAGAGTATATAATATGTATAATTATATTCATATATAATTAAAATAAAGTATTAGACTAAAAGTACACCTGTAAAATCTATTTTCTTTTCTCTTTACATCATTATAACTCTCCTAAAATGTACCTTATACATTCCCTTCCAGAGGGACTTCACTCCCTTCTCACTCAAAGTGCTCGTGCTTGTTAAAGAGTGCCGTGCTGTCATAGCAACCATGTTACGTTACGTTTCCGTTTGTCCTACGAAGGTCGTCTCGTTTAAACAAGACTTGTTTAAAGGAGGACACCCGGTATACTGCAGCCTTCAAAGGATGTGTCCTACCTAGCATGCAGCCTTCCAAATGAGACACAGCCTATGACAGTGATGTATCCTAGCAACCAGAATATTTTGAGGCTGATTGTGAGTCATTACAGATCGTACAGTTGGATATTCAGCATGCCTTTGCCTCTGGATGCTTGATTCTTGCAGTTTTGTTGACTATTGCATTAAAAACATTTAGCCTTTTTTCTTTTGCAGGCTTATTAAAGCTTGATTCATGTCTGATACAAGCTTAAAGTTTGCTGTACCGAAAAAAGGGAGCGCACACATGGATAATTGTGTCTGAATCAGTATGCCTGTTGGTGATCTCCAACAGATTTTCTCAAGTCCCAGGTGTAGAGTAGAATTGCAGGCATCAAGTGCCGAGATCAGTGTACCGAAAAATGCAGTAAGACACAACATCTATGTGACGTTTACTTTTGTGATTAAGCAAAATCAAAGCTATTCTAGGGCTCTTTAAAATACACATTCCTGTGTGGCACTCCAAGGATTTGCCTGCTGAAAGAGAAACACTAGAACACTCTCTTTGAATGAATAAACACACGATGAAAGGCAGTAAATGGATAGAAGGAAAAAGACCCATAAATAACATCACCCTCCTGGCCAGCCTCCGGTGTGCAGCCCATTTTCTTCATGAACAGCTTTATTAAGTAAGGTTTGGTTAAGTTAGCTAGACTGAACAGGAGTGAGAAAGACAATAGAGATTAATTATAAACTACAGTATATTGCTGTCAGATTAGGTCACACTGTTAAAATGGACATATGGCAACATGCCACATGTAGATACTGGTGGATTTGTGTTGTCTCTGACTTTTCTTGACCTTTTTACGCTTAACGGACCTAGTGGTGTAATTGCAAGCTGTGACGAGGAGGAGGGCGTGGCCGGGCCGTGAGGGTGCACAGCCGGCGCGAGTCACCTAATCAGCCGGGAGGGGGATAAAGAGGAGCCGGGGGCGCCAGTTCGAGAGAGAGGGACACACCACTGTGTGTGTGCATCTATGTGTTTTATGTAATTTTTCAGTTCTTTTATGTCATTAAAAGTTTTGTTGACTGCTTAGCCGGTTCCTGCCTCCTCGCGTCTGATTAGGTGACTCAGCCCAGCCATGCCCTCCTCCTCGTCACACAAGCCAACTCACAATGTTCGTTAAAGTGCTAACAGTTTGCTTCTTGTTTGCTAAGGCTAGCAGACCACTAACTGATTTTCAACCTCAGTTACATAAGTATTCGAAAAACAAATGGAATTGGTGCATAAGAGGCCGTTTATGCATTGGCTAGCATTGTATAATGTAGTGTTGTCACGGTAACAAAATTTCAGTAGTCAGTACCGATACCAGTGAAATTTCACGGTTTTTGTAACAATTTCGAAAATTTGCTTATGTGATATTGTGCTATAGAACACACTCCTTTAGCCTATTTAAAGTTACATTTCAATGTAAATAATAAATTAAAAGATATGCATGTTTCCTTCAAGTGTTTCTAACACTTGTTTATTTTTAAGCAAGACCCTACTGAAATCTGTTTTATTGTTTCCCCAAATCCTTTTCCTTTTTTCCTTTTTTTTTAAATTATTTTCCAGAATCCCATGTTTTAAAGTTTATTTTAATTTCATTATCAAAATGATGTCTAATCAAAATTTTTTTCCTTTCAACAAGTACAATAGAACAATTACTTATCAACATATTGCATTTTTAACAAACTTTTATTCAGCACTCTTGCTTGTGATATATTGCTTAATTTGTATTATTATTAAAATCATTATTCATTATTATTATTATTATTATTTCTACAGTGAGGATTACATTTTACTATACAGTTATAATATGCTTCTTTTGTAATTTCTTCAATTTCAGGTATTTAGCTTTTATTTTGAATCATGCTTTTATTTTTATGTGTATTTTTGACGGAAGTTTAACTTCTCCGGATTAACAGTTCACTACATGGCCCAGTGTGATCGTTAAAGCACAAAAACTGTGATTTTAATTATATAAATTATATAGAAATTACACTTAACAGCGGATTAGTACTCTGCTCTGTCATCTCTCATACAACGTGAATGATTCTCAGTGTGAGTGGTGTTTCCAATGTATGAGCGTGTCTGCTTCACACATTCGTTTAAAGCTCATGCAGCTCGAATGCAGACTAAGATTGCAGAATTTCACGGTTTTATAATCACACTGGGACATATCACGATTGTAATTTGATTAGTTGTATATTTCATTGTAAAAGGAGTAACGGAGCACACGCTCAAATATGCGTGTGAGCATTTAAAAGCAGTCGTGTGTCAGTCAGACAGCGCGCTGGGACCGAATTAAGTTGAGGCTTGTTACTACGGGTACTGCACAAACACTGGTATCGTGACATCTTTTTTATTTTAGTACTGACTTGGTACCGAAGTACCGGTACTTTTGACAGCACCAGTATACTGTATGAGGCAGGGTGAATGGCTGTCATCTGTCATGCAGGGAAGGCTTGAGTGGTGTACTATTTATAGCTGACTGAGGAAGCTGTGAACGTTGGATTATCAAAAAGGGACGCTGCCAAAGTCTGCTGCCTGTTGTGTTGGGTGAAGTGTTTGAAAGCAGGATAATGCTGTGTGCTTTTGATGTTCACACAGAACAATCCCACAGCCAAATTCATCCATTCTGCAGCTGTAGGTTTATATACAGTTGGACAATGGACACAGCATGTTCATTTGAGATGCCTCCAGCTGTTTATTTTAGATTATTCTTTTGATGCAGTGTACTACTCCATACTTGCCTTTATTTTGGTTGTTTTTAATTTGACTTCCATTGTTTGGGTTGCTTAAATGTCATTTCATCGTTTGGGTTGCTTTATGAAAACAAAGGCGTATGTATAATTTAACATTTTATTTGCTGGTGCCAAGGTTTTGGAGGTCTGTGAAGGTACCTCATGGGGTCCGCAGAGAGGATTCATAAAACATAGAATTATATATTGTATTATAGCCTATTATATAAATTTAATAATGCAAGCTAATATATATATTTTTATTTAAAGTTATTTTTAAGTGTTACCAAGAAAATGTAGCTTTTTTTTTTATATAGATCAAATTACCGTGACATCACACAAGCCACAACTGCACTTCCGGGATCTTCAATTTGTGTGATTGATTGCTATGTAAAAAGTTAAAATCTGCCAACTGCTGCCGCAGATTTTCCATGAAATATTATAAATTATGTCAAATCCTGAGTTTGTCCTGATTCAACAATCATGATGGAAATTTAAAGAAACCCTAATAATCTCCAATAATATTTCCAAAATGTGGTGTTACAACCCAACTAACAGCACTTTTTGTACAAGCACTCATTGACACCGGCTCTTTTAACAGGTGCAAAAAGAACCCGGAATTGTTGCTGCCGGGCATTTGTTTGTAAACAGTAATTTGATCTTTTCAGGGTCCCTGGGTCTGTAAGGTTGAAAACTTCTGTTCAAGAGGATTAAACCAAAGCCCCTCATGATGCCCCCAAGTGCATATCAACAGCAAAGTCAGAAAGAGCCATGGGGAGTCACGACTAGCTCATGTGCTCTCTCTCTCTCTCTCTCTCTCTCTTTCTTTCTCTCTGTCTCATCTGAAGCTCAGGCTAAGTCTGGTTGGAAAAGCCATGTTTGATATTCAACTCGAGCAGACAGGCTATTCCCGCCTCTGCCTCTTTTCTTTTTCTGTTCTCAGTCCCTCTGTCTCTCTCTCTCTCTCTCTCTCTCTCTCTCTCTCTCTCTCACTATGTTCCTCCTTGGATGAAATTCAGGAGGCATGTTACTTCTGTCTGTCTGTCTTTAATTAGGCCATCTGAATCAAGAAAGAACCAATGAATCAACTACCCTTAATTTAAAGCATCTCATTTGGATTTCTAGGATTCATATTTTCATCAGTGGTTGTGAAGAGTAAAAATAGTGGAACTGTAGATTTCTGTTCACTCAGAGAGGGAGATGAAGACGTGAATACAAAAAGGGAAAAGGGACATAAGAAATGCATTGGCTCCAAACTTTGATTTTCAGATTAATCCTCCACCATTTTACAGTATATCTTTAAAGAGCTTCCTAAAGGCTTTTTGCTTGCACTTAAGGAGATCCTGAAAGTGGTTTCCTTTTCGAGCAGAAGTTCACTATATTTCATTATTGGTGCTTGCTAAGCAAATTTTGTGAGGGAGGAGGCCTTTTGGTTTTGTTCATAACACTGTCCTCTGTGTTAGCCTGAAGACAGAAAAAACAGAGTGAAGCATGAAAGAGTTTTATTGTATGAGGTCATTCATGTTAAATACATGCCTTATTTCTTGTTAAAATGGTGCTCATTTATTGGCAAGTGTCTGTTTGCTGTGTCCTGTACGGTTTTGTTTACAAAGCTAACATGACTGACTAAAATTTTTTAAATGTCGCAAATCGAAATGAATGTAGTCTATATTATACTACTTTGAAATAGACATGAGCTGAAAATGATGGAAAGTAGACAGCACTTCCCTATGTGTGGCTAACTAGAGCAAAGCTTCGGAGGAAGCATAGCTTATCTTGAGAATACTTTTGGTGCAGCAGCGTCTTATCTTTGCCTACATGTAGAGTTAGATGCCTTGCTGGGGCCTATTTTAGAGACGGATAGCCAAGCGAATCAAATAAGATGTTTTGAGCCCTAGAGAAGAGATGAGGGGGTGTTTGCTGGCAGGCTGTTAGATTAGTAGTGGAGGTGGTGGAGTGTCACACATGTGTGAACTGAAAAAGCACTTTATTCCCATGGGCCACATGCAAGTTCAGCAGGCACGACTTGACAGGCTTGTTCCTTTCCTCCAACAAGCACATTTCTGCACAGTGCTTATCTTAGATGCAGCTCAAAGCTCTTTTTTTCAGTTTTATGGACTAAACATTTTCAAGTAAATTGGACAAAAGCTTTTTGAGTAAACACAAACCATTTGAATTTGTTAGTGTAACGTATTATTATTATGTTCATTTTACTTGATAAAAAGTGTTGACATTACCCAAGTTCAATTTATTCCTGCAGTTAACAGTTGGCTAGCAACAGTTCGCGTTGACATGGTAAATGTATTGGCATGTATCTCAACAAAGTAGATTCTTACCACTCTGCTGCGAGTGACACAAAAATAGCTCATTGGACAAAGCAATATAAAAATGTTAAGTATTTGTCCTTCTCAAATGGTGCTCAAGCTCCACTCTTCATCGCAGTGGTAACCCAAAAGCTTCCAACATTAGAGAAACTCTTCTAAATCTCAACATAACAAACATTAAATACTAACTGTTCTCAGCTTGTATTAATCTTGCAAAAAACACATAAAATAACACTTAATTTCAAGATTTACTCCATCCAGTTTCGTGCAAAGCATGTTGGGAACTACACATCACTGTGGTTTCAGTTAATGCCAACAAATATATTTATGTTGTCCCTACACAAATGGATTAAGTAAAGCTGAGAAAACACTTTTTTTTTTTTTTCTCAGTTAAATTAATTTCACTTGGTTACATGCATTTGTTGAGTAATATGAACAAGGGAGCATTCAGTAAAACCGACAATAGTGAAAGTTAATTCTTATGAGTCTGTGTGTGTGCGCTTGTTTTTGGTTGATTTGGCTGAAGTCTCTGTTCTGATATGGATCGCCATTAAAGGAATACTGCCCTACAAAGCCAATTTTGCTTTTGCAGGGAAGAATAGTTAATCCAAATATGTAATTTTGTAATAATAATGTTTTTGTCAGTTATTCATCCTCATGTTGTTCCAAACCAGTATGACTTTATTTTATCACAAAGGATAAACTCTTCTCTTTTTCTTGCAATGAAAACATACAGTGACCAAGGGCTGTGAAGCTCTAAAAAGGACAAAAAAGCACAAGAAAAGTACCTTTAAAGAGTCCATATGACTTGTTCGCTATATTGCTTTGAAAATCTATGGAGCAGCTGCCAAATCCTATTCACACCTGCACATATTCAAACTTCCTGTGTGCAGATTTGCTGCACTAGGTTTGACGTCAACGATGCCAATGCCATTGGTTCTTTTGTGTCTAGTAAACGATAGCAAAAAGAAATCAATATATGCTAGGGCAAGTTAAATTTGAGAGTTTATGTTTCGAAGGACATGAAAGTGAGCGAATGGTGACAGAATTTAAATATTTGGAACTATTATTACTCGGACTGATAACTCTATTTGATAAAATAAAGGACATAAAAAAACAGCTTTGTGCTTTAGTTATGTGGTCTGGTGTTCAGGTCTGAATAGTTATGTTTAACTATAGATTAAGATGAACTTGACATGAGACCGCCCATCCACTAGAAGGCATCACTGTGTGTGTTTACATGAACAATCTTACACCACTTAAGCTTAATAACCCGACAATATGTAAGGTCATGTAAACGTCTTAAAACAGGAGAAAGGTAATAAACGGTTAAAGCAAAGTCCAGATCGGCACACCAAGATTTTTGCCTATTACCCCCATTTTGCTGTGCATGTAAACACCTTTACCGGCTTCCTGACAGCTTGTACAATATTAGGGCTGGGTAAAAATATAGATTTTCCGATTAATTGCGATCTTTATTAGAGTGATCCCGATATCGATTCTTAAAATTCTAAAACCGAAGAACCCTCTTTAATTCACGTAAATCACCCACATATAAGACCAAATGTCGCGCTATGTGACTAAAAATGTATGTGACTAACCACTAGCTGGTAAATATTCAGATTTCACTTGCCAGTTATTAAGTAATAGGTGATGAAGTTTAGCAGCAAGATCCTTTTACTACAGTTGAGACATTTTTAATTGACAAATTAAGTGTGTGGATCTCGTCTTTGGACATCATGGATGTGGTAAAGAAGCCGTGCAAATCCACTAGTTAATATGCGCTTAACCAAAACACTTCTGCAAACCCTTACTGAACTGCCCTTATTCTTAAAGAGACAGTAACGTTTTAGCACTTGTTCTACATATTAATGTAAATACTTATAAATAGGACAAATTATGAATGTAAATAAAAGCATGTAACAATATATAAAAAAAATTTATCTCGATTTGATTTTCAAATTGGAATTGAATCGAGAGCTTTTGAAATAAAATCATATTAATTGATTCTCCTGAAAGGAGGGGACGAGATACTTAACCCTAAACAATATGAGCATATGTCTGTTTACACTTTAATGTAGAAAAACGTGGAGGAACAACTGATCATTTAACATCACATCTAAAAATGTTTTTCTTGGGTTGTCAGGTTTTTAGAATGAGCGGATTTTCATCAGTGATTGCTTTGCATGCATGTAAAAAATATGCAGGGAAAGTCCTTAAAAGATTATGTTATTGCCCTTCAGTTTCTGCTTTATGTTATGATTAACACCAGTTTATGGCATCAATATAGCAACAGCTCCTGTATAGAGGTGTTTGTCAACCCTGTTATCCACCGTCTGAAAAGAACAACCTTCCAAAGTGCCACAGGGGCTGTCAAAGGACTTTAATATCCCTTCTGAGCTTGTTCAGGGGACAGGTCTCAGCACAAAGACGATCTGCCTCCCTCTGGCGAAGTTTTGCTCTTTTGAGCAGTCGGTTGCTTGGAAACCAAATATGAGGCCATTGGTTTCCTCACAAGCGGGGTGGTGATGTGCAGTCAGTGGAACAGGTCTTGTTTACACCCTGCTTTGTTAATAGATAAGCTCCAATATTATAAAACGTAGGCAAACTTGAGGCCATAGTTTGCAGCATAATTTAGAATACATGATATCAGCAAATAAAACACATTTGTTTAGTCATTCTGCACTGCAGAATTTCTCATTTTGATGAGTTTTCTCTCAGCATGTTGTTCTATTGTGAAAAGCTTAAAGGGGTTGGTTGCATTTGCTTACTGTACCTTTATGTGAAACACCAAAGGAGAAATTTATCACAATGTCAGAGCTGATCTCTTCCATATAATGAAAGTGAATCAGGACCAGGGGCTGTTAAGCTCCTAAAAGGACTAAACATAACCAGACGCAATGCAATACCACAATATTCATACACTAAAATGATTAGAAATGACAATAAAAGCAGATGTTACAACAGTCAGATGGAACAGTCTGTTTATTGAATGTACCTCATTTTCTCACTGAAGCTGCATATGGTAACTTTCTACGGTAAACCTCAAGGGGATAAGTACACGATTACACACATACACAGGGTAAAGTTACTTTATGAATCGCATCAAAATTCAGTCTATTAAAATGTTTTATGTTAACGCACTCACGCAGTACTTTGTTATTTCGTCGATCTCCATGTGAGAAGGAAGCGGAGAGAAAGTCATAATGAGCCACCGGTGTGTGTGCATATGTGTCTGTGTGTGTCTATAGAGCACCGGTTGAAGAGAACGAGATCTCAATCACAACATTCTGTAGGTCTGTGACATCCTTGGCAAAAATAGTTGTTTTGAACCGGCTAGTGTCACCTGGGGCATGTTCAATCTCAAAACGGTGTGCACCATTTCGCTACGGTTTTGAGGTACGTTTTCTCTCATTTGGTGGATGTGTCAGAGGTGTTACCCAATCAGCAGCGACGTGTAAATAAACCCTGCCGTATTAAAAGGCAATGCGCACAATGGATCCAACTAAAGTCCTTTACAAATGTGTCCATTGCAGCTTGGTGTATGCAACAATTGAAGACATTAGAAGAAATGTTTGCCTTGTCATCCTGAAATGTGAGGCAAATGTTGGATCACCATAATTAGGAACCACAGTTTCCACATATCCCTTCACTCGACTGGGATGTTCTCTGCTATTCTGGACAGCAAGGGCAGTGACTGTAACATCGAGCGTATTTTGTAGTATTAAACACTTATTTAAACAGATTTCCTCAGGCTCCCGAAAATTCTTCAAAAAGAACATAAAGAATGGCTTTCTCGGCTGCCATAGTTGCAATGCTTTGCGTAACACAACAGGGTGTTCAACGCACCACCATTTCCATTTAAATAAAAGTTTTGCTACATTTTGTCAGGGCTGAACGTGCCCCTGGGCTTTAATATGCTGTTATGAGAAGGATTACATGTCGCAGCGTTGCGTCTGGTTAGGACATGCTGTGACAGTGGGAATTCATTTTCTTTCATTGTTTCTTTTCATCAGGATGTGGTATTTGCAATAAGATTATAGTAACGAAAGGTAAAAGTAAAACCATGATAGCATGGACCGTAACCATAAAACATATTATGCCATTTTTCATAAGAAAAACACATCCTGAAATTAAATTGTATTCTCTCACTACCCCGATATATTTATATAAGTTCATGGTAAATATTTTTTAATATCTGTGATGTGTAGATTGAAATCCTTAGTTACAATATCTGTTTGTTCATGGTACAGATTTCTCCTTTATTCCTTTTCAATGCTGTTTAGAATGTTGGGGCCATTTAATATGATTTTAAACTAGTTTAATCATCGACACATTATGGGTTTGCATGAGGTTTTAAGCAAATAATCAATGCCGAATCCACGACCCAGCCCGCGCTTCTCGCAGTGCTGTTGATGATGATCTGCGCGGCTGAGCGCTCGAGACCGGTCCACGAGTAAATGCACGTCTCTACGCTGATCTGTCCATTGAGCCTTGAGCTGTGCTGACTGATCTGGGTAGAGCTGTTTCCTTTCGCATTTTGAACGTTTGCCATTTGATATTTCTCATACTCAACAAAAAATGACAGCGCACAACCAGAGAGTCGGCCAACTTTGTATTCGCACCAGTGTGACCTCTTGCAAAGTTTAATCGCACTGTTAGGAAAAATGGTCGCAAAATGTGACCATTTAGCCACAGTCTGGGGCTCTGCATTGCAGTTTACCTTGAGCCCTTTTTCCTTCATAACTTTATCCATGACTGATGTTTTACCTTTTCTTAAATATGCTGACATGGTAACCTTCTGTCATGTCAACCTAGATTTGTTTACTGTAGACAATCAGGAATGAATAGTAAGTGTAACTGTCAGTGTGCCAAATGTGAAGTAGATGATGGTCATCTTGATCTGGTTGTTGGTAATGTACAATCTCTTGTTATGAAGTTCAGATCCCAGGGGGACATAGAAGAAGAATTAGTGTCTCCAATTTTTCTTGTCTTTACCCAACATGATCACACATGAGTTGGCATGTTGTTTCCGAGAGTTTCAGCCACATAATGCCAATTCACTGACAAGCGGCATCTACCATCAGACATTTTTGCATCGGCTCCAGCATGTTTACCTTCCTTTGTGGTGCGTCCGGAAGTGCGTTGCCCTAGCAACGTGGGAGACAATCGCGTTCGCATAATCCGTGACGAACACGATTCGAGGTTGCATTTCCCCCTAACATTATATTTTTACTCCACTGATGGTTAGGTTTAGGTTTGGTTGAGGGGTACAGTTTATAAAATATGCTTTCCTCTTCACCCCGCTACTCTACATAAGACAAGCGACTATAGAAGATGGATGGATGGGGTTTCCTCTTCACTGTATTGCAATCCTGTACAACAAAAACAGCTCGCTTCACAACTCACTTTTGGCGCCCCTCCATGGACATTACACCTGGAAATGAAGCTCACTTGTGCCTATATGCCCAACAATACTTATCGTATTGGACACTGGGGGCAGTGTTTCGAATTTCAGTATTGGTATCTGTCACTAGTTTTTTGAGTTCATTGAGAGAAAGGGTAAAATGAGTGCCTAACCTCACTTCATGCTTACTGTTGTGTTTTGTACTCCTACCAGTAATATATTACATTTCCATGAATGTAATATATTACTGTAATATATTACTCCACCCGTGGGGGGTGGAGCCATGAGAGGCCTGAGGGGCAGAGCCATGAAAGGTGGAGCCGTGAGAGGCTCGAGGGGTGGAGCCATGGAGAACTGGATACCCTGAGAGTAGCCAAAGACTCGAAGGGCCAGGGTAGAGCCGGAGGCAGGGAGGACCAAGGCGGCGCTGGAGGCTCGGAGGAGCAAGGCGGAGCTGGGGGATCGGAAGACTGAGGCAGAGCCAGTGGGACTGAGGACCAAGGTGGTCCCCGGTGGGAAGGAGGTCCCCTGTGGAGCTGATGGATCGGAGGGATGAGGCGCAGCCAGAGGATCGGAGAGCCAAGGTGGAGCCAGATGACCGACAGAACAAGGAGGAGCCAGAGGGACGAGGGACCCCGGCAAAGCCGACAGGCTGAAGGACCGCAGTGGAGCCGAGGGAACACAGAGCTGAGGCAATGTTGAGGGACCAACAGGCCAAGGTGGAGTCCAGGGCTCGGAGGGTCCAGGCAGGGTTGGAGGGTTGAAAGTTCCCCCTGCCTGCTCAGGTGAACTAAGGGTGGGTACAAGGGCGGGAACCATCTCCAGGTCCAACTGCTCAGATGTGGCCATGACATGGCGTGGAACAGGCTCAGGCGTGGCCGTGACATGGCATGGAGCAGGCCGAGGCGTTGCTGTGACATGGCATGGAGCAGGCCGAGGCGTTGCTGTGACATGGCATGGAGCAGGCCGAGGCGTTGCTGTGACATGGCATGGAGCAGGCCGAGGCATTGCTGTGACATGGCATGGAGTAGGCCGAGGCGTTGCTGTGACATGGCATGGAGCAGGCACAGGATCAGGAGCAAAAGATGGTGCTAGCTCAGCAATCATGATGAGGAACTCTGGCTCGGCGGCCATGTCGTGAAACGCTGGCTCAGCGGCCATGTTGTGGACCTCTGGCTCGACATCCGCCTCCCCCACAGTGAACGTGGAACCAATAATCTGCAGGGCGAGGTCGATATATTGAGCCAGGCTGTGGGTACTCTGACTGCCTGGCATCAGAGAAGAGATGGGGTCATTAAGTCCAAATCGGAAACAGTCCTTGAGGGCCACCTCATTAAAGTCCACCCGGCAGGCCAGATCGCAGAAGTCCTCTATATATTCCTCCAGGGGATGACTCCCCTGACGTAGGTGAAGAAGCCGAACTGCTGGGTTCATTATGGGCGGTCAGGTATTCTGTAACGTTGGGCTGCTGGCACTGAAAATGGCGATGACGATGAAATGAAGAACCCAAGTGCAATTTATTAACAAAAGTAATATCCACAAAACCCTAACTACAAACATGAAAAATAAACATAAACATGAACTTGAGTTGACTTGACTAGACTTATACTTGACATAAACTTGACATGAACTATCTAACAGAGTTACATTCACAATACCTGACAACCAACAATGGAAAACATGAGGGCTTGAAAACTTGGACATGGGAGAACATAAACCAATGAACAAACAGAACTCTAAACAAGATAATCAAACAATCAACCAATGAAAACAAGACATGAAACAGGAACTAGAATTTTCCAAATAAAAGACATGAAATACAAGAATCATGACAAGTGTTCCTGAAAGGGTCACGGAGGGGTGAATTTACCAGTTTGCCACGTAAGAAAGCGGGAGATGCACAATAAACACTGAAAACATGTATATGGAAGAGAGGGGAAAAAAAACTGGCAGTTGCTTTGATAGCAGAAAGTAATGAAAGGACTCGTTTATGTTTAGGTCTTAGCGTTTTCTTGGTGAATTTAAATTAGTTCAATAACTGGGGTCTCTGATATTCAGAAATGATAAGGTAATATTTAATTAAAAGAAATTATGAGACATTCAATATCTCTTCACAAATTTGGACAGTTTTTAAATATTTCTTGTTGCTTAGTACTCTCAAAGACATTATTTGTGAAGCAAAAATGTGTGAAAAACACATTAGTGTAAAGTGTTGTCATTTCATAGACTTCAATGTAATCTGCAGCACTGACGCGAATCATGTGAAAGCCCCTTAACGTGTATAAATATCAGTCACTTTTGCATATCAATCATAGCTCTTCACAATCACAAAAGTGTCCGATTATGGTTTCAAAACTGCGAATTTCATTGAAAGGTGAGGAGTTTGGATCCCTGAAATTAATATTTTTTTCTTCATGCATTTGTTTGTTTTTTGGAATTTGATAATTTTCCATGGCACACCGACAATCTTTCAACCTTTCATTGTGCTGCAGCTGACTGACTGACTGACTGACTGGGAGTGAGAGATGCTTTGCCGAAGCAACGGCGCAAAACACAACATTAGAGATCTTTTATATTATTATGAGAAGTGTACAAATATTTTCGGTTCATTATGAAACTGTGGCAGGACAAATTAGACTGTTGCGGGCCACCACAGTCTAGGTAATTAATGGGAAACACTGAGTTCTATGCCATTCATTTTGCCTAGATAAATGGGAAAAGACTGTAGTGAGAGTAGGCAGCATATTTATTTTGATACAAGCAAATATGAGGCTGTTACACCCTGTCCTAACCAGATTATGCAACTGTACACCATTCAAGAGTCCGAATTGATGCTTGTCTTCAAGACAAATCTCTGTCTCACCTTCAGACAATACTTGGTCTTGAATTAGATAGAATGAAAATATTCCCTGCTTGAAAATCCAGCTAAAACTAGCTTCTATTTCTACATGGTGTCTAGCTGGTTGAAGCTGGTCATTTGTGGTCATTCTCTGGTCCAGTCTGGTTTAAGTGGTTATCCGACTAGACTACCAGTTGGAAAGGCTGAGATGGTCAACTTGTTTAGAGCTGATAGACCACCTCGGCCAAGTTGGTTAGGACCTGTTTGAGATGGTTAACTATAGGTGCAGTTCCATTATCAGGTCAAATGGTTACAGTTGCTGAATTGTTCTGTTTTGCACAGATTTGGGCTTGTTAACACAATTCTGATTTAGTTTTTTATGCTCTATGGACCCCAAGCTACCCATAGACCAGCCGATGGCTTGGTCATTGATGTTTGTAGCCTGGAGCGCTAAATCAGTGGCGCGACACAGCTCTTTAAATGATGCAGGGTCTGGCCTGTTTTCATCCATTTCCTTGAGCAAGTCAGCCTTGTACGCCTGCAAGACCGCTGGTGTGCAGGGCCAAACCAGCCTGATATGCAGCCATGTAGGCTTTGCATACAAGCGAGTGCGTAAGCCAACAAGGCTTGGATGGATGTGCACCACTACTGCCTCTCCAACAGGGGGAATCTCAGGCACCAGACAGTGAGATATGGTAAGTCTGTAAGAGTTGTTCATCAAGCCAAGTGGGCCACTCATGTTGGAGCTTTTTTAAACCATGCGAGAACCTGCGTCAGTTCTGCGTCAGAGACTTTCGTATTGTTTTCTCCCTGAATGGGGAAATACCAGCTCATCATCTGAGTGAGACCAAGCCTCACCTTCAGATGCTGTGAGCGATATAGTGTCTCCAACTTTCATAACCGGCAAACGTGATCGCACCATGCGTGCCAACTGTGGGGCTCAGATCTTCACGGTCAAAGTCAATGTGCGAAGACGCTTGACATGGAGATGTTGACAAATCCTCCTGAAAATCTCTGCGCTCAATATCACGGCCTCACGCACTTTCCTCATGCGATCCCTCAGGAGCTGTAGAAGAAGTATGGTGGGAGGGAGACTGTCCTAATTTCAAGAGACCTTCCCCCAACACTGTAGGGAACCAACAACTGGCTGATGACTTGAATGTGTTCTATTGTAGATTTGAAATGCCCAATCTCACACCCCAGACCTGCTCTGACCTTCACTTCACACAAACTTCAACACCTCTTGCAACCCCCCTCCTCCCCCCTCCTGCTACTCAACCTGCACTTAAGATCTGTGAAGAATATGTGTGCCGTGACTTCCAAAAACAAAAGACAAGGAAAGCACAGGACCCAGGCGGTGTTTCAACTGCTTGTCTAAAATCCTGTGCTAACCAGCTGGCCCCCATCTTCACACTGGTCTTCAATAGATCACTGGAGCAGTGTGAAGTCCCATGCTGCTTCAAACACTCAATCATCATTCCTGTGCCAAAGAAACCCAAAATCACAGGACTTAATGACTACAGACCTGTTGCTCCGACATCTGTGGTCATGAAATCATGAGAGACTGGTGTTGGCCCACCTGAAGGATGCAGTCAACATGGGATTGCATCATATCTTGCAACATCTGGACAGACCAGGGACATATGCAAGGATCCTTTTTGTGGACTTCAGTACGGCTTTCAACACCATCATCCCAGCTATTCTCCAGACTAAATTACACCAACTCTCTGTTCCCACGTCTATCTGTCTGTGGATCACCAGCTTTGTGACAGACAGGCAGCAGCTATTGAAACAGGGGAAATTCACTTCCAGCACCTGTACGATCAGCACTGGTGCCCCCCAGGGATGTGCGCTCTCCCCAATGCTCTTCTCCCTGTATACAAATGACTGCACTGCCAAGGACCCCTCTGTCAAGCTCCTGAAGTTTGCAGATGACACCAGTGTCTTCGGCCTCATCCAAGATGACAAGGAGTCTGCTTACAGAAGGGAAGTTGAACGACTGGCTCACTGGTGTAGTCAAAACAACCTGTAGCTGAGTATGCTCAAAACAGTGGAGATGATTGTGGACTTTTGGAGGAACACCCCAACATTGACCCCCCCTCACCATTCTAAACAGCATTGTGGCAGCAGTGGAGTCATTCAGGTTCCTGGGCACTACTATCTCACAGGACCTGAAGTGGGAGACCCACATTGACTCCATTGTGAAAAAGGCCCAGCAGAGGTTGTACTTCCTTTGCCAGTTGAGGAAGTTCAACCTGCCACAGTCGCTGCTGATACAGTTCTACTCAGCAGTCATTGAGTCTGTCCTCTGCACTTCAGTAACTGTCTGGTTTGGTGCAGCTAATAAATATATCAGAAGACTACAAAGGACAGTTCGGACTGCTGAGAGGATTATTGGTTGCCCCCTGCCATCCCTTCAAGAACTGTACACTTCCAGAGTGAGGAAAAAGGCTGGAAAAATCACTCTGGACCCCACTCACCCTGCCCACTACCTTTTTGAACTGTTGCCTTCTGGCAGGCGCTACAGAGCACTGAACACCAGAACCGACAGGCACAGGAACATTTTTTCCCTCAGGCTATCCATCTCATGAACTGTTCAAATTGCCCCATTTTTTTAATATATATATATATATATATATATATATATATATATATATATATATATATATATATATATATATATATATATATATAAACACTGCCATTCAAAAGTTTGGGGTCACTTGACTGAAATGTTTCTCATGATTTTAAAAACCTTTTGATCTGAAGGCGTATGCTTAAATGTTTGAAATTAGTTTGTAGACAAAAATATAATTGTGCCAACATATTAATTTATTTCATTACAAAACTAAAATTTTAAAAAATAAAAAAAAGTTTTTGAAATGGATGACTTGGACCGAATAATAAAGAAAAGCAGCCAATAAGTGCCCAGCATAGATGGGAACTCCTTTTAATCCTCTTTTAAAAACATTCCAGTGTGATACCTCAAGAAGTTGTTTGAGAAAACATAATATATATATATATTAGTCCTATTGTGTATTATAATTTATTTTCTGTTCACTTTTTATTTTTATTCTATTTTTTTATTATGATCTATCTCTTGTTGCTGTATTGTTTGTGCACTGGAAGCTCCTGTCACTAAGACAAATTCCTTGTATGTGTAAACGTACTTGGCAATAAAGCTGATTCTGATTCTGATTCAGAAAGGAGAGCAGAGAGCAAAGCATCTTGAGTTTCATGCCTTCACAGTGAACACAATCAGTCTCACCTTGCATGAGCTTGGACCAGGCATATAAAGAAATGCCCATGCTGATCAGACAGAGAGATATAATGCTCACAAGGTGGAAAACATGTGCGAAATGCCATCTTGAAAATACTTTTTTAAGCTAAGGTTTTTTTTATGTGCTTTAGAGTCAATAAACCACAGTGCAATAGCAATTCAGATGTGGAAGTGATAAAGGATACACTGTAAGGAGGTAGAAAATAATCCACTCGATGTTAAGGTGTGCAGTTTTTAACGACAAAGCAACGATTTGGGATTCCAGAGCATGAGAGATGAAATTGCGACCCTCAAGAGAAAAATTCGAATGAAATGGAAATGGTTTATATGCTCGCGATAACACGTGCACCGGAGGCAGAGCAGCAAAAGCCATCTGCCAATAAATTGATGTGATTTTAAAGGGCTTCAGAGATGGTCACTCTTGGGAGGAGTTCCCATAGCATCAGCTAATGATGCAGTGTCAAAGTGACTGACTTGATAAAGAACCAAGTCATACCATCTTAAGGTGGTCAAACTGGTTTTAGGTACTAGTGTGCTGGTTTGGTGCTGATTCAAGAAGGTTTAAGTGTTTAACACACTAATACGAGCTGGTAAGGTCCTGGCTGGGCTAGTAGATCATCTTTGTCAAAGGCTTGCTGTAAAAACTAAAATGGTTTGACTGGGGTGGCAACATTAACATAAACATTTGAATAGTCACCTATTTTAGGATTCAGGGGCTGTAGACCAATTTACATCCTTGTGTATGAATGTTTGTGTGCATTTTTTGCCTGTATTTTCCTGTCTATGTTTAGAATGCATGTTGACGTTTTTTGCTTAACACTCCTCAACCACTAATTGCTTGCCACTTTTAGAAACCTGTGTTTGATTTTTGTTTTCTTTCAGTTTAATCATAGTACTTGGTCTCCACTAAAGAACACATGTTTCTCCTCAAATTCAAAAGCTCTATGGTTTACATTTCAGAGATATTTGCAAAGCACACAGTGGCCAGACTCTCTAATATTGACCTTTAATAAGTTATTCCCACTTTCTGTTTATCCCCATATGTCGCTCTCCTCATTTATTTCTCTCTCAGCTGAAAAGGCGAGGAAAGAGGAGAGGGAGCCAGATGGCTGGCTGCACAGACGCTTTAGTGCCACAGGGGGACAAAATGTGTCATCGGTCTCTCTCTTTGTGACGCTGTGCCCTTACATCTGAGACTCATGCTATTCAGACTAGTCATTATAAGTGCTTTCCAAACCGTGGCATTTGCATGACCTAATATAAGGGTTGTTTAAAGAGATGCTGATAGTGCATATAATAGATTTGCCTGAATATGCATTTGACGGCATACAAGAGATTGTTAGCCGATGAAACACAAAAGGTCTTCATACATTTCTTGAATCCATGCTTAATATGCAGAGAGAACTATAGGAAAGCCAGGAAGGTTGATTTCCCCTAAAAGTTTAACACTGTAAATGTGCATGTCAATCAACCGATAGTGGTCTGGGAAGTGGTATTCAGCCATCTTAAGTGAGATTCCAGTCTGAAAAGAGTGGTACATGACCAATGAGCTTCTTCTTTTACTGAAGAACTGACAAGACGTCATGCTGATCTGAACATTTTCTGAACACAATCGCACTCATCTGCATATCATCACAAATGCAGATTGTAATCCATAGTGACTTTCCTGGGGTTCTCCTAGCATTTTTCCTGGGGTTCTCCTACACTAAAATGACTAAAGAAATCAGAAAGTGGAGGCACTACAGTCTGTTTTTACGGAAAGAATCTCTTTATTCACTGAAAGCTGCATATAGACATAACGTTCTACGGCAAGCCTCGAGGGGATAAATACACACACACATTCACAAGGTAAAGTTACTTCATGAATCGCATCCTAAATCACTCTATTACAATTGTTTATGTTCACACAGTACTACTGTTGTTATTTCAGCAAGCTTTATGAGACAGGGAATCATTATGTTTGTCAAAAATTTAATATAGTAATTTAATTCTCTGTTTTGATGACAAAACGTATACAGGCACGCACACAAGGGATGGGCATTATCAAGTAATTTTGTGGTCCCTAATTCACACAACACTTGCTCACATTGGATAAGACATTATTGTAAGGTCAAATTTAATCCAAGAGTGAAAGTGTCCAGTAACAGGCTGATTACTGAGATTAAGTGAGTAGTATTTGACTGGTCATGTGATCTCAACATGGCAGCCCCCATTCGGGCACCCTCTCCATGTAGAATAAAGCAGCTTTTGTAAGGTTACTGATATGACTGGACTCTTCATTTCATGTGAGTGCTCATGATTTTGTATATATATTTAAATTCATTTCTTTAAGAGTAAAACTTTTTTAATGAGGAAAATATTGACTAAGTGCACCTTTAAAGGAGATGCACTGAGTTTCTTGCTGTAGCCAGAGTGAAGAGGGGCACGTTTTTTGCCGATAGAAGACCCAGACTGGGAGATTCAGAGAGAAAGTGACAACTACCAGAAGGGGGATAGAGGATATGAGTGGTGTCTTCAGGGAGTGACAGAAATAGACCTGTGAAAACAAACCAAGCACCTATTGAAATTTCAATAGCATTCTCTGAATTTTGTGATGCTTGACAGAAAACTGTTGTTTGGGCCATTCCTTTTATGCAGTGCATTTTCACATCCCCATCATATAAAATTTTTTAAGATGGAAATTATTTTAGTTTGTTTTTTGTATCACACTTAAGTGAATATGGAGGGACTATTGTCAGGTCATTCCTACAATGCAGTGCATTTTGATATAATAATTAAGGCTGTCAATTTAAAAGCAATAATTCATGCATTATAATTTGTTAAAAGTTACTGAGTTGCACAACATGAATGATCTTCATAACAGCACGTTTTCTGGGGGTTTTGGGCAGAGAGAGGACAGGCCGCACTTACTATAATGGACGTGCTTTGTCCCTGTCATACAGAATCTACTGAGTGAACTAAACTGGAGTAAAATTAATAGCGAGTGAGACAAAAATAAAGCAGGACTGGAAAGTGGAGTTATTCTGGGTTTATGATGGATTGTTGCTTTGTTTGCATGGCAGCCAGCAACATGAGGATGACCTCACTCTCTCACTCACACACACACACACACACACACACACACACACACACACGTTGGTCTACCTATCATTATGAGGACTTTTCATGGACATAATGATTTTTATACTGTACAAACTATAGATTCTATCCCCTAACCCTAACCTTACCCCTAAACCTAACCCTCACAAAAACCTTTCTGCATTTTTACATTTTCAATAAAACATACGTTTTTTTTTTAAGCAACTTAAATTATGGGGACACTAGAAATGTCCTCATAAACAACATTTATAGCATAATACCCTTGTAATTACCAGTTTGTAACCTACAAAATTGTCCTCGTAAACCACATAAACATGCCCACACACACACACACACACACACACACACACACACACACACACACACACACACACACACACACACACACACTGTAGAATCAGACAGAAGGTCATTGAGTAGCAGGGATAATTTAAATATGGTCCGTATGGCATATTACATTCTACTCATACTATTTTTACAGTATGTATACTATATGCATATACAGTCAATTTACTGTACGTAAGGAAAACTTAAAATGAGCAGAATACAACCAGGACTCACTGCGCTGTATATTGTATTACACAATGCAATGTGCTCGACTTGCGTTCTTTCAATTCGAGAGTGATTAGCCCTAAAACGTGCACCACAAGATACATATTCTTTAGTTTCTTATAGGGAGTATGGGAAAGAGTTTCTCACCCAATCTTCTTATCATTTATCATAATTGGGTCTGTTTTGAGTACTGTATGTGGGTCACATGACTTGGTTTAAATTTTCTGTGATCGTTAAATCAGCCTGACTTAAAACCAACATGGCCGCCCATGGTGCAGGACATGCTGATTTGTGATAATTAATTATATAATAATCTTACTTTTCTTCAGTAAAAAACAAAACAATAATATTAATTGTGAACATTGTCTTAAGATGCGGAAGAAGAAAATTAAGTCATAAGTTGGTAATGCTTTTATTTAGCACATTATGTGTGCGTATCCCCTGAGATACATTGCCAGATTAAGGGAATTAAAAGGGTTAATCCACAATATTACACATACACATTTATTACACTTACATATGTCATACATGCAACTATAAAGCTAAACTTTTCTCATTTTTGTTTCACACACACACACACACACACACACACACATACACTCTCTCTCTCGCGCGCTCACACATACACTCTCTCGCGCGCACGCGTGCACACACACACACAATAAGAGGGGAAGTCAGAAACCTTTTTTTTTTTTGCATCAAATAAAACAGAAATATTGATGAGTTTGACCTTTTAATAGGGCAATGTATCCTGGGAGATACAACTTATAAAACTTTTTTACATAAAACTGGATTCAAATTGCCAAACAACTGTAATTATTTCTGAGATGTTAACTGGAAAGCACTCGCCGAATTGCAACATAGTGAGGTCATGAGAAAAAATATAGAGTATTACATTTTAAAACGTTTATCATTGCATACTGCATACTGTTTCACATACAATAAAAACAAATACTAGTCAGTGTACAGTAAACTGTGCAATATGCAGTAAGCAGTACATTAGCATTCCATTATGAACATAGCCAGCACCTCACCAGGTTGTATGATGGCAGAAAAGCATACCTTTCTTTTACACCACTATTACTGCTCATTATCAGTGACAACTCCTGTTAGGACAAGCCATTGTTTTTGAAGGGTTTGAATTTAAAATGACTATTTGTCTGGTTTGATTACCTCATTAATCATAAAGATCCTGGGCTTTTGCCTGAGCTGTGTGTAACCTGGCACCACACTGGCACTCTCTTGTTGTGCTGATTGCACTGAGAAAGTTATAAGCTGTTCAAACAGTTCTGTTGCTTTTATAGTGGCATGTAAAGTTGAAACATTCAATTTCTACACACATGTAAATGACATTTCCTGAGTGACTGGGTTCAACAAAGAAGCCTACTGTAGGTTGTTGATGAGTAAGTTAAGCAGTGAAATACACATGAGACATTCAATTTCAGGTCCAGACTTGACTTTATATAGTATACAGTATAGCTCTCTGGATTCAGATCAGCATGTCTTAGCTACATGCATACACAAGGGGTATTTTAAGGCCTATTTGGTTTTCTTTTACTATGCAAAGGCACGTTATCGACAACGTCGACAATAAAAGAATTGTCGACAAAAATTTTCATTGTTGAATTGTCGTTTGATCTCATTTAACGTAACATGAGATCATATGAAACTCTAATGATGACACTTGAGAGCAGCACTGCAGCTCTTGCCTGAATGAGGAGAGGAAGAAAACACATCTCACAGTCCAGACACACTTCAAACTTTCCAAACAGCTTCAGGTGATGTAGATCACAAAGTATATTGCAAAAATACAAAATAAGTAAGTACAGAAGCACTCTCATTGTGGAATAAGTGGAGCAAAACTTGCTACCAAATTGGCCCGGTTGCTAGGGAGGGTAGAGTCACATGGGGTAACCTCCTCGTGGTCACTATAATGTGGTTCTCGCTCTTGGTGGGGCGCGTGGTGAATTGTGCGTGGATGCCGCAGAGAGTAGAGTGAAGCCTCCACACGCGCTATGTATGATAATAACTCACTCAACAAGCCACGTGATAAAATGCGCAGATTGACTGTCTCAGACACGGAGGCAACTGAGATTCGTCCTCCGCCACCCGGATTGAGTTACTACGTCACCACGAGGACTTAGAGAAAAATAAAAATATTTTAAAATATCTAAAAATCCTTTAAAGAAAGATGCATTCACCTGAGAAGCAGCATATAAGATATTTAGACTTGCTTTTTAGAGAATAGATCTTGAATATAAGTATATTTTGTCTTTACTGCACTCGCAGAAGTATAAGTGAAAAAAATACACTTATATACAAAATACACTTATATTTAAGATACATTCTCTTAAAGCAAGTCTAAATATATTATATGTTGCTTCTCAAGAAAATGTATCTTGTTTTAAGGATTTTTAGACCATTTTAAATGGAAAACGAGACAAAGACACTTGATAACAATAGGACTTTTTGCAGTGAATTTCTTTACTGAATTATTATTCAGTGAATGTAATTTAGAGGTATTTTTAAAAGATGATTTTGTCCTCTTTATTGTTAGTAAGCACGCGTAATACAACCATTTAAGTCGGGGCACAGGCTGAATAATCGGTTAAGTGCTAACGATTAATCATTGAAATAATTGCTGAATAGTCGAATAATCATTCGAATAATCGTTAGATTAATAGATTATGAAAATAATCGTTAGTTGCAGCCCTACTTTAAAGAAAGGAAAGTGTCAAAGAGGTGTCAGCTGAAATAAAAACCATCCTCTTTCAAGGGTTTGTGAGCATGTGTTCTTATCACTTTGAGGCCATTTGCAGAGTAGTTGGGCATGAGAGAACACAGTCTAACACCTGCTGCTGACCACAGGAATCAAAACCAAGAGAGCATTTGAAGAAGAATAATGTAATTTCTTCTCATCCATTAATATGAGCAAATGCATTTATCTTTTTGGATAAGGCTGATAACCGATTAAACAGCCAATAGTTTTTAAAATCGATTCATAGAATGTTACAAAATTTTCTTAGTTGACACAGACATAGAGGCCAGAGTACAAAATTAATAAATTCCCAGATGTAGTTTATTTTTCAACTAAAATCCCAATAATAATAATAATAATAATAAAAGAAGATTCAATGCATAACGTGGGACTTTTAACACTAAACATGCCTGAAACACACTGGGGACTCTTATTTTGAAATGACGGAGACTTGGCTCCATTACAATGCTCTATTGTTTTATATTTACCAAATTAAGCTTTTCATAGCCTATATTATTATTATTATTCACAATATATGAAGTTGGAGACACGATGTACGTGCTGAAGAGGAACGATTCCACGTAGTCATTTTATGTTTTTTTTTTTTTTTGCATGCCCTTGCTTCAATTTAAATAACTTAATTAACAGATGAACATGGAGAAGAAGAAGAAACTATCGGCATAGATTAATTGGTAAAACCAATATATCGGTCTACCTCTTGTTATCTGTTACTTTTTACCAACTAATATAATGATATAACTAATTACTTTGTCTTTTAAAAGTGTTTGATAATTGGGATTTATTTCATTGCACAAATTCACTAATAGGTTCCCACTTAAATTCATATAAAATGTACGATAAAATTTAGAACCAACTGAAATGCCGATTAATCAAATATCACAGACTCCTGAAGCAATGAAAATATGTAATCTGCTATGCCAACATTCTTGGCCACAATAATCTGCAAAGTGGACCAGACTTTATGCCGATAGTGCAAAATTTTGTTACGCAAGACTAATGTACAGAGAATTTAACCTTCCATGTCTCTCGCTCTTTAGGTGAACTTTGTGGTGTGCCAGCTCTTTGCCCTGGTAATGGCTTTCTGGTTCAGACTCTACCTGCACCCCAGTAAGACCAGTCCCTTCATCCGACATGTAGTCGCCACCCTACTGGGCTTTTATCTGGCTCTGTTCTGCTTTGGCTGGTAAGTGTCTTTCATCCCTCATACAGTATATAGTAGGTCATCCCACATTGATCCAATGCAGGGTCATTGATAGCCGGTTAGTGAGCCATTCAATTTATAATAAGGATGTGGTGTGCTGGCAGAAGACCAGAGTCTAATCAGCAGTCTGCACTATGTTCTGTATGTTTGTGGAACTTGAGATGCTCTGATAGAGCTGTTTGCAGACCTCTTTATTGATTTGTACATGTTTACAACAACAGAATATAAGTTTTGTCACTTTTCTGTCCAGAGGACATATTGTACACATCTGTACACAATTCATATAACATTTTGATTGGGCATTTGGGATTTTTGTTGTTGTTATTTTAGAAATAAAATGAAGTTTCACGCCTTTGACACCTCTGAGTGAGAATTACTGTTTCTGTTATGAAATGTTAAAAAAGAAATGGCAGTTATTCATTGTTTTCGTACAACATTTTCAATTGAAAATTTGATGTCCAGTAGCTTTTTATACTACAGTGTCTTTATTATACACATTGCATTTTAACATAATTACACTTTAGGACTAACAATAACAAGTGTAAACTGCTCCCCCCAGAAATACAGTAATTACATATTGAATATATGTTGTTCATAAATCACTTACTCGTGTATTGCAATATTATAATGTAACAGAAAATTACTAATTTTTAAACATGCATTATTAATAATTTTATATAATAATCATTGATGAATTTAATTAATATGTAAATATTAGCTGTTTAACCTGTTTACATGCAGTGAGGTAGACATAAGAAATGTGCTGTACTATCTTCCAATAGTGGTGAAAATAAACATTTTCAGATATCATAAAGTTTAGATTTCATGTTGTACTGGATTTCAGTATACTGGATATTGAATATGAAAATCAAAACAGAATTATTGATTTAATTATTTTATTATATTTTGCTATTCTTTTTTTATTTTGCTGTTTAATATGTGAATTTTCATGATTTTATACACTGGCAGCCAAAAGTTTGGAATAATGTACAGATTTTGCTCTTATGGAAAGAAATTGGTACTTTTATTCACCAAAGTGGCATTCAGCTGATCACAATGTATAGTCAGAACATTAATAATGTGAAAAATTACTATTAGATTTAAATTTCAGAACTTCTTAAACTACTTCAAAGAGTTCTCATCAAAAAATCCTCCACGTGCAGCAATGACAGCTTTGCAGATTTTTGGCATTCCAGCTGTCAGTTTGTCCAGATACTCAGGTGACATTTCACCCCACACTTCCTGTAGCACTTGCCATAGATGTGGCTGTCTTGTCGGGAACTTCTCATGCACCTTACAGTCTAGCTGATCCCACAAAAGCTCAATGGGGTTAAGATCCATAACACTCTTTTCCAATTATCTGTTGTCCAATGTCTGTGTTTCTTTGCCCACTCTAACCTTTTCTTTTTGTTTTTCTGTTTCAAAACTGGCTTTTTCTTTGCAATTCTTCCCATAAGGCCTGCACCCCTGAGTCTTCTCTTTACTGTTGTACATGAAACTGGTGTTGAGTGGGTAGAATTCAATGAAGCTGTCAGCTGAGGACATGTGAGGCATCTATTTCTCAAACTAGAGACTCTGATGTACTTATCCTCTTGTTTAGTTGTACATCTGGTCCTTCCACATCTCTTTCTGTCCTTGTTAGAGCCAGTTGTCCTTTGTCTTTGAAGACTGTAGTGTAGAAGTTTCTAGAGAAAGCTGTTTCTTTTTTTTTTGCCATTTTTGACCTAATATTGACCTTAAAACACTTGCATACAGTGGCAACTCAAAAACAAACACAAAGACAATGTTAAGCTTCATTTAACGAACCAAATAGCTTTCAGTTGTGTTTGATATAATGGCAAGTGATTTTCTAGTACCAACTTAGCAATTTAGCATGATTACTCAAGGATAAGGTGTTGGAGTGATGGCTGCTGGAAATGGGGCCTGTCTAGATTTGGTCAAAAATGACTTTTTTCAAATAGTGATGGTGCTGTTTTTTACATCAGTAATATCCTGACTATACTTTGTGATCAGCTGAATGCCACTTTGGTGAATTAAAGTACCAATTTCCTTCTGAAACAGCAAAATCTGTACATTATTCCAAACTTTTTGCCACCAGTGTATATAAAAATATATCTAAAAAGATAAAAATTATGTACATTTTTTTACAAAATTATGTACAAATTATGTATTATGATAAAGTAATTACCATGGACTGGGTTTTATGACATCTGTATATAAATATTTGACCTCGTGCCACCAAAACAACGCCAACCTGCATCTCAGAATAGCATGCTGAGATGCTATTCTTCTCACCACAATTGTACAGGGCGGTTATCTGAGTTACCGTAGATTTTGTCAGTTTGAACCAGTCTGGCCATTCTCTGTTGACCTCTTTCATCAACAAAGCGTTTCCGTCCACAAAACTGCTGCTCCCTGGATGTTTTTGGCACCATTCTGAATAAACTCTAGAGACTGTTGTGTGTGAAAATCCCAGGAGATCAGCAGTTACAGAAATACTCAAACCAGCCCGTCTGGCACCAACAATCATGCCAAGGTCAAATCACTGAGATCAAATTTTTTCCCCATTTTGATGGTTGATCTGAACATTAACTGAAGCTCCTGACTTGTATATGAATGATTTTATGCACTGCACTGCTGCAACACGATTGGCTGATTAGATAATCACATGGATGATTGTTGGTGCCAGACAGGCTGGTTTGAGTATTTCTGTAACTGCTGATCTCCTGGGATTTTCACACACAACAGTCTCTAGAATTTACTCAGAAACAAAAAATGTCCAGTGAGCAGCAGTTTTGTGGACGGAAACGCCTTGTTGATGAGAGTGGTCAACAGAGAATGACCAGACTGGTTCAAACTGACAAAGTCTACAGTAACTCAGATAACCACACTGTACAATTGTGGTGAGAAGAATGGCATCTCGGAATGCTATTCTGAGATGCAGGTTGGCGCTGTTTTGACGGCACGAGGGGGACCTACACAATATTAGGCAGGTGGTTTTAATGTTGTGGTTTATATCTGTCTGTCTGTCTGTCTATCAGTTATATGTAGATGTAATAAAACCCAGTCCATGTTAATTCATTTTTCTCATTGTGCAGCAAGTGTCCAATCTCTCCCATATCAGGACATCAGTTTAATAGTAATTTCCAGAGCCCTAGCTAGATCTTTTGGACATATCTTAGAAAAATATAATATAATATAATAGCTATTCAGGTTGGCTGGGTTCCAAAAACAAGAGTCTAAATGTAAAATGGACCAAGACTAAAGTTGACCAAATAGAGAGACATTTATCATGCTATCAAATACACATACAGTGTCAAGGGACGCTTAATCAAACAAGCAGTGGAGACTGTCTAAAAGATAAAAGCCATGTTGACTTCTAGCCAATGCAAGAACTCTATCATCAGTTATACCTTTAAAAAAGTGAAGATATGAAGCATTTTGGGGTCAACTGATGACAATGTTTTCAGCCATTAAGTTATGATAACTATTTGAACCTGCTTCTGCAGTGTCTTTTATGGACTGTCCAACATCATAACTTTCTCCTGTAACTTTTTGCCATGTATCAGTCACCCTTCATCATCCTCCATTAAAATGTTTTCAATATTATTTTTAGAAAAGTTTTTAAAAGTTGTGCTTTTAAGAATCCTTAAAGAGCACATGACATCAAAATTGAAGGTAATGGCTTTTAGTCCATGCCTGTTTTCCTTGAAGCAATCTGTATTCTAGTGTACACTTAAAAGTTGGCAAAATAGACTTTTACAGTCTTTCTCTTTTTTTTTAAAAAAGGACCCAAAAAAAATCCCACACAAACTTCTTGTTTCAATAGGAAATGTGTCAATGTAAGAAAGAAAACTATGCTCGTTTCAAAGCGATTCATTTGGTCTTTAAGATTCACAGAGTCCCCTGCCAGACCCCCTTCATTTCCATTTTGGTTGAGAGTTTGTGCATGTCCTTGGTCGAGGTACATTCGGTTGAAGGTTGAGATAAGTCCCTGATGAAACAAACTTACTCTTGCCTTGTCAGGCAGCAGACAGATTTATTTAACTATTCTTTGTGTCATATTATCCTGGCATTAATAATAATAATAATAATAATAATAAAAAAATAAAAAAACAAGTCAACACTGCTCTGGTGCGGTTTCAGTTACAGCTGCTGAGCAAGTGACTGTAAATTTAAAGTCATAATACATCTCTATTTTTTCCTTGTAACAAGTTCGTAATTTGGATCAAAAGGAGGAAGTGGATGGGCGTCGATTCCCACACAGGAATGTCCTTTTATTGAACTCAAAAACTTGTTTGCTTTTCAGCTTAGCGGTACAGCTTCACGTGCACACAAACTCAAAGTGTTTCAATATAAAAGAACAACGACAACGGCCAACACACATGCAGCTTCTCAGCTGGGCTCTCTCTCTCTTTCGGTGGACTTGGCTGTCTTTTATCTCCTCTGCCTCTCACTGTGGACATGGAAATGGTAATTAGTCACAATTCATCTCAGGTGGATGTCCTTACCGCTTTCTCTCTCCCCAGATGGGCACTCGACCACACCCTCACCTCCACATTCCTCTTTTGGAAAGTTGTAGAAACGTAATAGTGGATATTTTTTTCTTTTGCTGTTGAAGCAAATGGGGATGCAACAATATTTGCTTTGGTCTCCCATTCACCGCTGTAGAATTTACTTCCGTATTCCAAACCTGGAAATGTTCATATGAGGAAAACGAATTATTATTATTCTTCTGTTCTTAGTTGAAATATGCTTGATCCTGCCCACTTCAGTCAAAACTGGTTATAAAGACAAATCAAATTCTCTTAACTTCTTCAACTCAACTCAAAAAGAGGCCGCTGTGTCGTAGAAAAAGTTGCACTTAAAATGTTCAAGTCTCCGAATATATAAGTCAGGCATATGGGGTGTCGTTTGAAAGCTTAGAATCTGAACCTTTCATAGGTAACCATTACTTTGGTATTTATGTTACATAAAATAACAATAAGGCTTGAAAACATTCGCGTTGCAAATCAGCACCACCTAGAGGTCATGCTGTAGAAATATTAATATGAATAGAAAAGTCTTTCAAATAGCATGTAAATAGGCAAATTATATATCAACTCTCATTCTCAGGAATGCAACTTTACAGTTTAATTTGTTGCACTAATACCACAGTTTGAAAGATTTTCAAAAGAATCACAAAGTGAAATATGATATCTGTAAGTCTTCAAATACAAACATCTCGTTTATGTGCCGATCGCTGCTCCTGTGAGCCCCAAACAGCTAAAAACTTTATATCTGCAGTTTTCTAAAAAATGAGCCATTTTTACTTGTCTGTGAGCTTGCTTGTGTGAATAATCCAATGTTATATCTTAGATGTCTAGCACAAAATGTGCAGTCCAGAAGGAACAAATCATCTAAAAAATTCTGAAAATAAATGTGACCAATTTTTGGCAATTAGTCCTCAGTACGTGTAAATGGTGAGCTTTTAAATTTGAGTGTAAAAATTGCAGGTGGCAGCCCAAAAATGCCCCAGAGTTGATTAATAACCACACCACAAGTTGTTTTTATAAAAACGTTGTCACACTGTGATCACAAGTGTATGAATGAATATATTGCATCAGTTGGAGTCATAGGTAGTCTGACACTCAAACACATCTAATGATCCAGAGCAGTCTCCATGCATTTCTAGACCACACAGGAAGTCATGCATCATTCAGTGAACATAATGGAAAGAGAGTAGTCCTAAGATCAAATGTGTCGCATATGTCCTTATTTTATAATAGTAATAATCCTCACTGTAACAACTGCAGGTTACCTCTTTTTACAGTATATAATGATGAAATGTATAAGATAAAAGTGATTGAAGTAACATGAAATTTTATGTCAGCTGCCCAGAGTCAGTTTTTGTTGCAGAAAGATATGACATTAGACTATTCCTCACTGGTATCCTCTTCTCCCCTGTGCTTCATTTTAGGTATGCCTTACACTTTCTTGTTCAGAGTGGTCTTGCCTACGGCGTAATGCTTTTCACAGGAGTGGAGCACATGCACAAGTGAGTACAAACCTCCGTAAACACCTACATCAATTGTAACATCAAATAAGCCCTGCTACCAACAACAGGAACAACAACATGTTAAATCAAAACTCAAATGCACAATGACACAGTGACATGTTTCAGTGTTCTTTGCAGTGTCAAGCTACTGCCATCCAGTTTCATGAGGTTTTAAAATAGGTGGCAATATGCAGAGTTATTCTGCCCTATGCTGAAACTGAGAAAAATTACTTCAAAATTACTTTAGTTTAAGTGTGGATTTTGTAGCTACTGTTGAGCTACATAGTTGAACCAAATCCATCAGTCACAGGATAATCATAAATAACAGACCCGATTTCTGTCCTAAATCAATTTTGACAAAATGCGATACATTTTGACTGTGCACGGCAAAATTAATTTATCCCTGTGATTGGCTTGTGGAAGATGAATCCATACTGCTCGCACCCATCCATGTCATTCGTATAGTAAAAAGTCCTGTGGGAACAAGTGAGCGCCCATTATGTTGCAGGATGAGTGACTGCTCCTCTGATCTGGGGTCGGATAAATGGATGGACTGGACCAAGTGGTGTTCTCTCCTGCTCTGGGCTGCTATAAAATAACCAGTGTTGCTCAATACTGATTACTATTCAAACCACACTAATGCAAAACTGAGGCCTAGGTCATGTCAACAGCAAAGGATGCCATTAGAAACAGAGTGACTATTTGCACTGGTTTTAAATAGCACTGGCCACACAGCATGGCTATTTGCACCCCAGTAGATTAGTGTAACCAGACAAGTCTATGAAAAAATGCAAATTGGATGTTGGAGAAAATTCAATGGCCTGGAGTTAGAGTACATATATTGATATTGTTGCATGGACGGCTGGGGTTTGAATCCAACTTGTGATGTTTTCCTACTTGAATACCACTTGAATACCCAAGTCAATTTAAGGCAATTTTAAACCCTGACTTTGCTAAGACGTGGGCGTATGGCATCACACGAACATGCGGCACCCAGGAAGATGTACACAGTTAATTACAAACACTTTTAAGCACCTAAAATGCATAAAATGCTTTAAAAGTTCTTACATTACATGGTAATAAACAGCAGTAAAGACAGGTGTGTAAAAGATGGTACATTCTGTTCATAAATATACATATTTAATTTGTTTCTTTATACATCATCTGGTGAGTAATGATCAACAGAGTGGTATAAGGTCGGAAGCTGGATATATCAAGTAGGAATATCCCACATCTGACTTTAAATGGAAAACAGTATTAGTCACAGATCACACTGATAGCAGCATTTTCTTTTGAGAGATTTAGATTGCTGAAGGGTCATCAGTCCTAGGTCACCAGACCTTGGCACGTACACCAGAATATCTAGCCAGAAGTCCTGCCAGAATGATTTATGACCTTCTACTTGTCGAACATGTCATGATGACAAGTTGACCGTTGATCCCCAGACGTTTGCATAACTGATCATTATCAGTAAAGATATTTTAACTGCATGTGCATAAAGGAATGTTCTGGAATGTAAGTTGAACAAACTTCTTGCTTTCTATTTAAGAAATTAAATATTTATTTAAATATTTCAATAAAAATAAAAATATTTAGATTATAATATATTATAAAATAGACAAAATTGCTTAGTTTTAGTTAGTTAGTTTTAAGTAATATATATTAAGACAAGTGAACAGCAGGCCTAATAAAATGAATAAATAAATAAATTACCAGCAATAGATAAAAATTAAGTAAACAGTGCTTTACAATTTCCATAATGAAATGTAAAATAAAACTACTTATATAATGTAGTTGGTAACACATAACCAAAAATTCATCCATCTAGAACAGTAGTCACTACGGAGCCCCTTAGAGGACAGTGAGTTTTTTTCCTGAAATAGTTTTGCGTTCCCTCACAATAATTTGCTTTCCCTTGCAATAAGTTTTGCATGCCCTCACAATAGTTTTGCATTCCCCCACAATAAATTTACCATGGTTTTAGTACAGTAACCATATTTTAACCTCCAATATTCGTAGTAAAACCATAGTAATAATACAGGACAACGAAAACTATGGTATATATTTTTTTGTTAACGGGAATGATGGTTTTACTACAAATACCATGGTAAAACCATAAGATAACCAGAGTTAATCCATAGTAAATCCATGGTTACTATATGGATACAGTATACTGTCTTATACTGTATACTGTAAAACCATGGTTTCCGCAAAAAAAATAAAAAATGGTTACTTCTCAAAGGAAAATAGTATATAGTAAAGCCTCGCAATAAATTTGCCATGGTTTTACTACAGTAACCATAATTAAACTATGGTATTTGTATAGTAAAACCATAATAGCCACAAAATTATGATTTTTATTACCATAGTTTTTGTTTTCCTGTATTATCACAATGGTTTCACAATGAATATAATGGTTAAAATATGGTTACTGTAGTAAAACCATGGCAAATTTATTGCGAGGACACGCAAAACTTATTGTGAGGAAAAACTTACTGCAAAAGAACACAAACTATTGTGAGGGAATGCAAACTATTGCGAGGGAATGCAAACTATTTCGAGGGAACGCAAACAATTGTGAACGAACGCAAACTTATTGCGAGGGAATGCAAACTACTGCGAGGAAACGCAAAACTTCTTGCGAGGGAACGCAAAACTTACCAGCAATAGATACAAATTAAGTAATTTGAATGCATACTATTACGAGGAAATGCAAAATTTATTGCGAGAGAACGCAAACTATTGCGAGAGAACACAAAATATATTGCAAGGGAACGCAAATCTTCTTGCGAGGGAATGCAAAACTTATTGCGAGGGAACGCAAACTATTGCGAGGGAATGCAAAATTTATTGCGAGGGAATGCAAACTATTCTGAGCAAATGCAAAACTTATTGTGAAGGAATGGAAACTATTGCGAACGAACGCAAAGTATTCTGAACGAATGCAAAACTTATTGTGAAGATATGCAAACTACTGCGAGGGAATGCAAAACTTACTGCGAGGGAATGCAAACAATTCTGAGCGAATGCAAAACTTATTGCGAAGGAATGCAAACTATTGCGAACGAATGCAAAGTATTCTGAATGAACGCAAAACGTATTGTGAAGAAATGCAAACTATTGCGAACGAATGCAAAGTATTCTGAATGAACGCAAAACTTATTGTGAAGAAATGCAAACTACTGCAAGGGAATGCAAAACTTATTGCGAGGGAATGCAAACTATTCTGAGCAATTGCACTACTTATTGCAAAGGAATTCAAACTATTGTGAACGAACGCAAAGTATTCTGAACGAATGCAAAACTTATTGTGAAGATATGCAAACTTCTTACGAGGGAACGGCAAACTATTGCGGAGAACGCAAACTATTGTGAGGGAAAGCAAAAATTATTGCGAGGGAACTCAAACTATTGCAAGGGAATGCAAAACTTATTGCGAGGGAATGCAAACTACTGTGAGAGAACGCAAAATTTATTGCATGGGAATGCAAAACGTATTGCGAATGCACGCAAAACTATTTCAGAAAAAAACATTCCCACCCTGTTTTCTAAGTCTCACTGCCAAAAGGATGATTTTGACAACTTTACAGCTCAAATAACAAGTTTTGTGTAGAGTGTTGAATAAATTGGTGAGTGCTTTAACAAAAATACAAGCTTCACATTTCTGCTATTAAACCATTTGTCTTGCCCCATATGCATTCATTTTAAATGCATTACAGCAAACACAATATTTGTGTTTTTTACAAACTGAGAGATGAGTGGAAATAATTTTCTTTGGTAATCGACAGCATGTCACAGATACTGTCAATAGAGCTAAACTTGTGTTGCACCCAGAACATTCCTTTAACCTACTAAAACTTTGATACTACTAGACTATACAATCTAGAACCTTGAACTGTAATGTTTGAATGTGCAATTAATCTACAGTACTTGCTGCAGTGGTAATTAGACAGGCTGTGTTTATGTAAATGTAGAGCTTCTGAGTGACAGGAATGGGTCTTCACATATATGGTGATGAGACACTGGAAAATTGGGAATGAGATAACATGCCAGATCACATTGTTATCGACACTTGCAGTCATTATGAAACAAGATTGATTGCGCTCTTATCCAATGGATCTAGGCTGTTTCTTGTTTTTATTTTAGTCTAAGAAAAGGGAAAAGCGCCAAATTTGTATGTGGAACTGTAAAAGACATTTGATGAGAAGAACTTGTGCAGGAGTCCTGTAGGGATGATAGAGATGTAGTCTGTTCCTGTCCCAGCAGTGAGCAGAGAGACTGCATTAAGGATGCAGTGTGAAGAAACAGCCCTTTTGAAACTCCAGGAGGAGATCTCTCTGTAATAGAGTGATGGCATGCTCCATTGCTCAAAGGAGATGAGAGAGAGACAGCAAAGGATGAAGGGAAATTGAAAATTGTCCCAAAAAGTTACGTAAATATGACAAAATCTCCTTTAGGGACATCCGGGACATCCTCAATTGGAAGTGATTTTACATATATATATATATATGTAACTATAGACTGCCCCTAACACTAATAAAAATGTTTTTGGAAAATCACTTCCAATAATAATGTGTGTGTGTGTGTGTGTGTGGGTATATGTATATGTATATGTATATATATGTGTGTGTATATATATTCAGTCTATAGTTACATTATAGTTATTTTTTCACATTTTAGAATAATAGTAAAGTCATTAAAACTATGGAATAACATAAATGGAACTATGGGAATTATGTTAAATAACTCAAAATAAATCAAAACTGTGTTATGCATCTTCAAAGTAGTCACCCTTTGCCTAGAATTTGCAGACATGTACTCTTGACATTTTCTCAACCAACTTCTTGAGGTATCACCCTGGGATGCTTTTTAAACAGTATTGAAGGAGTTCCCATCTATGTTGGGCACTTATTGGCTGCTTTTCTTTATTATTTGGTCCAAGTCATCAATTTCAAAAACTGCTTTATTTTTATTAAATTTTAGTTTTATAATGAAATAAATTAATATGTTGCCACAATTATATTTTTGTCTACAAAACTAATTTCAAACATGTAAGCATATGCTTTCAGATCAAAAGATTTTTAAGATTGTGAGAAACATTTCAGTCAAGTGTTTCAAAACTTTTGACCGGTAGTGTATGTGTATATATATATATATATATATATATATATATATATATAATATATGTGTGTGTATGTATGTATATGTATGTATGTATGTATGTATGTATATGTAATTATAAGTTAACATTGTTATAGTAAAAATGTTGGAATGATAGTTAACGGGATAGTTCACCTAAAAATGAAAATTATCTCATCATTTACTTAACCTCATGCCATCCCAGATGTGCATAACTTTATTTCTTCTGCTGAAGACAAATGATTATTATTTAGAAAAAATATCTCCGCTCAGTGGATGAGACATCAATATTTAAGTCCTTGGCTTTTTTACTTTAAATTTCCACTTGCACTTTCAGATGTGAAAGTGAAACTAAACAGGTGCCACATGTGAAAGTAAAAATAGTGAATTATAGTAAAAAAGGACTTAAATATTGAATCGTTTCTCACCCACACCTTTCATATCACTTCAGAAGATATGGAATTAACCACTGGAGTATTATGGATTACTTTTGATTCCTTAATGTAATTTTTGGAGCTTCAAAGTTCTGGCCACTTTTTACTTGCATTGTATGGACCTACAGAGCTGAAATATTCTTCTACACATCTTCATTTATGTGCAGCAGCAGAAAGAATGTCATACACATTTGGGATGGCACGAGGGTGAGGAAATGATGAATTTTCATTTTTGGGTCAACTATCCCTTTTAGTAATTATTTTAAACATAAGGGTGTAACAGTTCTATTTTCTGATATAGATCAGTTCTGTTGTCACTGTGATTATCAACTAACAAACACCATGAGTGTTCAACATCACATACACTAGAGATATGTTCAAAAACACGAGCGATATGTCCAAAATTAGCACCAAAATTCCTTCAGTGACAAGTCATAAAGATTTGTTCAACTCCCTAAGCGTTTTGCGCCATCACTGCAGGAACAACTGTTATTCTTTCCTGTAAATACTGTTGTCATGACGAGTACATATCTCTGATGGCGAGCTATTCAAGAGATTAGACAGATTTGTGGCTTGTTGAGTAACTCAAGTGAGATTGCAAGTGCGCATTTTTGTTGTTGTTGTTGTTTCTCCCCTTTTCTCCCCAGTTTGGAAGGCCAGATTCCCATTGCGCTTTAAGTCCTCATGGTGGCGTAGTGACCCGCCTCAATTCGGGTGGCAGAGGACGAATCTCAGTTGCCTCCGCACCTGAGACGTCAATTCGCACATCTTATCACGTGGCTTGTTGAGTGCGTTACCGCGGAGACACAGTGCACGTGGAGACCCACGCTATTCTCCGCGCCATCCACGCACAACTCACCACACACCCCACCGAGAGCGAGAACCACATTATAGCGACCACGAGGAGGTTAACCCAACGTGACTCTGCCCTCCCTAACAACCGGGCCAATTTGGTTGCTTAGGAGACCTGGCTGGAGTCACTCAGCACGCTCTGGATTCGAACTTGCGACTCCAGGGGTGGTAGTCAGCGTCTTTACTCGCTGAGCTACCCAGCCCCGCGAGCGTGCATGTTTGCTTGACACACTGCGCGTGAGCGCACGTACTGTGTATGAACGCGAGCACAGAATGACTGCCGCTCTCATAACATCAGCCATCCTCTGATATTATTTGTTGTTTATTGCACTCTGATGTTGTTGTCCCTCTTTTCATTAAAAATGACACTTATCACATGATATATTGCTTTAATATATTTCCACTCAGGCATGTGAGAAAAGGGTTTTATGGTGCAGACGAGACCCCATCTACTGAGCGCTGATAAAGACTCGCCTCTGTGTCTCACCTTTATAAATTATCAGCTTGATACTGTGTGCGGTGGTTATTGCCAAGTTAAAATAGAACCTATCAGGAGAAGGTTTAAAAAAAGAGCTGCCCTCCTTATAGGTCACCGCCGTTATTCTCTGTCATATTGGAGGTGAACAGTGCAAATGTGTATTTATAGGACACTGTATGTCACTTGAAAGGCAAGATATCAGAGTTTATGCATTCCAGTGACATTTGAATTTTCACATGCCTATTGTTGCAGTAATAAATCTAACATATCCCCCCCAATGTCCTGATTTGTGGTCAGTGAAATGGGTTTTTTCCATTTAGCGATTCCAAAACTTTTCTGTTTGGTCCCCCACAATCTACATCCTTGTTATTGCTCATACTTGGGGTTAGGGATTTTAACAAATCCAAGCCTGATCTCATGAAAAAAATGAGACTGTGGCGATCAAGTTTTAAATCAACAAAATCGACCTCCCTACCCTAAACCCTAAACCTAAACCTGCTCTCTGGGACTTGTACCCCGGTCTTTTGCATTGTGAGTGCAGTTGGGCTATACTGTGCGATTTGATTACACGCAAACAAGCATGTAAATGTAGTTGGTTACGTAATGCTAACATTTAAAATGTATCGTCTTACATGTCATTCACTATAGTAAAAGTGTTTTGATGTGATAAGATAGCATGGTGTGAGGAACGGTATGAAAAGTAAGTGTCTATGACTATAACTGATAATCTGCAGTTTAACTCGTGATTTGTGTGAAAGGGAATAAGAGTCGTTGTTGTAGCACTGTGCTTTCTATGCGGTGACTGGGGACTGCTCACTTTGTTTTTGTTTCTGGTTTGTTGCTGTGGTTGTCTTGTTTCCATGATTAGCTCACTAAGGAAGCTCAGTGTGACTCTCTGTGTTATTCTCACCTTGCTTTTTGTCACATAACACTTCTGTGGGTGTTTACATCCTGGCTAATGTACTGCAGGTTTTTTTTTTTTTTTTAATAAAGGGCCGGTATCCTTGTATTTTATCATATTAAAGGTTTCTTGCACCAAAAACAGTCGTAATTAAGTTATACGTGACCATTTTCCACCCTTTGTCTGACACTTAGAATTAAACAGGCTGTTTTTGCTTCTGTACCTTTAAGACGTCTAGGAGTAAATGAATTCTGATTTGATTGACTGACCTCCATGTACCAGTGTAGTTCACAACCAAAGGGACAAAGCATGCATGGATGTTAACTTGGAAAATCCATTCATAATGGTGGATCCAGGCAGGAGGCACCTATTATTTTCAACACAATTTCAATACACTATTGTGTTTTACTGCCTTTGGTGGACTGGGAAGAAACTTTTATGTTGTGTAAAGCAGGGGTTCAAACTTTTCTATGCCCAGGACACCCAAATATGATGATCCCCTTGTAATAAAAAATAAAATAAAAAATACTCCAAAATATGTATTATGTATTACAGTGTTTTTTCCTTACCATTTTGTTTTCACTATTAATGTTTGTATATGAACCGTAACCCTATTATTGTTTTCCCGTCAAAACTGACTAATTCCCTTTTTTTTTTTTTTTTTTTTTTTTTTTTTTTTTTAAATCTGAAAACTGTAGTTTATTTCATCCAGTTGGAATAAAATTCCTTGACTTTATTCACACAGGGCATCTGAACACACAAATTTGTTTTAGATCATTTTCGTAAAATTGTACTGGTTTTATTTCACTTTGATACACCTGTGTTCTTGGTCTAAAGTGACCAGCCATTGTAGACTACAAAGTACAGAAATATTAAGTGTTCAGGAGCATTCCAATCCTTTAGATGAGCACATATGTGGATGTGTGTTAGCACACACAAAGTCCTCGGACATGTGCGTGCACACACACACACACACACACAAACAAAATGTGTGTTGAGTGCCCTTTTGTGCATCGTCTTTCCATGTACACTCTTTGAGGAATATTTTTTATATTTATAGGAATATGATTATAGACACACACACACACACAAAAAAAAAACACACGTCAAGTATCTGCCCCCATTTCTCCATAAACAAATTCAATTTTCCTACACTGTAAAAAATTGCTGTAAATTTACAACCAAATTCCTACAGCAATATACTGTGATTCTTAAATACAATAGTTTGCATGTGGGAGATCAAGAGCAGGCTCACTGTGAAGTGACTAGTTTTACGGTAAATAGCTGTTGTTTGCAAGGCATTAGGGGAAAATGAACATACAAAATCATGATATATCATCTTGGTGAAAGCTATAGTGACATTTTGAAACGTATATTTTAAAACCCCCCATGAAAAAAGTTTGTGGCACATGGTTAGTGTTCATGATGTTTCTGACCAACTCCTCTGTTCTTTATCATCTCGCATCAGCCTTCACTTATCTGTCTAATGAGAAGTCAAATAAAAAATAAAGTATAAATCAACCTTTGAAGCAATGTACATATTACATGTAAAATGTTGCCAGGATTGAACAGTATATTGTTTATGAAAACAAAAAAACCCTGTACACAGTAAAATAACAGTATAGCACTGCATTGTGGGTTATGATGGTGAAATAACCATAAGCCTTTGCACTTGAATAAGTATGTATGCTTTGGCAATGTATATTTTTGACGGGAAAATCTTTAACAGTGTAGTCTTCTAAAAGATCCTTCTTCAAAGGCTGCCACCCTCCCCATCTCCGAGCACCACTCCTGAAATGAGGGTGCTCCAGCCGACCTCCAACCCCTTAAAAGAATCTGTCTGGCAATCATGACGCTAGTTAGGACCCAACACTTTATGTGTCTGTTCTCATTGTCGATGACTGCCCCATTGCCCAAAATACAGAGTCTGGAGCAAAATGAAAGCGAGTACCCAATAAATCACACACAAGACTCTGAACCTTCAACCAAAACTCCTGGATCTTAACACACCCCCAAAAGACATGGGTTATGTCTCCATCCTCTGATTGGCATCGCCAGCAGGTGGGTGTGTCTTCAAGACCAAGCCTATACAATCTAGAGGGGGTCCAATAAAATCGATGTAAAATCTTCAATTGCAAAAGGCGCACCCAATACACTATACGCCATCTGCTCTATACTATTTTGGGGAGTAGCGTACACCCCCCTAAAGTGGCAGATCCTCTGGGAGTGGTGATTACTGGTTTTGGAAAAGTTCATGAGGCATCAGTGTATTACTCCCTGCTAATTCAGAGTCTGGGGGATGGAGCTTTAACTTCTATCAAGAGATTATGCGAGAAAGATTTAAACTTGGTATTGGAGGAGGGAGTGTGGGCTAGGATTCTAAAAAACGTCAAGTCTGTATCTAGAGATGCAAGCAATTCAAGATTTTACATAGATTCTATTGGACCCCATCTAGATTGTATAGGATTGATCTTAAAGACACACCCACCTGCTGGTGATGCCAATCAGAAGATGGAGACACAACCCATGTTTTTTGGAGGTGTGTTAAGATCCAAGACTTTTGGTTGAAGGTTCAGAGTTTTTTGTGTGACGTATTGGGCAATCAAATTTCATTTAACCCCAGACTTTGTAATATAGGCGATAGGGCGGTCATCAATATAGGGGATAAACACATAAAAACCAGTATTATGATAGGTAGACAGATTATTTTAAGGGGTTGGAAGTCGGCTGGAGCACCCTCATTTCGAGAGTGGTGCGCGGAGATGAGGAGGGTGGCAGCTTTCGAGGAGGTGTCATATAGAAGGCTGGGGATCTGGGATGTGTTTGATGGGAAATGGGGCAGTTATTTGGCATTTTTGGGGGACTCTCGGGGAGGGGCTGTAGAGAGAGAAGTATAGTTTTAAATGTGTATGATTATTATATATATATATATATATATATACTTTTTTTTTTTTTTGGTGTGTGTGTTTGTGTGTGTGTGTGTATATACTTATATGTGACCACAGGGATGTTCGTTGAGGGTCAGGGTGGGGTTGATGATTGGAGTGGGGCAGAGTAGAATAGTGGGGGTTAAATATTGATTCAGTGTATATAGTTTTGTTTTTCTTGTTGTATGTACGAATCAATAAAAAAATGTTAATGGAAAAAAAAAGGCTTTTTCTTTGCAATTCTTCACATAAGGCCTGCACCCCTGAGTCTTCTCTTTACTGTTGTACATGAAACTGGTGTTGAGAGGGTAGAATTCAATGAAGCTGTCAGCTGAGGACATGGGGCGTCTATTTCTCATAACAGAGACTCTGATGTACTTATCCTCTTGTTTAGTTTTACATCTTGCCTTCCACATCTCTTTCTGCCCTTGTTAGAGCCAGTTGTCATTTGTCTTTGAAGACTGTAGTGTACACCTTTGTATGAGTTTCTAGAGAATGTTTCTTTTTTGCCATTTTTGATCTAATATTGACCTGAAGACATGCCAGTCTATTGCATACTGTGGCAACTCAAAAACAAACACAAAGACAATGTTAAGATTAATTTAACAAACCAAATAGCTTTCAGCAGTGTTTGATATAATGACAAGTGATTTTCTATTACCAAATTAGCAATTTATCATGATTACTCAAGGATAAGGTGTTGGAGTGATGGCTGCTGGAAATGGGGCCTGTCTAGATTTGATCAAAAATTACTTTTTTCAAAAATGATGGTGCTGCTTTGTGTCCTGACTATACTTTGTGATCATTTGAATGTCACTTTGGTGAATTAAAGTATCAATTTCCTTCCAAAACAGCATAAATTATTCAAAACTTTTGGCCGCCAGTGTATATATGTCTAATTTTCCCGTGGACCCCTTAGCACCCCCTTGTGGCCCCCTGGGAGTCCCTGGACCCCAGTTTGAAAACCCCTTGTGTAAAGTTTGAATTAAATGAATTCTACATAATACATCACACTGATTTTTACTTCAAAATAGCAAGATTTTTTTGTAAAAACTAAAGGAATAGTTCTCCCAAAAATAAAAATTCTGTCATTATTTACTCACCCTAATGTCGCTCCACACTCTTATGACATTCTTTCTTCCGTGTAAAACAAAAGGTAAAATGTCTTAATATCTTCACACGTCTATTCACCATAAAATTAATGTGAATAGTAGGTTTGGGCTGGAGACTAAAAGCACCATAAAACCCAGAGTAAAATTAGTCGATATGGCTTGTGAACTATGTTCCAAATCTTCTGAAGGCATACAATCACAGTGTATATGAACAGACCGAAATTTAAGTTGATAAGCATTCTCAAATTAATTCAAAGCTTTGATAACTACATGTATACAGTGCCAAAATCAAATATGCTGATTCCGTCAATAACATCATACCACATTGGTTCTTGCATGTCTCGTGACCAACAATTATGACTTTGTGACACAAAATCAGTGATGTTTGATGGTATTGATATACTATATATTGATATTGATATGGCCATATGTCATTTAAGGGTGTCACGATGTTAAATGAATGAGGAAGCAGGAGATGGCAATTCCAACTCGGGTATGTCAGTCTTTATTCTTATAAACACAAACACGTTAGCACAAGGCGTAACAGTGAAGCTTCAAAGGAAAGTGAACTACGGCAATGGCCAACACACAAAGTAGCTCCTGTGTCACTGTATACAACCGATCTTTTATAATTGAAAAATATGGTTATGTGAGTGCAATGCCCAGCTGAAGACATTGACCATCAATCACTATCATTTGGTCAGATGTGTGCCTCAGGGTTTCGTCTTACAACTGCTCTAAAGGGAAATCCCCTACCGGGAATTCCCTAAGGGCAGGGGAGGATGACACCTCCCCTTCCCCAGCGTCAGCCTGATGTGGAGCAGCCACATACAGCCCAGGCCATGCCTCCCCTGCCAGCGCTTCGCACTGAACAGGGGAGGAGACATTAGTGGAAGAAAGAGTGTGGGGTGTGCTGGCCCCCATATTCGCTGCCAGATTGTCTTCCACCACTTTGTCCAGCCATGCCGGTCGGTGGCACTGGACTCACTCGGCCGTCCCCTTCGGCAACTGGGAGAGAACTGCTCCAGTACTACTAGGTTGATTACGTCATTGGCATCGCTATCCTCCTTAACCGGCACCCACTGCCGGCAGATGTCGCAGAGCAGCTGGGCAAAGTCAAACGGGCGGCCAACCTCGCTCAGCGTCAAGGAGCGGAAGCTCTGGCGGTGTTCTTCTGGGCTGCGGCTGACCCGTTGCAAGATGGACTTTTTCATCACTGAGTAGTCCAGGAGGTTGGCGACCGGAAGCTGTTTCGCTGCGATCTGGGCAGCAGCGGCAGAAGGTGCACCGACCACTGTTCCACTGTTCCCGAAGAGCTCAAGGTATGCCTCCAGATCATCTTGAGGCCCATTTTAATAAGCAACACGTGGGGATGCGCTGCTACCGGGAATGCTGCGGCCACCCCCTCCTGGGGTACTAAGCTCCACAGCACCTGTCAGTCCTCCTCCTGGGCCCGAAGGAGCGCCTCCAAACGCTGTTGCTGCTCTCTCTGAAGATTCATGAGGGCCTGGTGTTGTCCCTGGTGGATGCTGGCAAGGGATCGGAAGATTTCCTCCAGCAATTCAATTACTAGCAATTCATCTCCGGTGAAACCCTTACCACTTCTTCTCTCCCCAGACGAACGCTCGATCACACCCTCACCTTCACAAAGGGCAAAAAGGCATGTGAAAATTTTAAGAAAATGTTTTCTTTTGTATTTCATGTAAGAAAGAAAGTCATGTGGGTTTTGAGCAACATGAGTGAGTAAATGATTAAATAATTTTCATTTTTGGTTAAACTATTTCTTTAAGTGAAATGATTGACATGCCACAATCCAGCCCTGTAACTGTACCATCACACTGTGTTCTCTGTGCAACCAGGCAACAACCTCTGCACAATCTTCCTACAGAAAAAGGTCTTTGATAGTACACACAGTGCTGCTCAGAGCTTTGATAAAGGGCCTTATTGTTAAAGCTGAGCTGGCACGGCCTCTAAATATTGTGAGTGAGACTATAAGGATGTAAAATCGGCTATGTCAGAGGCAAAGACAGAGACTAGAATGCCAAGAATTTGCCCACTGATGCCTAGTAAAGAATCTAGGGCTGCTTAAAGGCATAGTTTACCCAAAAGTGTTGTCTTAATTTACTTACCCTAATGTTGTTCTAGAACTGTATGTCTTCCTTTCTTCGGTGGAACACAAAAGCCTTAGTCATGGTTCACTTTCCTTGTATGGAAAAAAGATGCAATAAAAGTGAATGGTGACTGAGGCTTACATTCTGCCTAACATCTCCTTTTTTGTTCCTTAGAGGAATTAAATGTCATGCAGGTTTGAAACAACATGAGGGTGTTTAAGTGATGACAGAATGTCAGCCACTGGCACTCTGTGTGCATGGCATGAATTTGTCGGGGTCAAAACTCGAAGTGTTACATGCCAAATGTTCTGCAGCTGAGTGCGGCTGCTAGTGAGAGGAATATCAAAGGCTTTTGCCTCAAACGGAGGCCTTTCTCAGTATCAGGTGAAGTCTTTGTTAACTTTTGTGCCTGTTATCTCCCTTTGATGATTAATATGTTGAATAAAAGAGGAATCGTAATCGGATTGTGGGAGGAAGTTTATAAGCAGAGCTGAAATTATGGCACGTTTGATAATGTTGTTCTGACATCACGCTTTAGGGAGCACAGCTTTTATCACTCTCACTCACAAATTTATTTTTGTAGTATGCAAATAGCTTGCATGAATTAGCATCTGTAATCATTTATCAGATGTGAGGTATTTTAGTAAAGTGGGGGCTTGGGCTATTTTTATATAGGTGACATCTCTTACTTAGGATATTTGTGGGCATAAATATTATAAAAAATGAATAATGTTCAGAATTTCGAAATACTGAAGCCATAGATTTTAATTTCAACTAGTTTTCTCTTTGCTTTTATTTAATTCCACTTGAAAGTTCATCGAAATTGTTTTCAAGTGGATGTTTGGTTATTTTGATGTAGTGAATTTGCTGCTTTGCCAGTGATTATGTTCAGAATGGAATGCTAGCGTACTGCTTACTGTACAATGTATTCTATATATTGCTTACTAATTTGTGAAAATGACAACATTTTCATAGTCCAAAGAAATAACCAGTTGAGAAGGAGATGTTACAATAGAAGACAACAGTCGAATTCCAGAGGTAAAAATTCATTTATTCTAATTTGATTAAAGGGATAGTTCACCCAAAAATGAAAATTCTCTCATCATTTACTCACCCTTATGCCATCCCAGATGTGTATGACTTTCTTTCGAAGATTTTTAGAAGAAAATCTCAGCTCTGTAGGTCCACACAATGCAAGTGAATGGTGGCCAGAACCATTCTTCTGAAGTGATATGATAGGTGTGGGTAAGAAACTAATCAATATTTAAGTCCTTTGTTACTATAAATCTCCACTTTCACTTTCACATTCTTCTTTTGTTTTTGGCAATTCGCATTCTTCGTGCATATCGCTACCTACTGGTCAGATAGGAGAATTTAGAGTAAAAAAAGGACTTAGATTTTTATCTGTTTCTCACCCAAACCTATAATATTGCTTCTTAAGATGTGGATTTAACCACTGGAGTCTTATGAATTACTTTTATGCTGCTTTTATGTGCTTTTTGGACCGTTCTGGCCACCTTTCACTTGCATTAAAAGGACCTACAGAGCTGAAATATTCTTCTAAAAATTTTCATTTGTGCTCTGCAGAAGGAAGAAAGTCATACACATCTGGGATGGAATGAGGTTGAGTAAATGGTGAAATTTTTGGGTGAACTATACCTTTAAATAGATTAAATAGAATTTATGTTAATGATAACTTATAAATCATTAAAGACAGACAAATGCTTGGCAAACCAGTTAATATCCTCGGCCCTCAATCCATGTTATTTCAACTTTATTTTGTTTAAAAAAGTGTTTAATAGTGTAATTACATGGTGAAGAACTATAACCCCAATTCTGAAAAAGTTGGGACAGTATGAAAAATGCAATAAAAACAAAAAGGAGTGATTTGTAAATTATATTCATCATTTGCTATATTGAAAGCACTACAACTATACATTATATGATGTTTTACCTTGTGAATTTCATTGTTTTTTTGTTTTTTATTATTATTTTTATGTACAGTAATTTCAGATGATTGGCACACACTACAAAAAAGTTGGGACAGTCGAGTGTTTTCCACTGTGAAACATCACCATTTGTTCTAATAACACTTATTAAGCATTTAGGCACTGAAGACACAAGTTTGTTAAGTTTAAAAAGTGGAATATCCCCCATTCATCCATTATGCAGGTCTTCAGCTGCACAATTGTACGGGGTCTTCGTTGCTGTATAGTGTGCTTCATAATGCACCACACATTCTCAATTGGAGATGGTCAGAACTGCAGGCAGGCCAATCTAGCACCCACACTCTGATCACACAGCCATGCACTTGTAATCCGGGCAGTATGTGGTTTGAATTTGTCCTGCTGAAAATGCCGGGACGTCCCTGGAAAAGATGGTGCTGGATGGCAGTATATGCTGCTCCAAAATTTGTACATATCTGTCTGCATTAATGGTGCCCTCACAGATGTGCATGTTACCCATGCCACTGGCACACCCCTGGCCCATACAGACACTGACTTTTGGACCTGAGGCTGATAACAGCTTGGATGGTCCTTTTCCTCTTTGGCCTGGAGAACACGAAGGCTGTGTTTTTCAAAAGCTATTTGAAATGTGGACTCATCGGACCAAAAAACATTGTTACACTCTTCTACTTTCCATCTAAGATGAGCACAAGCCCAGAGAAGTTGGCAGTGCTTCTGGACAGTGTTGATGTAGATTACGTCCTCCACAATGCTTTATAGGATTGTTGTTTATTCCCCAGTGAAATTTCGTTAAAGTCTTGTACTTTTGAATTTTTTTCCATTATTTTTTATTTTTTTATACTTTTTTGCTGCAAAGTGTGTAATGTTGTGATTCACCTCGCCACTAGCTGGCATGATTCATGACTTAGAATCCCTTTGGAATCTTACTTTGGGTATATTGATTACTCTAGAAATAGAAGATCAAGCTTGTGCTCACAGAAACTTTGCATGCTGTATAGTGCAGAAATAGCATGAGTAGTATGACGTTATTCCAAATAAAGCCAGTACGTTGCTTCCTAAACCATGTTTTTCAAGTTTGCCCCTCTTTTGCCTTCCTCTGCATAGATACTGCTTTGTGGTTACACTGGGATACCTCAGTTTCTGCCAAATCACCAGAGTCTATGTGTTTGACTATGGCATGTACTCAGCCGACTTCACTGGGTAAGTTGTTGTTCATTGGAGTAAATTGTCATTTCTTTTTTTATGTCGTAAGATGTCTCATAAAGCCCTATATATAAGTGTCTTTTAATACCTCACCACCCATAAATTAAGCAGAAAGAGACTATACATGTTCAGTTTTTCAGTAACTTCAAAAACTTGTTCTACATATGCTTACCATTCAGCTTTATGCTGCAATCCAGCAAAACTCCAGTTCCCCACAAATGAAATATACATGTTAAATGAAGCCTCGAGCAAGAATACTATATCTGTGTCAGTTATATCCCCAAGATCAAAGCTTATCAGATTAGCAGCTCAACCTTCAAGCAGTTTTGATGATGGAGAAAAGAGCTGCACCATGAGCTCAACCATAGAGAAGCTCTGTGGAGATGGTCAGTGCAGCTGTATTAATAATAAATGATGGAGAAGAAGGGCTGATAGGATCTGGAGGCTATTTACTTGACTTACCTGTAGATTCTATAAATTCAATGAGAGACTCAAGAGATATATTGTCTTTATATATGGAGTACAGGAGAATAAAAGGCTTTCACTGATTCTCAGAGCTAACAGTGTACTCATGTGAATACACACTCATACTCTAGAATTCTTTTATTGATTTGGTCCAATCAGTCTGTCGTTACTTTTTGGGAAATACAAAGTATCCAGGCTGATATTTAGCCATTACAAGATAATCGGTATCCTCATTTGGCCCGATTCAAGCCCCATTTACACCACCAGCGACTTTGTTGCTTGATGCTGCTAGTCTCTGTACTGTATGGCGCTAGTGGGCGTTATTGCTGCTGTTGCTCTAATGTTAATGGTGGACGCCACAACTGGCCATAGCTTTTGAAAATCTGATCACGAATAAGATATATTGGGTTAAACTAAGATATCATTCTAATTTGACAAGGAATCAGTTTTCATGGAGGGTAAAGTGTTTTTATATAAACTTCAGCAGTGCTTAATGCATCATATCATGAACAAAATGAACAATCTGACAATGTATGAAGCAAACTCACTCAAAATGCTGACAATTTCTTATGCGGTTTTTCATGCATAATTTGTTTTATTATATTATATGGATGTGGTTTCAGACAAATCATATAGAACTGTGAAGTCGCTAAACTTGCACTCTACTCTAGTATCTCACAGGAGACAGATGACATGAGATCTATTGACTTCACTCCCACTGGTAGTCGCTGCAGGTTGTCGCTCATCATTTGCATAAAGTTAAACTTCATTGTGTTGCTAATGATCACTGTAACAGGAAGTCACCAGCTCTCATTGAAAATTAAGAAGATCAGGTCGCTGGCGGTGTGAATGTGGCTTAACAGTAGTGTGGTTCCAAAATCTAACAACAGTCTTGTCAACATAATAAATGTTAATTTAATTTTTTTTATTTAATTTTGGGTAAATATTTTATGAAATTAGCAAAGAGACCTCATTTTGGCCAAATTCTTAGGGAAAGCAATCCTAGAATTCTAGAACACTGTGATGAGCTCGATGAAAGATAAATCCAATATAGCAGATGAAGAGAAAGAAAATTGTATTATAAATATACTTATTATCTATTTATTCAATAATAAAAAGTATCAATAAAAATAGTTTAAAATAATATAAAGCTAACTGTTTTCCCAAAAATGTGCATGCTATGTATATTTATGTTTATGCTCGTTTATGCTCATTTAATTATGTTTATGCTCAGAGTATAGCGTTAAAACAATTGCGAACTGAATCTCCCGTGCGCTGCGTTTGAGAAATGTTATTTGAATGGCACATGCAGTTGCTGTCTGTGTGTAGCGTTTCAAATAGTCTTGTCTGTGGATTAAAGTTTTGAATAGCAATTAATCGCATAATTTTTCGGTTAATCACGATTAATCGCAAATTTTAAAAGTGCTGAAATTTGACTCTATATATACTTCTTTTCTTGTCAAAATGCATTTATTTCCTTAATTAGGAAAGGAAACAAAACAATATGTAACAAAAAAAAAAATAAAAAAAAATAAAAAAAAATAATGCTTTAACATTTTCCAAACAAAGCCTTCCACAGTATAAAGATAGAAATTCACTAAAATAGCACCAATTTAAGTCATATTAATCATTTCCCAAAGTCTAAGTGGGAGTTTGACTAATTGGAAGATCTAGTCCCCACATAGGTTGCATTTTCATTGCAATGGGCATTAAATCTCTTAAACTCTCTTCCTCCACAATTATAATCACCTGGCAGACTGTGCCTACCCGCTTTGCTACAGCAATTGTGAAGCCGCGTTCATGATTCATGTCAAGCACTGCTTTGAACTCCACATGAGAAGCAGTGCAGACAATGTCTCATTCTGCATTTTGGTGATAGGCTTTTCCCATTGCTGTTGTGTTTTTGGTGTGTCCGTCAGTGTAATGACTTCGGGCGGACACATCGCAAAGGTTCCGCCCTGGTCCCACCAGTATTTATGCAGGTTTATGCTTTATTAATGATAAATGCATTAATTGCATTGTTTTTTGTTTTGTTTTTATTAATCACGTGTTAACGCGTTAATTTTGACAGCTCTAGTTTCAATTCAATCTCTTTTGAGGCCTCATTTCAGTTAGTATGTTGCCATAGAAGGCAGCTGCCTATTTAGGCAGGAGGCATTGAAGCAGCTCACTAAGTTCTATTCCAGACCCATAATATACATTTGAATAAATATTTCATAAATATTCTAATAATTAACATTTTCTGTTTTCAATGTTTTTGTTGTTGTAATTGTCAGTAAATATTTTGTGAAATAAGTGTTTAATTTCAGCAATTTTATGTGTGTGTCTTCTGCTACCATTAAATTGAATTGTTCATAATATATCAGCATATTATCCATTGGCCACCCTCCACTGAAGATATCAATATTTGATGAATGAAACACAAGTCTTTATCTCTCTTGCAAACATTTCCTCTTTCTTTCTCTCTCAAGGCCCATGATGGTTATCACACAGAAGATCACAAGCTTGGCATTTGAGATTCATGATGGTATGGAAACATTTCAAGAATTCTTAAAGGGACAGTTCACCCAAAAATGAAAATTCTCTCATCATTTACTCAAACTAATGCCATCCCAGATGTGTATGACTTAACTTTCTTCTGCTGAACACAAACAAAGATGTTTAGAAGAATATCTCGGCTCTGTTGGTCCTTTCAGTGCAAGGGAATGGTGACCAGAACTTTGAAGGTCCAAAAAGCATATAAAGTCAGCATAAAAGCAATCCATATGACTCCAGTGGTTAAATCTATATCCTCAGAAGCGATATGATGAGAAACAGATTTAGCTTTAATCTTTAAGCTTTAAAATGACACTCATTTTGTTTTGGTCAAGCAACTAGTTATTCATTAATTATATATATATATATATATATATATAAGATTTATTTATTTATTTATTTTCCAGCATGTAGCTTCAAAGTAAGTGACTCCAAACCAAGCATACGGTATATGCCGGATTTATTTTCTCTCTTCTTGACAGACAACATAATATGTAAAATCTCAACATGAACATACTTTGAACTCATTTTTAGTGCTACAATAATTTAAAGGAATAGTTCACCCAAAAATGAAATGTACATGGATGCCAGCACTTTGACGGTCCAAATGTCACATTGGATGGAAGCGCCAATTGAAAGTTAAAAACATTTTAATGATCGACTTGTTTCTTACATAAACCTATCGATTCACTTCAGAAGACATTCATTGATCGACTGGAGTCGCATGGATTACTTTATTGCTGCCTAAATTTGACTTTATGACCGTCAAAGTGATTGCACCCATGTACATCCATTATAAGGACCTGACAGAGCTCTAGCTTCTAAAAATCTTCATTTGTGTTCTGCTGAAGAAAGACAGTCATACACATCTGGGATGGCGTCAGGGTAAGTGAATAATGAGAACATTTTCATTTTTGAGTGAACTATCCCTTTAATTACTTTTCAATCCACAAATTGCATTTACCTTTGTTTATTTATGATATGATTAGTTATTTTAGAAATGAAGGCATTTTCTCTCAATATACTACTAGCACTTAGCACTTATACTCGCAGGACGATGCAGACAAACCAACGCTGAACTATAAAGGCAAACCACCACATCAGCTACTAGGCGTAGCCTACACCAAAGGTTTGACGTAGAAGTATAAATAGGACTTTACTCCACTTTTTAAATCTGATTTGCTGTTTCTCGTCATCTTGAAGTGCATCTGTCATTGTGGAAATGCTTTAATAGTTAGTCATCAGTTACAAAACCAACATAATTGCTACCGGAAATCCTTATAGATCTCCACACTTTCCTTCCATACCCATATTAAAAGCTCAGAGAATTACATAAGAGCAATTGAACCAGCCCCAGTGTCCTCATATGCCATTAATTCATATCACTGCTGTTTCTGCACTCCAGTGGGTGGGGCGAAGTTGTTTGGGTTGCCAGCTGGATGAACTTCATTGACCACACTTAACTCATTCAACTCACTACACATCGACTTATGCAACTTAGTGAGATCTGTTTACTTGGATGCCAGTTGTGCCACATCTCCACATTATTCTGGAAGATCGTGCTTGTTGATAAATAAGTCTGAAGACTGGGTGGAATCAAGATAAACAGACATTCTGTGAGTCTGTAATGCGTAAAGCAGTGACCAGCAAGGGGAAGGGTCGGTGGCAGGAACCCAAGAGGAACTGCTCTAGTTTTATCAGTGATTGGCAGAGTGCCCATGTAAACAGGGCAACTGATAAGCTTACTATATTGCAGTCCAGCCTAACAGAGTTTTTAGAATGTTTAATCAACCACAGAGCTCATCTTTTCACTGCGTGTTGTTGAGAGGAAAATTTGGTTGTACACTTTCCGTGTAATGTGTGTCCAAAGACGAGATCCACGCAACCCATTTGTCATTGAATAATGTTTTTTAAAATACCCTTTTTGTTCTTTATAGAGCTGTTCAGGTTCTGTTCCAAACATCCGGAAGAGAATTCGCCGTGGGTTCCTTCTGAATTTTTCTATAGGTTTTTATAGTGGGGTTTTTGAACTTATAAGTAAAATAAGGTCTGTGGTGAACATAACTTGACGATACATGGACATTTTGTTTAACAACGTAAATTACAAAATTCAAAATTCATTTCTGAGGTCTGAAAGTGTGTAACTTATGTTGTAGAACAAAACGTCCACGTATCATCAAGTTATGTTTACCACAGACCTTATTTTAGTTGAAATAAGGAAAATCCAGAGGGAACCCATTGCGAATTAGACTTCCGGGATCGCCTACAATTAGACATCACGACTGAACAGCTCTATAGTCAGTTGTTGATCAAAAACAAAAAATTATACATTTAATTCTAATCACACATATTACAGATGTGGTAAAGAACCATGCAAATACTCATAATTAATGTACGCTCACCCAAAAAACACTTCTTGATGCTCACTGAACTGCCGGCATTCTTAAAGAGACAGTACTGTTTCAGCACTTGTTCTACAAGTCAAAGTAAAGACTTGCAAATAGTATAAAATATGCATGTAAACAATAAACATGTACAACAAAATATATACAGTAAATGCAATATATGTCATTTCAATTTGGATGCATTTGTAAGTTATTAAAAAGCTAAAAAGAGACCAAAATGATGAAAAACTAATGATAAACTAAATTTGGAAAATAAATATTTTCATAATGTACCAAGTAAAAAGGTCCTCTGTAAAATTGATAGCATTAATTGAGAGTGAACTCAGCAAAAAAAGAAATGTGTCTTTTTCAGGACACTGTATTTTAAAGATAATTTTGTAAAAAATCAAAATAACTCTACAGATCTTTATTGTAAAGGGTTTAAACAATGTTTTCCATGCTTGTTCAATGAACCATAAACAATTAATGAACATGCACCTGTGGAACGGTCGTTAAGACACTAACAGCTTACAGATGGCAATTAAGGTCACAGTTATAAAAACTTAGGACACTAAAGAGACCTTTCTACTGACTTTGAAAAACACCAAAAGAAAGATGCCCAGGGTCCCTGCTCATCTGTGTGAATGTGCCTTAGGCATGCTGCATGGAGGCATGAGGACTGCAGATGTGGCCAGGGCAATAAATTGCATTGTCTGTACTGTGAGACGCCTAAGAAAGCACTACAGGGAGACAGGAAGGACAGCTGATCATACTCGCAGTGGCAGACTACGTGTAACAACACCTGCACAGGATCGGTACATCTGAATATCACACCTGCGGGACAGGTACAGGATGGCAACAACAACTGCCCGAGTTACACCAGGAACGCACAATCCCTCCATCAGTGCTCAGACTGTCCGCAATAGGCTGAGAGAGGCTGGACTGAGGGCTTGTAGGCCTGTTGTAAGGCTGGTCCTTACCAGACATCACCGTCAACAACGGGACAACACCTACAGTGCATCCGGAAAGTATTCACAGCGCTTCACTTTTTCCACATTTTGTTATGTTACAGCCTTATTCCAAAATGAATTAAATTCATTATTTTCCTCAAAATTCTGCAAACAATACCCCATAATGACAACATGAAAGAAGTTTGTTTGAAATCTTTGCAAATTTATTAAAAATAAAAATGAAAAAAATCACATGTACATAAGTATTCACAGCCTTTGCTCAATACTTTGTTGAAGCACCTTTGGCACCAATTACAGCCTCAAGTCTTTTTGATTATGATGCTACAAGCTTGGCACACCTATTTTTGGGCAGTTTATCCCATTCTTCTTTGCAGGACCACTTAAGCTCCATCAGGTTGGATGGGGAGCGTCGGTGCACAGCCATTTTCAGATCTCTCCAGAGATGTTCAATCGGGTTCAAGTCTGGGCTCTGGCTGGTCCACTGAAGGACATTCACAGAGTTGTCCCGTAGCCACTCCTTTGTTATCTTGGCTGTGTGCTTAGGGTCGTTGTCACCCCAGTCTGAGGTCCAGAGTGCTCTGGAGCAGGTTTTCATCAAGGATGTCTCCGTACATTGCTGCATTCATCTTTCCCTCAATCCTGACTAGTCTCCCAGTTCCTGCCGCTGAAAAACATCCCCACAGCATGATGCTGCCACCACCATGCTTCACTGTAGGGATGGTATTGGTCAGGTGATGAGTGGTGCCTGGTTTCCACCAGACATGACGCTTGCCATTCAGGCCAAAGAGTTCAATCTTTGTTTCATCAGACCAGAACATTTTGTTTCTCATGGTCTGAGAGTCCTCCAGGCGGGCTGTCATGTGCCTTTTACTGAGGAGTGGCTTCCGTCTGGCCACTCTACCATACAGGCCTGATTGGTAGAGTGCTGCAGAGATGGTTGTTCTTCTGGAAGGTTCTCCTCTCTCCACAGAGAAACGCTGGAGCTCTGTCAGGGTGACCATCGGGTTCTTGGTCACCTCCCTGACAAAGGCCCTTCTCCCCCAATCGCTCAGTTTGGCCGGGCGGCCAGCTCTAGGAAGAGTCCTGGTGGTTCCAAACTTCTTCCATTTACGGATGATGGAGGCCACTGTGCTCATTGGGACCTTCAGTGCTGCAGAAATTTTTCTGTACCCTTCCCCAGATCTGTGCCTCGATACAATCCTGTCTCAGAGGTCTACAGACAATTCCTTGGACTTCATGGCTTGGTTTTTTGCTCTGACATGCACTGTTAACTGTGGGACCTTATATAGACAGGTGTGTGCCTTTCCAAATCATGTCCAATCAACTGAATTTATCACAGGTGGACTCCAGTCAAGTTGTAGAAACATCTCAAGGATGATCAGTGGAAACAGGATGCACCTGAGATTAATTTTGAGTGTCATGGCAAAGGCTGTGAATATTTATGTACATGTGATTTTTTTCGTTTTTTATTTTTAATAAATTTGCAAAGATTTCAAACAAACTTCTTTCACGTTGTCATTATGGGGTATTGTTTGTTGAATTTTGAGGAAAATAATGAATTTAATCCATTTTGGAATAAGGCTGTAACATAACAAAATGTGGAAAAAGTGAAGTGCTGTGAATACTTTCCGGATGCACTGTATGGGCACAAACCCACCTTCGCTGGACCAGACAGGACTGGCAAATAGTGCTCTTCACTGATGATTTGAGGTTTTGTCTCACCAGGGGTGATGGTCGGACTCACGTTTAACGTCGAAGGAATGAGCGTTACACCGAGGCCTGTACTCTGGAGCAGAATCGATTTGGAGGTGGAGGGTCCATCATGGTCTGGGGCGGTGTGTCACAGCATCATCGGACTGAGCTTGTTGTCATTGCAGGCAATCTCAACGCTGTGTGTGTTACAAGGAAGACATCCTCCTCCCTCATGTGGTACTCTTCCTGCAGGCTTATCCTGACATGACCCTCCAGCATGACAATGCCACCAGCCATACTGCTCATTCTGTGCGTGATTTCCTGCAAGTCAGGAATGTCAGTGTTCTGCCATGGCCAGTGAAGAGCCCGGATCTCAATCCCATTGAGCACTTCTGGGACCTGTTGGATTGGAAGGTGAGGGCTAGGGCCATTCCCCCAGAAATGTCCGGAAACTTGCAAGTGCCTTGGTGGAAGAGTGGGGTAACATCTCACAGCAAGAACTGGCAAATCTGGTGCAGCCCATGAGGAGGAGATGCACTGCAGTACTTAATGCAGCTGGTGGCCACACCAGATACTGACTGTTACTTATGATTTTGACCCCCCCTTTGTTCAGGGACACATTATTCCATTTCTGTTAGTCACATGTCTGTGAAACTTGTTCAGTTTATGTCATAGTTGTTGAATCTTTTTATGTTCATACAAATATTTACACGTTAAGTTTGCAGAAAATAAAAGCAGTTGAAAGTGAGAGGACGTTTCTTTTTTTGCTGAGTTATATATATATATATATATATATATATATATATATATATATATATATATATATATATATATATATATATATAGTTTTATTATCTTCCCTGAGGTCCACTGATAATGTTAGTATTTTTATTTTAGTTTGTTTTGCATTAAAAAGTAATATGTAATCATTTTCCACCCTGTCTCTGGCCCTCTCTGTCTGAAACGCTTGGTTCTGGCGTAAGTGCCTCCTTAAAACTTCAACGTAAACACCCACTGTTATGATTGGCTAACATCATGCAGCCCCTCAAATACAGCCATATTTGAAACTCAATCTGGAAAGAATGAATAAGCTCAACAACATTATAAAACTAAATTTCAGGGGTTACAATTAAAACGCATCCAACAAATTGTATCTGAATATATTAAACTGTTCATCGCATCAAAAGCAATAGAACCCATTATAATCAATGACGCTGTCTACCATGGAAGCGTCCATTGCTGCGTGTCATGTTGCGCCGACAGTAAACAGATGTCCAGTTCCATTTTGCGCTGCATGCGCTGGCGCTACTACTGCCAACAACGCAAATAAATGGTTTAGAAAATTCATGTCAACACGCTCGGTGTAGACAGCCTCAAGCCATTGCGTAGCGTGTCAGCACCATAAACTATCACACAGTCATGACATATGAAATATTCATGAATGAAATGGTTTACTTATATTTTTGATCAGGTTCAAGTGTTTTTAACTGCCCCATCCTTCAATAATAGTTACTTTGCAAAGCTTGAATTGTTTTATGACTGGTTCATAAGCAGTCCACATTGATATGAGCCGAAAAACATGCAATCCACTTTGAAATACGCTGAACACACATCCAGTTTCCAGTATCATCCTGCACTGAAATGGACATCGCCGAAAATGCATCTAAATTGTCAAAGACATCCATCCAGCGCATGTTTTCATACACCAACAATTAAAAATAGCGCAGATGGACGAAAGAACGTGTCCATGATGCGTTTGTGCTCAAAACAGCAAGAAGCAGCAGCTGTATGACAGAGATTGGAATCTCGTCTTTAGAGTTGTAACTCGACACCACGTCTTTTAAAAGCGATCCGAGATATGTATCAAGCGGTCAAAGATGTCTGTCTGTGCATGTTTAATTTAAAATAGTCAAGATGGGTCCCCATTTGGTGTTCAGGAATAGTGAGGCCACAGTAGCCTTGTTTGTCCTTCTCTCTTTACGAACTGTTTACGAACTAAGGCACCAGTGGGCGGGGCCAAGAGTGCGATGATTTAAGTAGCCGTTAATGTTTTTGGCTGTAGAATTGGTCATGAATTAATGTACCCCAAATGGCGTAGGGTTGTCGCGGAAGTAGAGATCGTTTTGAGTTCTGAAATTTACAGTATGTTTTTATAGTAGAAAGACCTCTTATTAGCAAAATGATATTCCTCATGACATGACTCCTTTAATAGCACGACCTGTGTTTGCTGACAGAACAGCTGGTTTAAACTGCAGCCCAGCAATTCTGAGCTGCCGCTGTATGACTCGCCATTAGCTCTGCATGCCCCGCTGTACTGCAGACAAGACACGTGACAGTTATGCAATGGACTCCTCTCTCAAAGAGTTTATGAAAAACTGCACAGAGAGCAGTGGAGCATGGCTCTGCAGTTCTGTAGAATATGACATTTGACCAATGCCAGGCAAATTTTTACTTTGAAGATGATGAATGATGAAAGTAATAGCATTGCTGTATGAAAATACAGTAATTACAGAAAACACTGCAAATCATTAGATAACAAATATCTAACTAAAAATAGCATTGACACAAGTTGGTTAAAAGTATTTTCAAAAATGACTCAGAAAAGTGATTTGTATGCAAACGTCACTTGGTTTAATATTTTGTATCTAATGCAATGGCATTCAGACATTTTTAAGTGTGACTTGAGTGTCCAAATACTTTTGGGGCCACTGTATGTCTTTTGTGCTCTTACAAACAGAGATTCAGTGGGCCCATGTAGTACTTGAGAGGGCTGTCCAGTAAACAAATATTATTAGATGACATTTGATGCTGTCACATTTGCTAAAAGAGTGAAAGAGTGGTATTGTGTGAGTTTGTGTTTGTACATGCCGCTGTGAGTTGTGCACAATTTCCCAGCAGCCATTAAGGCTGCAGGAATTGATAAGGGGACTAATCTAATTGTCAGTACACTGTGATGAATGAAGAATGGCTTGACCCGTTTTCCTCACCAACCCCGCACAATTCAAGCAGCTGGAGACTGGAGCAGAACAGCTCAGTGTTACAGAAAACGACATCACGGTGTATGTGTGTATGTGTACAGTGTAAGTAGTAGTGGTTGTCCGATAAATTCGACGATATTTGGTATTTTAAAATTATCTGCATCATTATCGGCCATTTAATAAACCCATTTCGGTAGACCAGTAGTATGTAGGTGTGTATGTATGCTTTTCCATTTCTTTGATCAGACAGTTTTCTTTAAAGCTGTACATACAGTAGTTGTCAAATATTAAAACCCTTATTTTGGTGCAGTGATTACATATTTTGAGAATAGACGGTCCTTTGATGTTGGCTGGAATGCATTAGGATGCATTAGCCTTTACACTACAAATAAGATGTGGTCGAATGTGTCCCTGATAGTATTGTGTAGCCAGACATTGGACTATCAGCATGAAGTCTGTTCCTCATTGCAGCTTATTCTGGCCAAGAATGGCAAACGTGGACTAAAAGTGACTGTGTGATCGAAATATAATGCGATCAAACACAGTTTGTTTTGTTAGGCTGGGGTTATCTGAAATAGATAATAATAAACTGGTGTTGAAAAATAAATTCAAATAATGACGCGTCAGCAAAGGGTTTTACAGACTAGAGGTCGACCGATTGTGGATTTTACCGATATTGATAGCTAAGGTGGTGGGAAAGGCCGATTATTGATTAATCCAATAGTTCACTTCATCCAAACTGATCAAAGTTGTGTGATTTCCTTAACATGAGAGGCAAAGACATGGAGGCTACAAGATTATAAAATGAATAAAATCCCAGATACAGTTTATTGTGCAACCAAAATCTCAATAATAAAAAAAAAAGAAAAAAAGATTTGGTGCGTAATGCAAGACTTTTAACTATAAGCAAGCCTGAAGCACGGGGACTCTTATTTTGAGACTTGGCCCCGTAACGATGCCCTTTATTAAGTAAACCAAATTATTTAATAAATTTTTTATAGCCTTTACAGTATTCACAAGATGAAGGGTTTGTATAATATATATATATATACACATGTGTATATACATATATATATATGTATATACACATCTACACACACACACACACACACACACACACACACACTACCGTTCAAAAGTTACTTACTCATTCTTTATTTATTAATTTATTTATTTTTTCACATTTTTGAATAATAAAGTCATCACAACTATGGAATAATAGAAATGGAACTATGGGAATTATGTTGTGACTAAACAAAATCCAAAATAAATCAAAACTGTGTTATATTTTAGCATCTTCAAAGTAGTCACCCTTTGCCTAGAATTTGCAGACATGTACTCTTGACATTTTCTCAACCAACTTCTTGAGGTATCACCCTGGGATGCTTTTTAAACAGTATTGAAGGAGTTCCCATCTATGTTGGGCACTTATTGGCTGCTTTTCTTTATTATTTGGTCCAAGTCATCCATTTCAAAAACTTGTTTTTTTTTTTTAATACAATTTTAGTTTTGTAATTGAATAAATTAATATGGTGGCACAATTATATTTTTGTCTACAAAACTAATTTCAAACATTTAAGCATACACCTTCAGATCAAAAGATTTTTAAGATCATGAGAAACATTTCAGGCAAACTTTTGAAACTTTTGAACGGTAGTGTATATCATTAGATGAGGTTTAATGAGGAATAAAGTTGATTATTATTCACAAGATATGAAGCTAAAGATGCTGATGGGGCACATTTCCATACAGTATTTTTGCATTTTTCTTTGCATGCCCTTCCTTCAAATTAGAACACTGGATTACCTAATCAAAATAACAAAATATGCATTGGATGATTAAAATATGGATGAATATTGTCGCCCCACAGGGTGTCAGTGATTGTTTTTATTTCGCTTCTAGAGGCCGCTGTTATACTATAGAACTTAGCCGTTCTAACTGTAGACTCGTTCAGCACCAACCATAGACCTAGATTACCTCTATAGTAATTGTAAGTTTAAAGGAATAGTTCACCAAAAGATGAAAATTCTGTCATCATTTACTCACCCTCATATACACTGCCTGGCCAAAAAAAAAGTTGCCGTTTGGATTTAAATAAACAGATACTTAAGAGCCTATGATTGGATCATTATTGCAGTGATTAATGTTTCAGCTGGCAACAATTATTTTAACACTAACTGATGCAGTGTGTAGCTTCTCATTTCTTAAACAACCATGTCGGAAGATGTATCCCGTGGTCGTGGAAAAGATGTTACTGTGTTTCAGAAGGGGCAAATTATTGGTCTGCATCAAGCAAAGAAAACAACTAAGGAGATTATTGAAATCACTGGATTTGGGTTAAGAACTGTCCAACACATTATTAAAACCTGGAAGGATAGTGGTGAACCGTCAGCTTCGCAGAAGAAATGTGGTCGGAAAAAAATCTTGAATGATCGTGATCAGAGATCACTAAAATGCTTGAAGTCACTTCATAAAATATCGACAGTAGAACTCACAGCTATGTTCAATAGTGAAAGTAAAAGCATTTCCACACGCACAATGCAACGAGAACTTACAAGATTGGGACCTAACAGCTGTGTGGCCACAAGAAAGCCACTTGTTAGTGAGGCTAATCAGAAAAAACAGCTTCAGTTCCCTAGGGAGCATAAAGATTTGACTATGGAGCAATGGAATAAGGTCATGTGGTCTGATGAGTCCAGAACTACCCTATTCCAAAGCGATGTGTGCGTCAGGGTAAGAAGGGAAGCGCATGAAGCGATGCGCCCGTCATGCATAGTGCCCACTGGGTTGCTTCAGTTGGTCAGATCTAGGCTCAGCAATGTTATGCGGCAATAAAATGAAGTCAGCTGACTACCTGAAAATACTGGATGACCAGGTTATCCCATCAATTAATTTTTTCTTCCCTGACGGCACGGGCATATTCCAGGACGACAATGCCAAGATTCATTGGGCTCAAATTGTGAAAGAGTGGTTCAGGGAGCATGAGGAATAATTTTCACACATGAATTTAGGGATATAACGGTTCTCGGTAAAAAAAACGAACCATACAGTTTGCCACCCACAGTTCAGTAAGCATTGGCACCGTGGTTCACCTCAATGTGATGAGGAGGAGGGCGTGGCCGGGCCATAACGATGGACGCCCGGTGCTGAATCAGCCCAATCAGACAGGAGATAAAGAGGAGCCGGGGACGCCAGTTCGAGAGAGAGAGAGAGAGAGAGCACGCAGCAGTGTTTGCGTGTGTGCGTTTTTGTGTTGTGCTGGAAAGCAGTTTTATGTTGTGTTTTGTTTAATTAAAAGTCTTTTGGTTGTATAACCGGTTCCTGCTTCCTCCTTTCTTGATGAACAAGAGGCGTGTCTGCCACACTCAAGTTTAATGATGCATCTAGAGCACAAGGTTTGGTGAAGAAAACAAAGCATCAAACAGACAGGCACAGTTATAACCTCCGCTTATGCACCTGTATGGCTTTGTAGATGGATATGCTCCGCCTGTGTTTCACGTGGGTCAACTTGATGACATCAAAGTTCTGGATGCATTGTGTATAGTTGAAATTGGCAAGGGGAGAAATTGAGCTGCTGATAGAGAAGCCCCCTGTGTTTCTCCTTTCTGGGAACATTTTCTTTTTGTAGTCAATTACAACAGCGATGGTCAAAAAACGTTTACAAAATGACACGAGTGCCACATACTGGTAATGATGCGTGCAAGGGTTTAAAACGTGCATGCAAGTTTTTCTTGTTTCCTCGCGCAGCTGTAATCTATCGCAAGAGTTAATAATGCGCTTTGATTAATGGCATTAAAATGCCGTTATAGTAATACATTGATACATGATTAATCTTTTACGCCGACATCACCCAGGGAAAGAGCTGCAGGTGAGCCGAAACGGCACACACTCCCTTCCATTTTTAAGCAGGCACTCAGTGCTAATTCGGACAGATATGAAACAATAACTAAAGCATTTTGTGTGTTCATTGCCATATGTGGGATTTCCACATATGATTAAAATACTCAAGCAGCATTATCACAACATCTCTTCTTGTATGCATTTTAATAGCAAGGTTATTCCTTATATAGTGATGTACAGCTTCCGAATATTGAATATGTGTTGAGATGAGTTTGAAGTGCACTTTATGGTGATGCATGTAGCATAATAGTGCAGGTATTAAGTTAAAATGTTGATTTTGTAATTAGAGAAAATATTTATTTTTATTTTTTATTTTTTTTAGTTAAGGACCCTGACGAAAATTAACCATGGTTTTACTATTGTAATACTGTAGTAACCATGACTGCTATCACCATGGTTTTCTGAGCAAAAATCATGGTTTTGATACAATTAACCATGGTTTTATAACAGTAATACTTTAGTTTCCTTATAGTAACCATGATTTTACTATATATTGTAACCATGACAGTTACCATGTTGATTTTGTGGTTACTGTGATTTTACTACAAATAACATAGTTAAATTATGGTTACTATTGTAAAACCATGATTTTTATTAAGGGCAAACCTGTTAAAGTGTTTTTTTACCAAACAGAGTATTCTCTGGATTTGGCAGTAATATTTGTATTTTTTTCTGAACAAAGCAAATACTGAATGGTACCAAAACCGTGACCCTAAATCCATGATACAAACCGAACCATGAGAAATTCAAACCGTTACACCCCTAGAATTTACCACCACAGAGTCCTGACCTTCACCCCATTGAAAGTCTTTGGGATGTGCTGGAGAAGAACTATCCCTTTAACTTTGAAAACTCTGCATTAGCACAGATGTGTGATTATTGTTTCTATTTGTACCTGATGTATATGTGTGAATGTGCACCATCATGTGGGCTCCATTCACACATACAGTATCTGCCGCCTCAGAGTGAAGCTGCTGTTTCGGCAGATTAATTAATTAATTAATTAATTAATTAATTTTCTTTATTTATCACACATTATACATTTGCACATATACAGTGAAATTCTTCTTTTTCACATATCCCAGCTAGGCTGGGGTCAGAGTGCAGGGTCAGCCATGATACAGCACCCCTGGAGCAGATAGGGTCAAGGGCCCAACAGTGGCATCTTGGCAGTGCTGGGGCTTGAACCCCCGATCTTCTGATCAGTAACCCACAGCCTTGACCACTGAGCTACCACTGCCCCAGATTAGTGTGAACCAGAGGAGACGACTGACCTCAGAACACCCTCACAATACTCTTGCAGTACTGTTACTGCTTCATAATAAAAACAGAATATTATATCTCATCTGTGTATCTCAGCTTCTCAAACAATGCCTTATGGGTGTGTTGGATGTGTGTGTGTTTTCCCACAGGTCTGATGAAGAGGGAGGAGCATCTGAAACCCAGTCAAAAGTATCTTGCTGTCAGGTATGTGTGAAAGGTATGTTTGTGTCTGGGATGAGATCACACATTTATACTCTGTCTTATTTAAAGATACAAAACACATTTTGTACCCACTGCAAAAACAGTCCATGTGAATTGTATTGCATGCATATATAAAATAACAAACTGCACTTGTGGCATGTATTGTATATACCCTACTGTATGCACAGTGTTTTTTGAGGTAACTATAATAGGAGAAAGTATTTATCATCCCAGCAATTATACACTGTCTCTTCGAACAGAGGAAGAGAAATTGAGAAAAATACAAGATATGAAGTCCTTTTCACTGATCAGATGTGTTAGTCCTTAAAGAAAGTGCTAAGCATTCTTTAATAACAACAGTTTTGAGCACAGTAATACATTGCAGCATGCAAAACTAGCAAACACCTCTTGCCGGCTCAAAAGTAGCAAATCATTCACAATCAGGTTCACAAAATCTGTTGCCAAGCAACTGAATATTCAGGAACATTCAACGCAGGAAGTTGTCTGGATTCTGAGTGAGGACGTTTGGAAGTTACACCCTACAGTTAATGTGTACAGTTTTGAACAATGTTAGGACCAAGGCCTTTATTTACCTGTGACACAAAATATGTGAAACTCCTGTAGTCACAGAGTGTTAGGTAACATACACAAAATTTACATACTGACTGACATTCTTGTTAAAACTTGCCACACTGTCATGATTGTTTAGTGCCAGATTAAGCCATCACGTACTGTACTGGTCGCATACGTTGATACAACTAATTACTAAACTCTAATCGTTTTCTTGTAATCCTTCAGTAAATCTCTTACATAGCATTGCAATTAATATTGGTAAACTTTCTGCGGTTTTGTTGGAAGACTATACAGTTCAGTTCAAGTGTTGGGGAGTAACTCCCATGTTAACTCGGAGTAACTAATTCATGAGAGTAACTAACTCCCATGCTCATTAGCAAATTTTTTCTGCATATTAAATACAGTAGTTCAGCTGGTTTCAAAATAGTGCTACTTTTCCTACAAGCACCATTGTAGCATAAAAAATGACTCGCTGTTGTTTATGACAAATTGTATTGCATGTGATTCCAAATCATTTCACCAAATGTGTTTATAAACATTGCCACATTCATTGAAAAAAACCACACACACACACACACACACACGTTGGGTTTACATGTTTTATGAGGACCCTCCATAGACATAATGGTTTTTATACTGTACAAACTTTATATTCTATCCCCTAACCCTACCCCTAAGAAAACTTTCTGCATTTTTACATTTTCAAAAAACATCATTTAGTATGATTTATAAGCTGTTTTTCCTCATGGGGACTGACTGATTGTCCCCACAACATCAAAAATTTCAGGTTTTACTATCCTTGTGGGGACATTTGGTCCCCACAACATAGGGAATACCTGGACACACATACACACACACACACACACACACATATACACTACTGGTCAAAAGTTTTGAAACACTTACTCATTCTTTATAAAAAAAAAAATTTCTTTCAAATTTTAGAATAATAGTAAAGTCATTAAAACTGTGGAATAACATAAATGGAACTATGGGAATTATGTTGTGACTAAACAAAATCCAAAATAAATCAAAACTGTTATATGTTAACATCTTCAAAGTAGTCACCCTTTGCCTAGAATTTGCAGACATGTACTCTTGACATTTTCTCAACCAACTTCTTGAAATATCACCCTGGGATGCTTTTTAAACAGTATTGAAGGAGTTCCCATCTATGTTGGGCACTTACTGGCTGCTTTTCTTTATTATTTGGTCCAAGTCATCAATTTAAAAAACTTTTATTTATTTATTTATTTACTTATTACATTTTAGTTTTATAATGAAATAAATTAATATGGTGGCACAAATATATTTTTGTCTACAAAACTAATTTCAAACATTTAAGCATACGCCTTCAGATCAAAAGATTTTTAAGATCATGAGAAACATTTCAGTCAAGCGTTTCAAAACTTTTGACCGGTAGTGTATGTGTGTGTGTGTGTGTGTGTGTGTGTGTGTGTGTGTGTATATATATATATCAGTGGCGAATTCTCAGTGCCAGCAAAGCCTTCTCTGCTGGCCTAACATGCCAAATAAATACATATTTTTCATCTTTTCATACTCAATCACCTTTTTGCCTATGGATTTTTAATCGCTTTCCACTCTTAATTAATCTACAAACAAATAGAGAAAAACAAAGTTTATCCAGTCAGAATTTATTCCTTGATGCTTACAAGCAAAGTGTGACAACTGTTTCACAAATCACATGCCCAAAGCAGCGCACGAGTCTGAGCTCCACCCCGTCAGGCCTTCAGAATTTCCACAGAATCCCTCAACAGTGCAAATGAATGAGCAACTAAAGTCAGATTGTCAGATTCATCAGCCAATCAGATCGATTTATTTGTTCTTGGTGGGTGTGATCTTTAGGATATGTCCCGGTCGAGGCCTTCTAGCTGGTCTTGAGTGACGCAATCACGCTTTAAGTGATCGTCATCACTGCCGCTATCGCCGTTGAGAAAGAGATCCTTATGGATTTAAAAACACGAGATGTTCTGCATGACAATGTGAATGATTAATTTATTAAACAGGAAAGGAGGACTGATTTTCACTTCAAGCAAATTGGTAAGTGCTTTTTGCATTGTTATAGCAACATCAGGAGTTTTCTAAGTGTAAATTAGGCTTCTTGGGTATTCAGTGTCGGATCAAGTTTTGAAAAGTGGTGCTGCATTCCATTCAACTTGGAAAGTCGGATTTTACAACTTCCTACTAGGAAAAGTGCAATGGAATGCATCTTGAAGAATTACAACTTGTAGGCTAGTGCAGAAATTCTCAACTCAGAGTTCGCCGAGATGCAGGGGCATGATGTCACACAAACATGTCCACACTCAGGGAGATATACAAATAAGTGATAAACATTCACTTTATTAAATAATATCAATAAATGAGTTTGTTTCCACATTACATGATATTAGAATCAGAATCAGAATGAGCTTTATTGCCAAGTATGTTTACACATACAAGGAATTTTCTTGGTGACAGGAGCTTCCAGTGTACAACAATACAAAAACAGCAACAAGACTTTTAAAAAATAATTAAAATTGAACAAAAAATAGATAAATATTGAAAAGAAAAAAGTATATATAGAATACACAATAGACAATATATATATATATATATATATATATACATACATACATACATACATACATACATACATGCGCATATATATATATATATATATATATATATATATATATATATATATATATATATATATATACACACATACACACACATACGTACACACACACACACACATACACATACATACATACATACACATACGTAGTGCAAATCTAAATACAAATCGGTTATGTACAGTGCAAGGGAATGTAATGGCAGACGAGTTAGGATGTGTTGGATAATATAAATAGACTAAGCTGTGTATTGCACATTAATTATTGCTCAAAGGGGCAGTGTTATCTGTTCATGAGATGGATAGTCTGGGGGAAAAAACTGTTCCTGTGCCTGACGGTTCTGGTGCTCAGAGCTCTGAAGCATCGGCCAGAAGGCAACAGTTCAAAAAGGTAGTGGGCAGGGTGAATGGGGTCCAGAGTGATTTTTCCAGCCTTTTTCTTCACTCTGGAAGTGTATAGTTCTTGAAGGGGGGGCAGGGGGCAAACAATAATCCTCTCAGCAGTCCGAACTGTCCTTTGTTGTCTTCTGATGTCTGATTTCATAGCTGAACCAAACCAGACAGTTATTGAAGTGCAGAGGACAGACTCAATGACCGCTGAGTAGAACTGTATCAGCAGCACCTGTGGCAGGTTGAACTTCCTCAGCTAGCGAAGGAAGTACAACCTCTGCTGGGCCTTTTTCACAATGGAGTCAATGTGTGTCTCCCACTTCAGGTCCTGTGAGATGGTAGTGCCCAGGAACCTGAATGACTCCACTGCTGCCACAGTGCTGTTTAGAATGGTGATGGGGGGCAGTGTTGGGGGGTTCCTCCTAAAGTCCACAATCATCTCCACCGTTTTGAACGTGTTCAGCTCAAGGTTGTTTTGACTGCACCAGACAGCCAGCTGTTTAACCTCCCTTCTGTATGCAGACTCATTGTCATCTCAGATGAGGCCGATGACAGTGGTGTTGTCTGCAAACTTCAGGAGCTTGACAGAGGGGTCCTTGGCGATGCAGTCCTTGGTGTAGAGGGAGAAGAGTAGTGGGTTGTTAAAGCTTGTTTAACAAACACATGCAGAAACAGGTGTATAAAAAAATATAATCTCTTTTGATAATACACCTGTAGCACAAATGCTAGCGCCACAGCATTGTTTATCAGTTGGGTTGCAAGGAGACATCTCTAATGAGAGTCTCCTAGCTAAGCTAACGGGAATGGAATGCATTTATGGTCGGAGATATCAAGTAGGAGTATCCCACATCCAACTTGAATGGAACGCAGCATAACCATGTACCTTGATGAAACGAAATGTATTGCAAGCAACATTTAAATCGCAAATATTATTAGATAGATTTTTCCAGGTATTATAGACCTCCTTGATAGATTCATATGGAAAATTATGATTTTTGAATGTCTGTTCAGGAGACGTTCATTTCACAAATCAGTCATGCTGCAGTTAAAATTATTCTTGCTTGAGCATTAAGTGTCGTTTCATGTTCTGGCTTTCGTGCGTGGACGTGTTTTTAAAATGTCAATTGGTATTACTAGTTAGCTGTGACATAATGTATGATGCCCAAAGGCGTAGGGTGTCTTATTCATTCTGAAACTGTGTTTTCTTAATGGCATGAATCACACTGAAGGCCTAGACTTAAAATGTACGGCCCGCCACTGATATATATATATATAATATAATTTTTTTTCAAAAAGTATTTTTATTACTGAAAATATTACTTTGCTTTTGATTGTCATTCAGTTCAATCGAAAACATTTATCCATATAAATGATGTGATCCAAAGTGGATTTGAACAGCAGTGAAACACTTTCTTATGATGTGTTACGTTCATACGAGCAGACAGAGAAGTAAGTTTGGAGCGGCAGAAATAGAAATAAACCTTTTGTCAATTGTAATGTGAACATTTAGTTTTATGCTAAGCTAAAATGCTATTTCTAGCCATTTTACATGCACCGGTTACCAGGCACGATCATATTTTAAATTTTTTTTTTATCAAGAAACACAACCAAAGCTAGGCACTCCAGAGGCATATGTCTGACGCATGTGTACATGGATGCGGCCTTAGAAAAGCCCTTATAAAAACTTGGAATGATTGACGAATTTGGTTACAAAATGGATCGCTGTGGACTGTAGGCCAATAATAGGCTTATGTTCATATGGAAATAAATAATATATTGACGTTGTTTTGTCTTATCAGTGCTTTACTCGTGTGCCACAATAATGTAATTTTTAATTATATGAATTATTGTATTTATAATATATATTATAATTTATAATTATTTAAACATAACTATAATTATTTTATGGTTATATATTGATCATGATACATTATTGCTATAAGGGCCTTTTTCAGCAAATATTTAGATATGTGATTAATTCTATTAAAAATAAACATTAACATATAATCATGAATATATTAGTTTTTTGCGGATAGAGTTATTTTTTACATGTATAAATCTTTGATACACGTATGTTTATGCCTGTCATAAAATTAGTGGACATGCTGTAATTAAAAGTTTGGCAAAATATTCTGGCATTTTCCAGTGCTGAAGTTTTGAATCTCAAACTATTATTTTCTCTCGCTGCCGTTCAGTCTCTATCGCGCACACGCCGGGTCTCTCTCGCACGGTTTCGTATTTGACACTGGTTCAGATGACAGTGAGTGAGCGTATCTCTCCCACACCTGGCTCACCACTTGCGGATGAAGTCTCCATGCTCCATACAGTAAATCCACACCCGTGAGTGTTGTGCCCGGGACATAAATAAATAAGCGTGCACTGCTCCACACAATCAATTTCTGTGCTAGGCTGTGCAGTCGAGTCGAGCGTGTACCTCTTGTAAATAGATATATACCACAGGAAGTGGGAAAAACATTACTGAACTTACTGAAAAAAACAAACAAAACAAAAAACAGATACTGCATTAACGTATTATATTTCCCAGCCCTAATTTAAACACTTTGATGTTTTTCCATCTTTTAGCATTATTTCCCCTAAAGCACCAATCATATTTTGAAAATTAACATTTGATGTGCTTTGTGATTTAATTATGCTTATTTGATGAGTTGCCATTGCTCTCTCCTTTTGATCCCTGTGCAGAAAGATGCCAAGTCTGCTGGAATATCTGAGTTATAACTGTAACTTCATGGGAATCCTAGCAGGCCCGACCTGTTCTTACAATGATTATATAGCCTTTATAGAGGGCAGATGCTACGAGGCCAAACATGTGGAGTCAAACGGCAAAGAGAACTGCAAATTCAAGCAGAGTGACCCTTCACCTAAGGTAGTGTGAGTTCTCTGCTCTCTTGCTCCCACTGGTGACAAAATTAAGTTAATATCAGAGCTGAGTCTGGCTCAGATTTAGGCTTTGCTCCATTAGTCCTTCAGCAGTAAATGGTCTGCATGGGCATTATGTTGAAGCCTGAACCTGACCCATAAATGAGACACCATGACCCAACATGACCCAAACCCAAAAATGCTCTCTGTATTTTTATTTTGCACTCGGAGAGTGAAAATAACACAAGGATTCTGCAAGACAGATGCAGCAAGCCAATAACTCACTGACTCAATATTAGAATTAAATGGACGAATGAGTATATTTACAGTACATATACAGTGTATACATACATACAGAGTATTTTATTGAACAGAAATTTGTGTGCAAGATGATTCATCCATAAGTTTGGTCGCTTTTCTTGAAAGAGGTATTCCGTGACATTTAAATGTGTACTGTATATGCTGTAAGTTTATTTTGTCAACTTTTACGAGTACACTAGCATAGATGGCCTCAAAGCTAACAGACATGGACTTAAAGCTACAAAACTACAGTTTTGATTTTATCAGGTTTTTCAAACATAAAATTGATGGATTTAAATGTAAATGTTGTATTTTTATTTTATTAATTACAAACCCAATCCTGATGCACACTCTAAGTTATATCTGGAAAAACTGACTTGAACCCGGTCCGAAACCTGAAGGTTTGATGGGTCTCATCAGGCTTGGGTCAGTACATGAAGTACATGAAGATCATAAATTAAAACAAATGACATATGAATGTTAATGAACAGGAATTTAACAACACCTTTAGGACAGGTTTTGCTAGACGGATAGAAAATGGTGACCGAACCAGTTTTATAATCCTTTCTTGGAAGCGTTATGAGTGGGGAAATGAGGTTACTCTTGTGTTGGATGGTGTGGACACTGAAGCCAAAAAGTAACTACATAAAAACCTTTTTCACACCTCTTTTGAACCACTTGATGGAAAATTTGGAAAATTATATCTAGTTGCTTTTGACTAAAGACACTTTAAAATGACCTGAATTAATGAAAACATTTGTAGACCAGAAGAGTTTGCTGCATAGAGAGTTTGTTTTGAGTATAGCCATAGTGATAAACAGTAATTTCCTCCTCAAGGGCTTCACAATGGTCCTCTTAATTTTGTGGACTCCAGGAACAGTTTTAGCCATCTCTTAGCTTGTAAATATTGTCAGTGATTCATGGGTTTCATCCTCATTTGTTGAATCAGCTCAGTAGCAAGTTCCATAAGCCCGAGGGAGATGCATTTTGAAATTAATTTCCTGTTGCATAATGAAAGACTTGATGGGCATTCACTGATACCAAAATAAAATAAGCTTTTATTATACACTGTGAAAAAGAATATAGGAATAGATTAAAGGGTTAGTTCACCCAAAAATGAAAATTCTCTCATCATTTACTCAACCTTATGCCATTCATTATGGTCAGCAGCCTTATCACCCTGCAGCTCTCACCTGGTTGCCCACTAAAGCTAAGCAGGGTTGAGCCTGGTCAGTACTTGGATGGGAGATCTCCTGGGGAAAACTAAGGTTGCTGCTGGAAGTGGTATTGGGGAGGCCAGCAGCGGGTGCTCACCATGCGGTCTGTGTGGGTCCTAATGCCCCAGAATAGTGATGGGGACATTATACTGTAAAAAGGCACCATCTTTCGGATGAGATGTTCAACTGAGGTCCTGACTCTCTGTGGTCATTAAAAATCCCAGGGCACTCCTTGTAAAGAGTAGGGGTATAACCCTGGTGTCCTGGCCAAAATTCCTCCCATTGGCCCTTATCTATCATGGCCTCTTTATAATCTCCATCCCTGAATTGGCTACATCACTCTACTCCCCTGTCCACCAATAGCTGGTGTGTGGTGGGCGTTCTGGCCCACTATGGCTGCCATCACATCATCCAGGTGGATGCTGCACACTGGTGGTGGTTGAGGAGATTCCCCCTATACGATGTAAAGCGCTTTGAGTGCCTAGAGAAGCGCTATATAAATGTAAGGAATTATTATTGTTATTATTATCACAGATGTACATGACTTTCTTATGCTGAACACAAACTAAGGTTTTTAGAATAATATATCAGCACTGTAGGTCCATACAACGCAAGTGAATGGTGGTCAAAACTTTGAAGCTCAAAAAGCATGTAAAGGCAGCATTAAAGTAATCCGTAAGACTCCAGTGTTTTAATCCATGTCTTCTAAAGTGATTTGATAGGTGTTTGTGAGAATCAGATCTACATTTAAGTCCTTTTTGCTATCAATCTCAATTTTCACTTTCACATTCTTCTTCTTTTGTTTTTGGCGAATCGCATTCTTTGTGCATATCACCACCTTCTGGGTAGGGAGGAGAATTTATAATAAAAGGAACTTAAATTTTGATCAGTTTTTCACCCACACCTACCATATCGCTTCTGAAGATATGGATTTAACCACTGGAGTTTTATGGATCACTTTTATGCTGCCTTTATTTGCTTTTTGGAGCTTCAAAGTTTTGGTAGCCATTCACTTGCATTGTGAGATATTATTCTAAAAATCGTTGTTTGTGTTCAGAAGAAGGGAAAAAGGAACTATCCCTTTAAAGGAATATTTCACCCAAAAATGAACTTTCAGTAATTTTCTCCCTTATGTCATTCCAAACCTTTATAACTATCTTTCTTATGCGGAATACAAAAAGAAAAAATATTGTCATTGGTTGAAAATGTAATTCAAATTTCACATCTTTTTTCAAGATTATTGATATAAACAAGATATTGAAGATACTGATTGCAAAATGTAAAATACTGATTGCAAAATACATTTCTACTACTATTGCTACTATTTATGGACTTTATCACATTTGTTTGGGATTTTATTAACAATTAGTAGTCTGACTGTCTCAAATGTTTTGCGTTGTTGTTATAGAGGGATGTGATCCAGAAATTCTGCACATGTGCTCTGTCCCTACTGGTGTATTTGGTGATCTACACTGCGTGCCCCACTGACCGTGTCATCGATGACTCCTTCATGGCCTCTAACCCCTTTTACATCCAGGTTCTGTACCTCTACATCTCCATGCTGGCCTTACGCCCAAAGTACTACTTTGTGTGGACGTTAGGTAAGTAGAACAGATGGGCAATATGCTTTGCTTGAATTAAATTGCACATATAGCTGAGATGTATATGGGATGTAAATGACCCAGCTATTTAAATGATAGCACAATTATTTTGATTTGTAAATGTGCTTTCAAATAATAATATGAATCTATCATTGTTAATCAGAATTATGCTACGAAAATTCGCAAAACTTAATTCATGGCTATGGCATGGAATTGCATACTACTCATACTTTTCTGCACTCATACTATTTCTTGACTCATTGTTAGATTGGATTACAACAACTTTTTTACACATTTGATTAAAAGTGCAAAAGAGCCATTTTTACTAGCAGCATGATTACTGGACAGTATTCTGAATTACAAATGTAACGTTAATGAGACAAAAATGTAGCATACTAACATTTGAAATAATAAGTGTTGCATAATGTGTACTTTTTCACATATTGTTTTAAAAAATAGCACACAATATTCATTGTATACTGTGCAATATGCAAATGCTGGTATGCCATTCCAAACATAGCCAATGTTCAAGTTATGTATTATTCTGCCCTCTTGTGTTCATAAGAGGCATTGGGTGTTGCTGCACTCTGCTGGTTGCTGGTTCGTGTGATAATGAATAATTTTAAACATAATCAGTCTCTTTGCATCAGTGTTGTCAAAAAATGATTTCCCCTCTTTTTACAGCTGATGCCATCAACAATGCAGCTGGTTTTGGCTTTAATGGCTACAACACAGATGGCACACCAAAATGGGACAGAATATCAAACTTAAGAATACTGGATATTGAGGTACTGTAGGATATGACCAAAACAAGCTACTTTCAGCAGGTTGCCTTCTCCAAATAGATCCAAACTCAAATATATCATGTTTCCTAATGTTCTTCATAGTTTGCCACCAGCTTTAAGATGTTCCTGGATAACTGGAACATTCAGACAGCCCTTTGGTTAAAAAGGTGAGCACTTAAGAATAGAGCACAGAATAATCTTAACTGAGCATTTGTCTTCTTTCTGAAGAAAACAATATGAGCTTTGATGTTGCTATTACCCACAGGGTGTGTTACGAACGCTGCCCATATAATCCAACAGCAGCCACTTTTCTCCTCTCTGCCATGTGGCATGGAGTGTACCCGGGGTATTACCTGACTTTCATCACAGGCATTGCCATGACAATGGCAGCACGGGCAGTGAGTATTCTTTATGTGAGATTGGCTACCACACCAAGTAAAGGGATAGTTCCCCTTAAAGGAATAGTTTATCCAAAAATTATAGTTCTCTCATCATTTACTCACCCTCATGCCGACTCGTGTGACTTACTTTCTTCTGCAGAACGCAAACAAAGGTTTTTAAGGGATATTATGATCTCTGTTTGTACATACAATGCAAGTCAATGGGCTCCAAAATCTTTTAAGTTCCAAAAAGATCCATACGACGTGAGTGGTTTAATCCATGTCTTCTGAAGCGATACGATTGGTTTTGGTTGAGAAGCAATGCAAAATGTAACTCCTTTTTCACTTTAAATACTGACATCTGCAGTCTCTTCAGCGCGAACATGAGACAAGCTCGAATGTACTTCCTCGCACTTGATGCATATTCACAGCATGTGAACTGTTCCTTTAAAACGAAAATTCAGTCATAATTTACTCACCCTTATGTTGTTCCAAACCCATATGACTTTATTTAGTCTGTGGAGCACTAAAGGGGAATTTTGAACAATATGCAGGCTAATCTCTTCCATTCAATGAAAGTGAATGGGGACTGGGGTTGTCAAGCCTCAAAATAACAATCGAATCGATCAAAATAGAAGTTGTGTTTCTCTGAAAATCCTGCCCCACTTCATAGCTCTTAAAGCAAATATGATACAGTCTGCAGCCAACTGTCATATGGCTTCAGAAGACTTGGAATATAATGCATATGGATTGCTTTTATGATACTTTTAAGGTGCTATTTTTGTCATTTTAAAAAGAGTGTCATGGACCTTCGAAAATTTACCTTTTGTTTTCCATAGAACAAAGAATGTCATATGGGTTTAAAATGACAGGAGAGTAAATGATGACAGGATTTTAATTTTTGGTTGAACTATTCCTTTGACAGCGAATAGGGGTTTAGCTAAGATAAAAATAATGTTTTTAGAATACATTTGGACATTGCTTTTCTTTAACAACACACTTGCAGCAGGAAGGGATATAAAAAAAGAGATGTGCTCAGTTATGCTTATTATTTACTCTTGTCATGTGCAGTACATTATAGCATATTCCCCTGTCGCATGGTAATGATCAAAGTTTCTCCAACTAAAGCAAACAGTGGTCAGTAAGTTGCAGTCCATCTCAAAACGCCACTCTGAATCCATAGCTTTTTCACTTCTTCATACTGCTGTTACAAAATTCACAAGTAACAATGTTTAGGCGTTTCTTCGACAACGGGCACTTTTATGTCCAAGGGTCTGATTTTTATTTAAACATATTGCAACTTTTTGTTATGTAAAAGTCACACTATAACTGTTTTGAAAACGTTTTAATATGCCTTCATTTATATTTGCTTAAATGCTTTTCATGTGTAGATAAAAAAAATTTCACCCACCCACATTGACTTTCAATCTTAAAATATGAACAGGGTCCCCACGGTCATGGAAAGGCTGGAAATAGCAGGACATTTGTCATTTCCAGGACTGGAAAAGTCATGGAAATTCATAAAATCTTAAAAAGTCATGTAAATTTCTATAGTCAATATATATTTTTCTAGTTATGGTCTAACTGTAAAATGTTTTGTTGGCTATAAATTGGTCCTCTTGAGTGTAATCTCATAAAATGATTATTAAAATACTTATTCAGGAATCATGAACGACTGGAAAAGTCATGGAAAAATCATGGAAAAGTCATAGATACTGTATTTATTGGTAACACTTTACAGTAATTGGTTAACATTAATTAATACATTAGGTGTCATTAACTAACAATGAACAAAATATATATATATTTTTTACAGCATTTATTAATCTTTGTTAATGTTAGTTATTAAAAATACAAATTTTCATTGTTATTTCATGTTAGTTCATAGTGCATTAACTAATGTTAACAAATACAACATTTGATTTTAAAAATGTATTAGTATATGTTGAAATTAGCATTAACTAAGATTAATAAATTATATAAAAATATATATTGTTAATTGTTTGTTCATGATACATAATGCATTAACTAATGATAACGAATGGAACCTTATTGGAAAGTGTTACCGAAAAATCAAGGTTCATACTGTATGAACAGAATATTGAACAGAATATTGCACATAATATTTTTATTGTGTGCCATTTTCAGTAAAGCTGGAATTTTGTTAAATTATGCACAAAGTGGGGGAATATTTTAGTGGACAAATGAAAATATTGAGCGTCTGATAAGTGTTTTAAGGGAGTAAAAAGTCCACAGGGCCAAAAGGGTTCATAGTTGTAGAAACACCCGTTTATGTTTAAAATATTTGTAAAGCTCATTGTGATTTCCCCTTATTATCTTTGCATATGTTTTGAAGATTTTTAAGTTATAACATTTCCTCTTTTTCAGGTCAGACACAATGTGAGGCAATACTTCCTGGGCTCATCCACACTCAAGGTCATCTATGATGTGACCACGTGGGCCAGCACACAGATCGCCATATGCTACACTGTTGTGCCATTTGTACTGCTGACAGTAGGGCCATCGCTAAAGTTTTATAGGTCAGTAACGCATTTGCGCCAATATATGATATTCCCTGTTTAAATAACATTCCAGGGCAGGTCCTGACACCTGTGGCCCAAGCTATTCCACGTTTCACCTCGCTAAGAATCAATATACATCAGGCTCTTACAGTTGAGTGAGCTCAGGTGCTAAACCATCAATAAAGTTAATGCTTTAGGAAGCAGTTTAGCAAGACATCGTAAACCCACCTGTACTGCTGAGCTATTGCTGAAAGTTATTAGCAGGAGATATGAAGCAGACAGTTAAAAATGAGCATTGATTTTAGCAGTTGTGCTCCATTCATTAGATGGTTTTACTGGCTGGAGTCTGGTGATACTTTATTAGCTGGGTGAGGGCTGTTTATTTCACAGCCTCTACTGAGATAAAATAAATCTATGATAGTCATTTGTTTGAGCAGCACTGTTAAATCAGTCCAGCTGAGCAACACATAAAGCATTTTCATTAACTAGAGAGAATTACTCACTGAGCACATTATTAGGAACACTATGGTCCTAATAAAGTTCCCAACGTGGTCTTCTGCTGTTGTAGCCATCCGCCTCAAGTTTCGACGTGTTGTGCATTCTGAGGTGCTATTCTGCTCACTACAATTGTACAGAGTGGTTATCTGAGTTACCGTAGCCTTTCTGTCCGCTCGAACCAGTCTGGCCATTCTCTATTGACCTCTCTCATCAACAAGGTGTGTCCGTCCGCAGAATTTTTTCCCCATTTTGATGGTTGATGTGAACATTAACTGAAGCTCCTGACCCATATCTGCTTGATTTTATGCACTTCAATGCTGCCACACGATTGGCTAATTAGATAATCACATGAATATGTAGGTGTAATAATGTTTCTAATAAGTTCATTAGTCACATGCCTGAGAATGAGAGCTTCCATGTGATATATTTAGGTGCTATGTGAAAGACTTTTATTTTCATTTATGTAATACAAATGCAGAAGTGATGGTTATCTCTGAAAAGTTTAGATTCTACGCTTTCAAATGATACCTCGTATGGCGGATTTATGTATACGGGGACTTTAACATTTTAAATGTGAACTTTTTTTCACGATATAGCGCCCCCCTTTGGACCCACCGACAGGTCCGTAGAATTTAAGGGTTAAGGGCAGCTCCTGACGCCTAAAAACATAATTGCACAAGACTCTGGGACAAGGGCTGAATGTCTTGTTGAATTTTCAACAATCATGGAGTTACATGCAAGGAAGGAAAACCAGGTAAATTAAAAGGAAATGTTCCACCTGGAGGATTAATGAAATGTGCTTGAGTCAATGGTAAAAAACAGGGCTTATACTTAGGTGGAGGCCGGGAACCAGGGGTTTCCAGGGCAGGATCAGACTAGGGGGACTTTGGTTCATGAGAGGCCAAGATGAAGTTAAAGTTAGTTCAAATGTTCATTCATTGTTTATAGCTAGCTACCTGAATAATAATCACACTTTTGGTTTAATGGCACAGACATTTGGCGGTAACTCCATCGCCCCTTTGAAGTTTGCACCACAACACGCAAGAACTCACGCCAAGTATGTACAGTACAACGGGACTGCTCAATTGCAATGCATTAGCCCATTTACTTGCGTAAAATAAAATGAGTTCTGCGCAGAGTATGTTTCTGGTCTGAAAACAAGTTCCACAGTCGTATGGCAATAAATAAAGAATTGGTTGAGCTGTCTAATGTAAATATTTGCGTAAAGCTGCCTATCCTGCTTACTAAATACCTACTGTTCAATCAATCATACACCTATCTATCCCAAAGTATTGTTCAATATCAGTAACAGAACAACTACTGTTAAGTTTATCTTTTTCTCTTTGCAATCCCTCTTCAGCTCATGGTACTGCGGCATTCACCTGATCTGCTTGTTGCTGGTGCTGGTGTTACCCGTGAAGTCCAGACACTCACACGTGAAACAACAGGAGCAGCAGAGCAGCATTCAGACCAGCGAACACAACTGCCTCTCCTCTCCAGACAGCAACTGCAATGAGAAGCAGATAGCCACATGAGGGCGGCAGGGAGGGCCGCTCGCTCGCACACGCTGCTGTGAGAAGCTCTGATATCAATACTGAGAGACACAGAGTGGCCATTTCCACCCTCAGATCCAACAGTGACATTACCAAGGCACAAACTGCAGCAACAAAACAGAGAAAAGAGACGACGAACCCATAATTGCCCGATGGAGTTGGATTTGCTTTGGTTTTATATAGGAAAAACCTTCATTGTATCTTATGAAACTGGGGGTATTCTTGATTATAGGATGCAGAATAAATGACTAAAATGTCAGTAAATCTGAAGTTGCCTTAAACCCTGGATATATTTAGGGCCTATAGCCTCGTTTTGGGATCATGTTACGTAGGAATGGACGGTCATTGTTGGCTTATAGCATCACTACATTAGTGCAGGAAGTCTAGCACTGGAATCAGCTTCCAAGGTACCAAGATGATTCTGCCATTTGTCATTTTAAACAAAGTAACCTCTGTTCGAGTTTTCTCAAAAGTACATTTTTGTGTTGCCAAACTCATAGGCCTTAGGTTCCTATCTCTTGCCATCGGTTGATCTTTATTGAATGATAATAGAGCTGTTCAGTTATGACGTCAGTTTGTAGACCAACATGGAAGGCTAATTCGCCATGGGTTCCCTCTGGAATTTCTAATGGGTTTTTAGAAAGGTGGTTTTCAATTTATGAGTAAAATAAGGTCTGTAGTTAACATTACAAGAAAAAACGTTTTGTATAAACATGCTTGATACAGTAAATCATGTACAGTTCACCAGACAACCGTCGCAGTCCTTATGTAGCATCACATTAATTTAAGTTTAAGGTATGACGGTGTAATTTATGTTGTATAACAAAACGTGAAAGTCTCGAAGTAATTTTAACCACAGACTATATTTTACTCATAAATACAATCCTATTAGAAATTCCTGAGGGAGCTCAAAAATGCTAATTCTTGGGTTTTAGGACTACAAACTGAACAGCTCTATTTCTGTGGTTTTCTAGTAGGTTCAGTCTGCTGCTTTCTCTGGCTTGTCAACCTTTGTTGGGAACATGGGTTGATATTAAAGGGTAGGTGCCTTCATTTAAAATAATTGTTCTTCTTTCTATGATTTCAGTGGTTTTTATGTTGATTTTTATTAAAGGATTTCTGTTTCATTAAGGGTTGTATTTGTGACATTGTTTATGGATTGTAGGTTTCCTCAGGGCTCGCAGGTCTTATTTTAGACTTATTTGTTCTATGATCTACACTACCGGTCAAAAGTTTTGAAAGACTCTTTTTTTTTTTTTTTTTTTTGTAAATAATAGTAGTCATTAAAACTATGGAATAACATAAATGGAACTATGGGAATTATGTTGTGACTAAACAAAATCCAAATTAAATCAAAACTGTGTTATATTTTAGCATCTTCAAAGTAGTCACCCTTTGCCTAGAATTTGCAGACATGTACTCTTGTTGATATAAGCGTCCGCACACAGGTTTTACCTATGGTTAGTGAATGAGACCCAGTATTTCTCAATATCACAATTTGTTTATTCAAATGTATTTTTATGTTACAGACATACACAAGTGCAATATCTGTATTTCATCCTTTTTTTATTTTTGTGCATGTTGAGTGAAAAGATGGCGTTTATTTTTTGCAAGCAATGCTAGTGCTCTTATCAAGCTACAACAATAGTCATAATTTGGTAGTTGTTCAGTACACGTATACATGCATTACTCCGTAATTGGATACATGCAATACTACATACGGTAGCTGGATAAATGCATCATTTATTCAATGACGGTACTTGACTACTTCTCTGGGTTGGAGTATTTTTCTATCCATCCATCTGTTTTCTTGGGCCCTAAAGAAACCTGCAACAATCTTGATTAGCAAAGTTGATTTACTTTTTTATGTCACATCATTATATTTCTTCAAGTGTTATCCTCAAAACAATGTCAGAAAGCCTTGCTCATGCCACTTCATCTTAGTGCTCCAAAATAAGAGCAAATGTGTGTTTTCTACCACAAGTTTCACTCCTTGTGAAAAGTGACTTCTCTGCACATTAAGTGAGGAAAGTATAGATCTTAATATGGTAATGATGGGCTGAAGGGACTAAAGCATTTACCAAAGTGAGTTTCACTGCATATTTGTTAACTTGTTGATTAAGACTTCAGAAGTATTTGTTAGAATATCTCAAACTGTAAGAGGATAAGAGGTGAGTTGAGTGAAAACGTGAGCTGGACCATATACATAGCAAGTTTAGTAACAAGAAAATGTTCTTCATGGGGGTAAAGTTGACCAACCTTCTATCCCTGTGGTTTTGTAAGCACACTTCTCTAAAGTCATATTGTATTTTGATTCACGGAACACCAGGCACATAAAATCAGATTACAAACAATTTTAGCAACCGCAAAACCGGTAAGAAGATCAATGACAAATCTGCAACTCTTGTTGGTATTATATGGTTTTGCAAGTGCTGAAAACTTTTTTAGTGCTAAACGAAGAGTCTTGCTCACCAGTCCTGTAATAAATATAATTTGTCTATTTTATTTTTTCCTTTTATCCGAAAATGAAAATTCTGTCCTCTTTTATTCACCCTCATGTTCTTCCAAAACCTGTATGACATACTGTCCTCCGTGGAACAAAAAAGGAGATGTTAGGCAGAATGTTAGCCTCAGTCACCATTCACTTTCATTGGATCTTTTTTCCTATACAATGAAAGTGAATGGTGACTGAGGCTAACATTCTGCTTAACATGTCCTTTTGTGTTCCACAGAAGAAAGTAGTAGTCATAAGGGTTTGGAACAATGTGAGGGTGGGTAAAAGATGACTGAATTTTCATTTTGGGGGGAACTATCCCTTTAATGAATTAATTGTGGGTTACCTGCCCAAAGGGAATATTTTCTTTAGTAACTAGTGTACTAACCACATAACCAGCACCTCAATGCAAACTTGCTTCAAACGTCCAAAGTGCCAAATCACACGAGGTGCACAAGCTGTACGTCTGCAACAAAAACATCACTTTATTTGTAAAGGTTTACAACGGGGTGAGAGGCTTGTACTAAAAAAAAAAAAAAGAGTGATTAATTTGGTCTTAAAAGAACGTTATTTTTCCTACTGACAATCGGAGAGGTATTATTTTTCACTCTCTCCCTTTTTGCACTTTTAGTAGGAATGAGTCGTGGTTGTGCTAAAGTAGAGAAACTGCCAGAACAATGCAAGATACTTGTGATATACTCAATGGTTTGAGTATATGGTTACTAGAAATTAAATGTTTGAATTTCCCCACAACGTTATATACAGTGTAGCGTCTTTGTATTGTTAAGAGAAAATCAGGATGGTGTTCCATTGTTATCAGCTTATTATGTAAACATGCTCCATCCATAGACTGTGTTCATTGTTGTTTATGTGTAAACATTGTCCCTTTGTTCAAATACTGTTCAGCTGCATACAGAATGTCTTTAGTTTGTCAAGGCCCAAGTAATTAATTTTGAAGGCATAGATCAGCATTATTTATCTGGTAAATTTCAGTAACGTGGTTAGGTCATTCATTGATTTCCGTACTATTCCCAACTACTGATTCTGCAACAAATGACGCAAATCTATGTGAAACTGCGTGGACTACTGTTATTTCTTTATAGTACCCCACTTGTACACTAACCACCTAAACTGTTCTGTCCTTTTATATTGTCTTGTTGATCTGTTTGGTAATCATTCAGATGTTATTGATTGGTGAACTTTTGTGAACATGCAAACCCCTGACGGATTGCTTAGCTTTCCAGTTATTGGCCAGAATCATTTAACTTTCCCCATATGATTCCACGGCTGTGGCATTGGATTAACTGGCAGTGTGCTGGAACACTAAGGATATATATCAGATGTAATATGGTTGTGGAGATATATAGGAAAAGTAATACCTAATGTGTTTCATTATAAAACGGTCTTTTTTTGTGCAAAACAACTTTTTTACTGTCATTCATCATGGATTGAGAACTGTTTGGAGGGGAACCAACACTGTTTTTACTGTTTTCTGTTTTGTTTTGTTTTTTCTTCTTAAAATCTGTGTAATAACCATAAATTGAGATGTGATACCCAACATATGAATGGTTTAATGAATTGAGTGATCTGAAACCAAACAGTCCTCCTTTGAATACAGGACTTGACACAATCATTTAATTCCACTACCATGATGATAGTCACACACACAAAAAAACATATTTTCCTTCTCTGGATGTTTCTTGGTGTTGTCACTTTTCTTATGTTTTCTTTTTACTTTTCTTTTGTTTACCACAGAGATATGACCCTGGTTGCATATAAAAAATTGATTTAAAAAAATGCACCATACAGCTACTTCACAAACTAAAAGAAATATTGCTCCAATCTAAACATTGAATGATTTGAACTTGAAGGCCAACAGAAAAACATGTACCATAGTAACCAGTCTCTGTTAAAACCATACCATAGTTGCTATAGTAAGTGACACCAGTGTGAAATCAAAAAAATATGGGATAATAATAATAATAATAATACACACAAACCCAAGGTCCCTTCAAAATGCAAAAAAACAAAAAACTAATTTTATACACTGGCAGTCAAAAGTTTGGAATAATGTACAGATTTTGCTCTTATGAAAAGAAATTGGTACATTTATTCACCAAAGTGGCATTCAGCTGATCACAATGTATAGTCAGGACATTAATAACATGAAAAAATTACTATTACAATTTGAAAAACATTCTTAAACTACTTCAAAGTGTTATCAAAAGAAAAATCCTCCACATGCAGCAGTGACAGCTTTGCAGATCCTTGGCATTCTAGCTGTCAGTTTGTCTCAGGTGACATTTCACCCCACACTTCCTGTAGCACTTGACATAGATGTGTCTTGTCGGGCACTTCTCACGCACCTTACAGTCTATCTGATCCCACAAAATCTCAATGGGGTTAAGATCCAGAACACTCTTTTCCAATTATCTGTTGTCCAATGTCTGTGTTTCTTTGCCCACTCTAACCTTTTCTTTTTGTTTTTCTGTTTCAAAAGTGATTTTTTCTTTGCAATTCTTCCCATAAGGCCTGCACCCCTGAGTCTTCTCTTTACTGTTGTACATGAAACTGGTGTTGTGTGGGTAGAATTCAGTGAAGCTGTCAGCTGAGGACATGTGAGGTGTCTATTTCTCAAACTAGACTCTGATGTACTTATCCTCTTGTTTAGTTGTACATCTGACCTTCCACATCTCTTTCTGTCCTTGTTAGAGCCAGATGTCCTTTGTCTTTGAAGACTGTAGTGTACACCTTTGTATGAAATCTTCAGTTTTTTGGCAATTTCAAGCATTGTATAGCCTTCATTCTTCAAAACAATGATTGACTGAAGAGTTTCTAGAGAAAGCTGTTGCTTTTTTGCCATTTTTGACCTAATATTGACCTTAAGACATGCCAGTCTATTGCATACTATTGCAACTCAAAAACAAACACAAAGACAATGTTAAGCTTAATTTAATGAACCAAATATCTTTCAGCTGTGTTTGATATAATGACAAGTGATTTTCTAGTACCAAATTAGCAATTTAGCATGATTACTCAAGGATAAGGTGTTGGAGTGATGGCTGCTGGAAATGGGGCCTGTCTAGATTTGATCAAAAATGACTTTTTGCAAATAGTGATGGTGCTGTTTTTTTACATCTGTAATGTCCTGACTATACTTTATGATCAGTTGAATGCCACTTTGGTGAATTAAAGTACCAATTTCCCTCCGAAACAACAAAATCTGTACATTATTCCAAACTTCCAAATGTGTGTGTGTGTGTGTGTGTGTGTGTGTGTGTGTGTATATATATATATAAAAACAACAACAACAAAAAAGTATAATTTGAGTAGAAATAACAGTAAAGAGGCAAAAGATATAAATATTTAAATAACACTGAGTAAACCAATAGGTTTTCATTTGGGCCTTGAAATAATCTCCTTCAAAACAGTGTAAGAAGATGAACTGTGAAAAACCAAAGATTGGCTACTTGTTTGGGAAACTTTAAATAGTATTTAAAGCTATGTAGGCTATAAATAAAATAAGTTAAATTTAAAAAAAAAAAAGGAAGAAGAAAGAATACGGGTACATAGAACAGCTGTTAGTCATAAATACAGTCTGTCAAAATCAACATGGGCGTCACGCTGACCAGTTGATAGGCGTGGTTTCTAGCAGTGGGCGTGGTTACGCGAAGGCAATTTTAATAACATCCACACCCCTGTTGTTCACGAAAAGATGGCTGTGCTGTAGGCAACCGCTAAACTGCCTCTCGTCAGGAGGGTTATGAAAGCAAAACTGTGTTATGTGTATTATATAGGATTACTTTGGACCTAAGGAAGAAGATGTAAATTACCGGTTATACATTGGAATTATGTAAACTAATTGACAAGTGTGTTAAAACGTGTTCATGTAAACAAGTTTCACGTAAGTCAAGTTTATATTCGGCTTATAAAAGTAGCTTTCTAATGTTGCTTTTCTAGACAGACAGGTCTACAGTAGTAGAGGGGGAAACAGTGCACTTACAGTTTCTCTGCAGCTGTCAGGCAACGTGCTTTTCCCTTACTTCACTAACAGTGTCGGTGCATTTGCATTCATGCAATTATATTTTTATGAACTCTCTTAGAACTATACATTTGAACGTTTGTCTGTTCACACTCGTGAATGAATAGTCATTTAATTCCCAATAATAGAGCTGTCAGTCGTACTGTAGATAAATTCGTGCTTTACACCTATACCTTTCTGATGTTGGGGAAATGATTTGAGCTGCTTTCAGAAGTTATTTGTTTTTTCCTCCTATATGATTCACGATTATTTAAATGCTGTGAAACCTGTTTACCTCTGTGCCGTTGTCACACACCGTGGAAACAGATCATCAGAGGATCATGCCTGTTACAAAAGCTCAGTTTTATTTAGGGATCGGCATGGTGCTATTTGTTTCACTAAGTCTGATGTGAAATCCATGTGTGCGCTCAGCCAAGTGACTTACACATTTCCACCGCACAAAGAAAGACCGTGTCAAAATGCAATTAGTTTAAACTGATATTTTGTTTTTAAAATGTCAAAAAATTAAAATAGCAGTTTTTTTTTTTTTTTTTTTTTGCCAGACTGTAGGTCAATAGGCGTGGCTCATTAATATTAATTACCTACAGCCTCTGGACACTTCATCATTACCAAGCAACGTCAGGTATGTTCACACCGAACACGTTTTTCCTGTATCTGCGCTGTTTTTAAAGTTATTTTCCTGTGGAAACACGCGCTGGACGGACGTCTTTGACCACTGAGGCGAGTCTCGCTGTTTTTTCAGCGTCTGACGCAGGAGCGCAAAGTTAACTTTTAAAAACGCGTCTCAAAGTCTCCTGCGTTTTGTGTCATTCCTTGCAGCGTTTGGTGTGAACGGCCCCTTAAATTAATATTAATTGTGTGTATAATGGTATTGGGCGTGCCTCTACTCTTCCTCATGTATTATTCATGAGAGCCTGGAGTGACAGACAGAGTCTGAGTAACCGCGTGAGTGGACTACCAAGTGCATAAGGACAGACAGGCTTTTAAAACCCATCTGACAAGGAACTCCAGGTGAGTCAGCATATTGTGATATGTTTGAGTCTGAGAAAGTTATTGTAAACAAAAGCACATGTTTATTTGTTGCCATAGGTTGGGCTGGGGAGAGGGGGGTGAACCTTGCTCAGTCCATTTTTGGCAGAGGGGCTCTTGTGATGCTCTTTCTTTGTGATTGGCTCTCTCCAGTCATTGCAGCTGGGATGCTTTCAAGGGTGTGTCAGCTGTTCAGAGATGAACAAAGGCTGTTGAATGCGAATGTCTTTGATCCTGAATCTGTCACTTTTATCTCTGTGTATTTAAGTCTTGCTGGTAGGCCCTGGATCTTCTGTGGTTTATCTTAACTGAGTGGATTTTGAGCACTGAGGCCCTTCAGGTTGTTTTAACCCACTATGATGCTCAACATGCTGTCAGCCTTTGCTCTGGTGACCGGCTTTCATCTGGGATGGGTTGTACAAGCACACTGAGCTGATCTATTGGGCTGCTGAGTTGGCAAAATTACCCTAGAAACATTGTATTTGGATACTGAAGCAGCACTTAAAAATCTATGAATGTCATTAGATATGAACATATCAAACCAAGTGGTATTTATTTTAAAGAAAGCACAAGCCCACTTTAAAAACAAAACAATTTCATAAAAAGAAGTTTGTTAGGTTAATTTAAATGATAAAATGAAAAATTTGGACTCTTTCTGGTTGTCAAAATGTAGTGTTGTTTTTTGATCATAATATGTTTACGGGGTTTCACATTTAGATCTGAAATGACTGTAATATCCTAAAGTACACACTCAAACAATTGAATGGATAATTGGAATGAATGAACTAAAGTAACACAATTTTTTAAAGCAACGCAATTCTAGAACAGAATTTTAAATTTGTTAAATGGAAGTTTACTTAATCCATTTGAGTTGGGACGACATGAATACTTTTTGTTGTGTTAATGTAGCATTGATGAAACAGGGCAGGGGATTTCCATTTCCCAGCATGCTTTGCTTGGGATAGGGAGAGTAAATTTTAAAATGAAGTGTTATTTTATGTGTTTTTGTGCAAGATAAATATAAAGATGTTTAACATTCTGAGATTTAGAAGTGTTTTTGTTATGTTGGAGTTTTGAGGGTTACCATTACGGTGAAGAGTGGAGCTTGAGCTAACAATGAGGACGGGTAAGTGTTGCACATAGAATCGATTGCTCGCTTCTAGGGCTGCCCCCGACCTTCCTAGTCGACTAGTAGTCGTTAGTTTAAGCCATTAGTCGACTAGTTGTCACATGTTTATGATATTAATTACTTAAATATATATATTTCTTGGGGGGCATCAGAAAATGGTTTGAGTTCCAGGGCTGAGAAAGAATGTTATAAGTAACTGTTAACAGACTGTTCTACATTACAGAGAAATACTAAACCGTAATAATGAGCCTTTAAAATATAAATTTTACAAGTGCACGCACAAAGCGAGCCACAGCGACACCGGCAAAAGCGGTAATGATTCTGAATGTGTCGGAAAAACCAGCAAGGAGACTGTCTGAACATTTTGTTCATTTATAGAGAGAAATGCACATTAGGGTTGTGCCGACAGATGATGATCTCGGGGATCGACGATGGTCAGAGTGATCGCCAATAGCTGATGTCTTTGACAATGTCAAGATGATATTTGGCTCCTTTTTCCCATTAATGTATAAAATTATTATTATTATTATTATTATTATTATTATTAGGCTATTATTATTATTATTATTATTATTATTATTAGGCTATTATTATTATTATCAAATTAATATTACAAATAATTTGCCCGTAGGCACAGACATGTGCTTGAAGAAACACACTTTATTATATTTTTAAGAACAGATGACAGAAAAGCCGTCTATGCGCATGTATGACACGCTGTTTGTACGGAGGCGTGCAGTCTCGTGGAACTTGCGCATGTAAAAGGTTCTCACTCTTTCTTTGTTTCTGTCTTCTGAATTTTTTTTGTTTGTTGCAAGAACAGTATCGTCTATGAGTGCTGTAAATGACCTCAGACATCTCAGCTCAGGAGGTGCTTTGAGTTCAGTTCGCTTTATTTCCACAGAGCAGTTCATTGTGAACGCAACTCTACAGCCTATAGCCTACATCTGTGATTAAAACATAAAATAATACAAAAACATGTTCACCTCGAACCATGATTTAGATTTCAGTGATTATTATCATCATTATAATTATTATTTTTACATTTATAATTGTTTTTATGTCTTCATTTGTGTAAGTAATTTTCAGCCTGCATGTTTAGACAGATACTTGCGTGACGGTAAATGGAAAGGTGGTTATTTATATACTCTCTCTCTCTCTCTCTATCTATCTATCTATCTATCTATCTTCTATCTATCTATCTATCTATATATAGCCTATATTATTTTTTCGATCACTTCATTATTTTAATTGCTTTTTCATTTCGTTTGGAGTGCAATTTGAATTTAGAAATGTATTTGATTTGTTTTTTAAATAAATTAATTTAATTTTCAATGCAAAATCACTAAAGCAAGAATATTCACCGATCCCTCAGCCCAGGGGATGCCAGTGTAATTGGATATTGCAATATATATATATATATATTTGTGAAGGAGGGAACAAAAAATTTTTTTTTTCACATACATGATGTATTTCCCCAGACAATGAAATACCTGACCGGTAGAGAATGCACAGATGAAGTAGGTTCTTTGCCAGAGAGATGTTGCCCTTCACAACTTTCAAAAAGTTGAACAACACACATTTTAATTGCACTTAATTTTTTTCCAGTTTCATTTAGGTAAAATAAATACAAATTGCTTTATTTTGTAGGCTTAACCCTAGGCTTAGCATCCAACCAGCGGTAATACCGGTGTTCGTCTATTTCCAGTGGAGTTATTTTTTTTTTTTCTGCGACCAACCGACCAATCAACACTTGGTCGACCAAGACTCTTCTCATCGACTAATGTTTGATCGACTATTAGGGGGCAGCCCTACTCGCTTCGTTGAGCAAATGCTGTGCTTACCATAGCATAGTTACTAAACTACAGTCTGTAATGCTTTAAACCAGCATGTGTTTAGCATGCTAACATTCACTTACTAGTTAGTATATAAAGAAATAAAAGTGATTTATCTGAGTTACATTGACACATTTAATTTCAGTGAGTTTCCCGATTCAACTATGTAGGTTCTTTCTACACAACGTGTTTGTGTTAAGATTAGATAGTAATGTTAAGTTAAGAACTCATTTTAAACACGTGGAACCACTGTCCATGATTGAATCAAGTTCAGCCTAAGAGCTGTTATTGGCTAAAAAAGCAGTTGGACAGTTTAGTTTTAATTATCTTAATGTATGTCATTGCATTAGATGACTTGGTATTTTAAGAAAGTTAGCACAAGCACACTTTTCAAGCAAAACATTTAAATATCAGAAGATGTGTTAGGATTTAAACAATAAAACAATAGATATAGTGTTCAAAGAAAAGTATTTATTTGATATACTTTCTGGTTGTCAAACATTAGTGGAACATGTCCATGCTTTATGTGATGAACAAAACCTGTGGTTACTCTGCTTGGACACCTGTATGAACTTGAGGGGAACTGACTTCATACAACCACAAAATGGCTAGGAAAAGTGAAGTTGGTTCTGAGGAAAGGTCTAGTCTCAGTTATTTGCAGATGCCACTCAATTTGATATTTTGTTATCTGAGTGATTTTTGCTTTTGGTGACCCTTGCATTGCCTGTCTGGATAGAGAACAACAAAGTTTCCTTCCATAGACAGTACAGGATGTGTGCTGTTTTGTATGGACTTGGACTACAGCAACTACAGAGTTGCGCCTTGTCTGTTTGCTCAAACTATTTTCCCTTCTAAAGCATATTAAGAAGACTAAACTACTGCTGCCTCTGTGTTTCAGAACAGCTACTGCTATGGTAGATCATTTAGAGAAATAGGATTTCCCTAGGTAGCCTGCAGTGCATCAATGTAGCCCCCATTTATTGCACAGAGAGCATTAGAGGCTTTTAACTCCAAATCATGCAGCCATTATCATAATCAACATTGATAAGGTGGTCGCCTACTGGCTGTGCAGTTTACATATGGTTTATCATTAACTTGACTGATTTGTGCAATCCAGCAAGACAGGGCTTGTTACTGCCTGTCTTGTTCCACATCTATGTGGAAAGTAGGTCTGCTTCAGGAGTAGAGCACAGTTTAAGGACTTCCTGAGAGTTTGTAAGGTTTTATAATGAATGAACAGAGGAGAGTTTCATTTCATGATATAACTCTACTGTTCTCTTCAACGTTCTCCAGTGGAGTTTCTAATACAGCCATGGAGATGTCCACATCCCTCAAGATGAGCTCCATGACCACCCAGAGTCTCTTCAGCTACGTGGAGGAGGAAAATCTATCGGCCATCAAAGCTCATCTGGACAAATACAGAGAAGTGGACACCAGAAGTGATGTGAGTTGGCAAAAATCCATGGTTATCCCTTTTTATTCTAGCTTAAAGGAATATTCAGGGTTGTTTTCAATGAAATGTCTTCTGTATGCACTGCATCCCTAGCATGCTGTCGATTTCCATAGACAATAATGTTGAATTGTCCCTCACTTTGTAAGAGCAAACTGGAAACAGTTTTGTGAAGCTTAATAGGCAAGTGGGCCAGCGCACATCATGACATATTCAATAAAAATGTTTGTTACTTCAGCTGTAAAGTTGTCTTAAATCGTCCTTTTGAGGTGGGACTACTTTTCCAGATGGGAAAGTGTCTGTTTATGCGTTACCAAATGTATTCCTATGGGTTTATTTTGCTCCATGTAAACTTTACGGATACAGTAGTTACATTATTTAGTTAGTCCCCTCCATGCACCGTCCAATATCAGTCCCTTTCTGGTATTCTCACATGTACACCAAGTGGAAGTTACCACTGGTTTTAACTTTTTAGCTGGTCATGGCATTAGTTTAGAGATTGCATATAACTTTGCACAGGGTTGGTAAGCGATTCTGTCACACCAGTACATTTAATCTTTGTGGTGTTTCTTCAACTCCTGGCAATCTCATGTACCAAGGGTTGATTTTTATTCAGATAAACAATTTCAACTTTATTTCTGTGTTATATTAAAGCTACACAATGTAACTTTTGGCGCTCTAGCGGTTGAAACATAAAACTGCAAGTTACTTGCGGAGGAACACTTTACGCCAGTTGTTATTCGGGACTGCTCTTCTGGCAGATGATTCTCATGGTTTGAGGACACAGAGATTACCTGCAGATCCATGATGAGCTATTTTCATGTTTATATTATGTTATTCATTCAAAATTATAATCGATGTATTACTTTGAGGAAGATAAACAACACTCTTAATTATATTTTAATATGATTATTAAAGTGTTTTATCCACTACACAATACACAATGTTTGTATTGTACTTCACATATCATATTAAGAGGTGAAAAATGGCTGATTTGAGTCCAATTGAAAACACTTTATTTTTATATTACAATCTACAGCCTCAGTGGGCAATGCAAGTGAACCGTAATACTACAATAGTATATCTATGCACTGCAAACAATAATACTGTAATATAAAAATGCAAAATGAGGATTTAATAATGATGAAATTCTTTATTGAACATGAAAATAATATGCAGAAATATGCAATACAACAATTACAGTTATACATTTTATTTGGAAGTAATGTTACAACAGAGAGATGGTTACACACTAAACAAATTAATAAACATTAGGCTACTGTGCTATGAAATCAGTACATTATAGACAACTTGAGATGAGCATAAATTCATGGGGGACGCATGCCTCGTGGCTGACGGGCATGGATGCCGGGCTGCTTTCTCCACACACTCACCGCAGACCCTGGGAAGACAGATCACCACAGAACCCACCGTCGCTCACGCCGTGGACCACGGAGGGGAGTGCATACGGCCATCGGACCCCGCCACTGTACTGGACCAGTCCTGTCGACACTCCCCTTCCTACATAGAGCCCCGTCTCACTGCAAGGTTGCCAGATTCCCCTTCATTTTGGCCACTTTTCACCTTGGACACTATTCCCCTTTTTGGACATTTTATTTTTATTGTTATTTCCAATAAATGCCTCTCCAAGCCCTGATGCCTCACCCACTGTGTCTGTCTCTTGCTTACCCCACCACACCGCTAATAACAGCAGATCCTTTTCAGCATCGTGACAATTAAATTCATTGTTGCTTTATACGAGAACGGTTTGGTCTATCAAAAAGCTTTTCATAACTTTTTGTCACGAGTGTGCCTAGATGATAAACAATTTCGTGCAAATCGTACCTACAGCCTAGAAAAATAAAAATACGTTTTCAATGAAATTTAAAATGGTGGACTGGAAGTATAGCCAAACATGGCCAATTTGGTATTAACGTACTCGGCATGACCCAAGGAAGCTTACAACACAAATCTCATGACAATAGGCCAAATGAATCAAAAGTTATAAGCATTTCATTGTATCCTTTGACCACTAGTTGGCTCTGTCACCAAACGTTTTGAGTACTTTCAGGACATGGCTCTGATGATACACACCAAATTTCGTAATACGCCAATCCTGTCACGTCATTGTGATGTTTTCCCCAGTCTTTGAAAAGACTCTTAGTTTGAAGTTTTGTATCTTCCTTCCTTACTTATGTCTGTCTTCCTGTTCTTTGCCCTAATTGTATCACAGGTGTTCCTCATTGTCTTGTTAGCCCTTGTGTGAATATATGGCCTCTTGTTCCTTGGTCGGTTCTTGTTTGTATGTTAGTGTATTGTAAGCCAGCATATCGCTGTAGTGTTTGTGTTTCCTTCTTCCTCGAATGTCAGCCTTAATAGTTGTATTGTTTGTTTATCATTAAATGTTCTGCGTTTGGATCCTCGCTCTCTCTCATCACTACGCAAACCCTGACAAATCAGTTTGTAAAATACAGAAATTTAAGCCAAAATTTAAATATACAACGCCCAATATGTCTGATCTAGGAAAATTGTGTATGATTCAACTCATTATGTCCCATGGAATCTAAAGAGACCAGTCTTACCAGTCTCTTAAGCCAGACTATTCAGAAGTTGTAAGCAAAAATAATAATTTTTCATATTTCTTGACCAGTAGGTGGAGCTGTGCCAAAAGTTTTGTTTCAATACGCTTAAGCGTTGCGAAGATACAGCCTTATATTTTGGTGTGCTCGCTGTCGCAATTCCTTGATGCGGTTTGAGAACAATTTGGCCTATCATCATGAATCTCATAATTTTTTGTAATGAATGTCTCTAGGTGATACGTGCAAAACTTAGAGGACATACATCTACATATACATACATATTTTTTTCTGAAAATTCTAAATGGTGGAAAATCCAGTGGGCGTAGCTAAAGATTAATGCAAACATTGCAGATTTGGCATGACCCAAGGAATCAGAGGAAAAAAAGAATTTTGTTGTTTAGGATTTACAGTTCAAAAGTTATAGGCCAAAACATAAGTGACAATTTGAACTGTTGGTGGCGCTAGAGGGTTTGAGTTAGAGACCCCAAATTTTGTGTGGGAGCTACTCATAACTGCCCATACCAGTGTGCCAAATTTCAGCGTTTTCCTACATACGGTTCTATGGGCTGCCATAAACTTTTGCGCCTTCGGTGCTTGGCCCCTAATTTAAGCTAAATATTACTTGTGAGCAGAATATTTTTATTGAGTATAATTTCCAATCAAGCTGTGATTTTGCCAAATTATGCAAAAAGTGTGAAAATATTATTTAATTGTGTGTTTTTATGATACATAATTGTTAGCTATAAAATTAGCCTTAGCAAGACCAAGGATTAGGACATTTTATTCCAAAAACTTTAAAAATGTTCTTCCCAACACAGTCATTTAACACTATGGAATTCTTTTAAACACAATACAGAATTTGAGATGTGGTGAAAATGACAGTGTGGTGAAACTTTTCATGACTTTCAGAACAAATGGCTAATCTCCTGTGATGCATGTACAGTACAGTACATACATTGATAGACATCATTAGTAGGCAAATGTAATAAACTAGTGAGAGTGTGAAAAATGTTTTAACAAGACTTTACTTTCTAGAAGTCCACAGTGCTAAAAGTGCCCGAATTGAAGAAGCACCCTTATGTTTTATGGTTATGCTTTCAAAACAGTGTATTAACTGTACTGTAAACATGCTTAATGTTCATTTATACACACTGAGGGGTGAGTTGAAACTATTGTTTGTGGTAATTGACAGCATGATACACATGCAGCATTAATGGACACATTAAGTTGAAACAAATCCGGAATATTCCTTTAAAATTGCTTCCCTATCTTTTATGTGTACTAAAGCATTTCATCTGTTGTAGAATGGTCAGACTCCTCTGATGGTGGCGTCAGAGCAGGGCAGTCTAGAGATCGTGCAGGAGCTCATCAAGAGAGGAGCAAATGTCAACTTGGATGATATTGTGAGTAGTTTTTAACATTTAACCTGAAAAACACACAGTAGAAAGACACATTATGAGATATCATGGGCTGAAACATTATCATGGGGCAAAACAAACTAGCCCTAGTTACAAACACTGTGGCTCGCTGATATTTGCAGCAGGTTAGTGTAATTTGAAATGTTTGTTTTCTATGTGCTGTAAAGTGTGGTCCATTTTCACAGCTTATTCTGGCCAAGTTTCGCCAAGCAGTGATTGTGCAAAGATATTTTATTTTAATATTTAGCTTACATATTTGTGATTCCTTTAGACCTGGGAGGTATCAGTGTTTGTTTTGGTAGACTGATGTGCAGTTCTTCAATTATCGGTATGATTTCATAGGTGTGGGTGGATGGCAGAATCGCTATAATTGGCACACTGTACTGCCATTTTGTAAATGACTAGATGATGACGTTTACATGCACATACACACACCCTGAGCTTCTCACACCAATAGACAGGGCACAGTTTACTATATTACCTTTCTGGTGATGTCCAGTTGAAGAATCTGCATTATGACTACCTGGTATGATCAGCTGGTATGTTTTAAATCTGTATAATATGCAAACAAATGGTGTTGTCACTTTTTTCAGGACTGCTGGACTGCACTGATTTCAGCTGCTAAGGAGGGACATGCTGGGGTGGTGAAGGAACTGTTAGAGAACAATGCTAATGTTGAGCACAGAGATATGGTAAGATGCAACTAGTAGACATAAACTGCCTAACAGCAGGTAATTATACTTGAAACAACACTTACCTAAATCTCAAGTGATTTATAGTTCTCCCCTTTTTATTATTTACCAGTTTTACTTTTATGTTTATTTGTCAAAATGGTGTAAAATTATCTCCCTGTCTTTTGAAACTGTTTCTTCAGCTGTTCTGTCTGGATTATGTTAATTTAATTCTTACTGGAACATGTGAAATGTGATGGACTGTATTTAAGATCTGTTTACTGGCAGTTATGTGTGTAGTTCCTGATTAAATTGTAACAATAATAACAATAATAATAATAATAATAATAATAATAATAATGTTTATTTTATATAAATAAATATAAAGCTTTACAAGTCGCAAGCAAATATACAAAAAACAAAATAGCAGATCAGTTAAGAGTTAGAATGACATAGGGCAAAGAGATATGTTTTGAGGTGGGTTTTGAAATCATGTATGGTTTTGAGGTCACAGAGGGATTGTGGGATAGATTTAAATAATGTTGGAGCAGCAGTGCTAAATGCCCTGCAACCCAGTGATGTTAGCTTATAACTAGGGCCGAAACGATTAGTCAACGTTATCGACAACGTCGACAATAAAAAATTGTCGACAAAATTTTTCGTTTTCGAATAGTCGTTTGATCTTAACATAACATAAGATCATATAAAACTCTAATGATTGCACACAAGAGCCGCACTGCAGCTCGCCCCTGACTGAGGAGAGGAAGAAAACACATCTCACAGTCCAAATGCACTCTGAACTTTCCAAACAGCTTCAGGTGATGTAGATTGCAAAGTATGAGGGAATTATAATGCAAAAATACAAAATAAGTAAATACAGAAGCACTCTTGTTGTGGAATAAGCAGAACCGGAGCTGACGCTCAGCTTAAGCAAAACTTGTGTGTCGAGCGTCTTTAAAGGAAACACACCGGCGTTACATCTTTAATGCAGTTATATTGAATGCGTTATAGCTTTATTAAAGTTAAAATAATAAGGAAACTGGCATTTCTCTGTGCGGTCAGCGCCTCTTCTATGAGTTGCGCTAAGTGTCCCGATCTAAGGGGGAGAAATTGAAACTGCACCGGCTGATGGACACGCTGTCACAGGGACGCTCATCCTTCGAGTGCGCGCGCTTAATGCAGCTAAATTATAACGTGATGGCAACTTATTGAATCATAATATATGTGTCACTGCGCATTTCTTATCGTGAGGAAAATTGGCAAAATGCAGAAATATTAATAAGAGAGAGTTTGTTCTTTTGTGAGTTTAAGATGGATTGAAGTGAACAAAAAGGTGAGAGAGGGTAGTCTTCGCCCCATTATACACTGCAACAAAATATATTTTTTTATTTGTTTTTGTTTTGGCTTGTTTTCCAAAAATAATATCTAAAACTCCTTTATAACAATGTACATTTACTTTAGCAGCTATACTGCAGAAGAAGTTTTTTTTTATTTATTTTTTTATCTGAGAATGTTGAATATAATATTAAAAATACAAATATTTAAAAATATCTAAAAATCCTTTAAAAAAAGATGAATTCACCTGAGAAACAGCATATAAGATATTTAGATTTGCTTTTAGAGAATAGATCTTGAATATAAGTATATTTTGTCTTTACTGCACTCGCAGAAGTATAACCATGTGAAAAAAATACACTTATATACAAAATACACTTATATTTAAGAGACATTCTCTTAAAGCAAGTCTAAATATCTTATATGTTGCACCCGAATAGTCGAATAATCCTTCTAATAATCATTAGATTAGTCGATTATCAAAATAATCATTAGTTGCAGCCCTACTTATAACGTGGGATGAGTAGTAAACCGGATTCATCAGTCCTCACAACTCCGAAAACCAATTAATTGGCTGATAGTTTTTAAAATTGATTTTTTTTTTTTTTTTGTGAATGTTAAAAAAAAATTCTTGGTCTTTCCTTACTGTGACGGGCAAGAGGCCAAAATGAGTAAAATCCCAAATGCGTGTTTGTTGTGCATCTAAAATCCCAATAATAACCTGAAAAAAAAAAGATTTGGTTAGGAATTTACGCATTGATAATCAGAAGATTTTACTGATGATTATCTATATATATCTGAATTTTTCAAATATAAATAGGGCTACCTGTTGCACAGTAGTGTGTCTTTTCAAACATATTTCTTAACACAGCTTTGGTAAAGCATGAGCGACAGCTTAAATTAAAGTGGGTTGCACTCTGGACGTGTCTACATGGCACATTCTAAAATTAAAAACCTAACTTGCATAGTTTTCCATTAAATTCGACCCAAATCATTGTAAGGACATAGATTATTTACTCTAGCCATCAGTGGATGATGTATTGTGAACATGTGTTTTTCATAGAGCCTACACAATGTATTTTCAATTACAAGTATGTCTTTTTGTGGTTTGGCAGCTTGAATGAAACCTCTTCAAGGCTACATACAGAGAAATTGCATAATACATTCTAATCATTCAGTTTGTGCAATTACACCTGTTTCATACACTAACCTGCAAACTCATCAATGCCACTTTCATTCTTGAAGTACAGAAACCTTATTAACTTTTGTGTGTATACGTCAAATACCCATCCTGTTTTGTGATATCTGTGCCTTGTGACCTGCTCCAGTAAAAGTTATATCACCCCCTTGTGGTCTCCCAATGCTATTATGCCAGACATTCAACAGAAGCCCAACTGTGTGAATTGGAAAGCATGCAAATTAGTTCTAATTTAAATGTCAGCTAATGTTAATATATCGATAAAATAACGTGACGATCAATAATCGATATATCGATATTTTATGTCATGTCTTGATTTGGTGCCTACACAGGACTTTTAATTATAAACAAGCCCAAAATGGACTGGGGACTCTGTGGTTCCAGCTCACTCAAACATACAAGGGAAACAAAATATGCACTCTTACAATCATCTATAATGTATTGCAATAGAATCACTATAAAGTACACATTGTCAAATGGGCTAATAAATACTGTATGGGCATTAATAATATACAGTAGATCATCATTCATCAATAGTAGATCATCAGCGATCGCTTGTCAATTCTCATATGTCTTTTTATTTTTTAAAGAAAATTTTGCATTAATAATCATGAATTAGTCCATAAACAGTCAATCTGTTACAGTGCTCTTTATGTAAAAATAAATTACCAAATTAAGCTCTTTGTAGCCTATATATTCACCAGATGCAGGGTTTTGGACACAGAGGAACACAGAGGAATAAGAAAAATTAAAATAACACAACTATCATAGCTGATTTTTGCCAATAACCGATACTTCCAAAAAGCAACTATCGGCACCAATTAATCTGTAAAACCGATAGATCATTTGACCTCTAGTATGTACTGTATATGATGTCATGTGATCTTTAGTCCATGTCTCAAAACTTAGATCTCTCAAAACCGTTATAGACCGCAGTTTTAGTCATCAAAGGTGCATTCAAACGCATCAATGAGACCAGAACTGCTGTCTAGGTAGGCAGCTCGCTAGTTTTTAGACAGCGCTTATGTATATGAAATGTCTGCAGTTGCGTTTTTTTATAGACTACATTTATGGAAATGTTTTGGCTTCCCTGGTGTCGGTATCACAGAGCTTTTAATAACATATAAGGAAGCTTACAGACAGCCGGCACTTTGAGTCACTCCCTGACTTGAGGAAAATGTGTTTGTCAGCACAATCCTGTGTCTGTGAGATTTTTAATGCCTATCACATGGGAATATAATGACCTTGGCATGTTTGTGTTTAGGGGGGCTGGAGCGCTCTCATGTGGGCCGCTTATAAGGGTCGTGTGGAGGTGACACGTCTACTGCTGCAGAAAGGAGCAAACCCAAACATCACTGGACAGGTCTGCATAACTTGTCCTGTTCTGTCAACACCTTCATGCTTCAAACATTTATTGTTCATTAAAGACTGTTAAAGGTAAAGTGTGTGATTTCTGTGGCTCCAGTGGTACCAAACAGAATCGAAAAATGATGATTGTTTGCAAAAAGTTTTCCCAAACACATTGGTCAGCAAAGCAAATAAATCCTGCCCTAAATTCTTACAATTGGTTGAACCAATATTACTGTGTTTTGCTAGTCGGGATGCTTAAATGGAGTTTGGATAGTGACACTGAGCCACATTGTTTACATTTTTTCTGGATTACTTATGGTTATCTGTCCACATTAAGCTGGGATTGAAAATATAATTTTGACATTGAAAGAATGACACATTTCACCTTTACAAATGGTCAGATATGATGTTTGCCATGGGACCAATAACAGTCCATTAAGAGGTGTGGGTTAAAATGTGGCCCTGTATGATATTTCAGTTGGCATGTCTCATTTTTCTTTTTTGTTTAATTGATTTGCTTGTGTCCCAGCAGTACAGTGTTTACCCAATCATCTGGGCAGCAGGAAGAGGTCATGCAGAGATAGTTCAGCTGCTGATTCAGCATGGAGCCAAAGTCAACTGCTCTGACAAGGTGCCTTATCATTCCCATCTCCACAAACGCTGACTTGAGCTTTCACCAGATTCATAACACTGATGGTTAACTAAAAAGCCTGAGTCAACATTTTCCACACACTTTGAACTTCTGCATATATACTTCCAAAAAATACTTTGAACAATCACAGTTTACAAAAATGTAAAAATGCTAGATGTTAAACTGGGGAAATGAGTTCCCCACTTCGCCGCACAATAAATAAAGCAGAATCTTTAGTTTGACAAGCTTTTATTAAGTTTTCTCAAAAGTGTAATTGATTCTATGAAGCCATTTATTTTTTTCCTTCTTTGTCAGTATGGCACCACACCCCTGATCTGGGCTGCCAGGAAAGGCTATTATGACTGTGTGGTGCACCTTCTGGAGAATGGGGCCAATGTGGACCAGGAAGGAGCGGTATGCACTTGGTGTTTTGAAGTGAAATTGTAAAAATGGTTATAACAGCTATGTGCACTTTTCCTTAGTCTCACAGAGCCAGAGGTGATTATTGACATTTGAGTGCTTTGCTACACTCTTTAAATATCAAGGTTCCTGAAGGTTCTCTTCCAGTTAGAGCCAAAAAGAGTTTTTCCAGCCTGTTGCCATAAGAGAACACCTTTCCACAAAACTTTCCTAGTTTTTTTTTTAGAGAACTATTAACTGATACTTTAAAAATCCTAAATCCAATGCACTGAACTGTAAGAAGCTGTAATGTCAAGAACCAAGAACTTTTGAAATTCCCAATGAACCATATATTGTAGCCAACCCAAGAACCCAGCGGAAATGAGTGTAGTTAATAACACATTTATTTAAATAATATTGCTAACGCTTCACAATAAGGTTTCAGTAAGTTTAACATTAATGCATTGGGAAATTAACATTACGATTAATACATTCTATAAAAGTGTTGTTCATTGTTAGTTCATGTTAAAAATCTTATTAATTGATGTCAACAAAATACAACCTCATTGTAAAGTGTTATGAATATTAGTAACATTTTTAAGTAAATATGTCATAACCTTTTTTTACTCTCTTTTTTTTTTTACATTACCTAGTTAGCTAAATGTACTCTGATTTTACTTTTCTGTCAGTGTGCCAATAATCTGGAATTCTTCAGTGCTATGAGCGAGTGGGATGACTAGAAAGAAAGACCTCATTTATAAAGATGTTCGTAAAATTATCTTAAATGTGAATGTACAACAATTTCCTTAATGTTCCTCTGAAAGATTTATAAAACATCCGTACACACAAAAAAAATAATTCCCAAATGCATCCCACTTTATAAATCGCAAATAACCTTAAAACATGCACACGTGAACAAGCTGATTGACTCCGCCTACAGAACACCAACAAACATCCTAATATGGTGAGACAAAATACAATAAAAGCACATTCGTTCATTCGTTCATATCTAATGTTTTTGTGTGGTTGGCAAGGTTTTCAAAAAAAGTGAGTACACCTACTGGTGTCTGCCCATATAGTGCAGCCTATTTAACAACTCATCATCAGTTATTCATTTTCATTATCAATATTAAATCCATTATTTGACCGTGTTTAAAGTAAATCCACACCATTCTTTAACCAATGTCCATATTCTTGCTAAACCTTAATTCCAGAAAGAGGGGCTATAGAAAACACATCTGGGGCTACGTTGCAGTAGCCAAGGCCTAGTCATACCCCTGGGCTACATTCTAAATGCTTCTCTTCTGTGCTAAAATTAGTATTTTAGTGAGTGTGGTTAGAAATTCAACATGCTTCCACCTGCTCATGTACAGTACAAATAGGTGGAGCGAGTAACAGACACCGCTTGTTAAAGGGGCATTCAGTAGTTCTCTAGCATTAGCATTAGCATTGCTCTTCTTCGTGTACTTTAAGTACCGATACGACAGCGTTGGTAGATGCTGTACTGCCATCTAGCGATGTGGATAAGCATGATAGTCTCTGCTGCCCCCGCCAGCTTTGGAATATCATTTGCATCTGGAAAATGTCAGAGTTTGAGGTAATTTCTAAAGTTATTTATTACTACTATAATTTAATTGCTTTGCCTAAAAACAAACGTCAGAATTCAAGCAAATGGACTTCTAAGGTTTAGGACAGATTATTATTGTCCCTCGTATCAATAATCTTTGGAGACTTTTCACGTTATTTCTAACGACAGTTATTACCTTTTTTAGAGAACTGCTTAGCGTGAAAAACCTCAATTATCTAGCGATACAGAATATTATGGTAAAGGAAAGATTAGAATTGTTTTTATGATCAAATTTAGCATGTCCATGAATACTGTATTTGAAGAACTCGTTTGGTTTCCAAGCAAACCAACGTCATGGTATACTCAAAATCCACAACAATCGCTGTGCCAAGCTACTAAACGAATGAAGACTTTTCATAGAGGTGGAGGTAGATGGGCCCCCCTTATCAAATATTTCTGCATTGTGTATGCCGTAGATATGTTTACCCTTGTTTTTTGCCTTTGCCGGTATTTTTGTCTTGATTCGGACCTTTTTCGCTTTTTCGGCAGAACAGTTACCGAATCTCCTGTTGTCTCCACTTCTAAAGCAATAATAAGTATGTTCCATTGTATTGTTTTTGCTCTTCGCATCACCAAACAACACTGCACTAAGCATAGACACGTGTATCTACGTAGGCGGCAGCCAAGAGGATTTTCTTCTTCGACGTTTAGTGAAACACAGCGGGGCATGTCACTAACCCGCACCATGTATAATAAAAACACTTTTTATAGAAAACTATTATGAGTACAGTCTTCATCTCATGTGAGTGTACACCATTCAGATCACTCTTCACAAAAACACAATTCATTTGTTAATGTGTAAAACTTTTTAATTTAGCCCCAAATTACTGAATGCACCTTTAAAGTTTGCATGTTCTTGTTAGCTTTCACACCCCTTGACTTTTTAAGGGCTTGTTAAAACGGACATTTTTCTATTGCGTGAAGTGCGCTGATTATTTTGAAGTAAAATGAAATGTAGCATGAATACAGAATAATGTCCTAATATGATCTCCCTTTCTCAGAACTCAATGACGGCTCTGATAGTGGCTGTACGTGGTGGTTTCACTGAAGTGGTGAAAGAGCTACTGAAGAGAAATCCCAACATGAATATGACTGATAAAGACGGCAACACAGCACTGATGATCGCTGCCATAGAAGGCTGGACTGAGATCGTACAGGACTTACTGGACGCTGGCACATATGTCAACATCCCTGATCGGGTAAACCTGAAAATTAACTAAGTAATAGTTTGTGGTACAATAAATATACTGTATTTGTAAATAATATATATATATATATATATATATATATATATATATATATATATATATATATATATATATATATACATACACACACACACCGATGAGCCAAAACATTATGACCACCTGCCTAATATGCTGTTGGTCCTCCGCGTGCCGCCAAAACAGCGCTGACCCACCGAGGCATGGACTCTACAAGACCCCTGAAGTTGTCCTGTGGTATCTGGCACCACATTAGCAGCAGATCCTTCAAGTCCTGTAAGTTGAAAGTGGAGCCGCTGTGGATCGGACTTGTTGGTCCAGCACATCCCACAGATGCTTAATCGGGTTGAGAGGCCAGGGCAACACCTTGAACTCTTCATCATGTTCCTCATACCATTTCTGAACAATATGTTCAGTGTGGGAGGGCGCACTATCCTGCTGAAAGAGGCCACTGTCATCAGGGAATACCATTGCCATGAAGGAGTGTACCTGGTCTGCAATGGTGTTTAGGTATTGTAGGTGACATGTCAAATTGACATCCATATGAATGGCTGGACCCAGGGTTTCCCAGCAGAACATTGCCCAGAGCATCACACTCCCTCCACCGGCTTGTTGTCTTCCCACAGTGCATCCTGGTGCCATAACTTACCCATGTAAACGGCAGACACATACATGGCCGTCCACGTGATGTAAAAGTAAACTGGTCTCATCGGACCAGGCAACCTTCTTCTACTGCTCGATGAGCCTTGGGCACCCAACAACCTGTCTCCAGTTTGTGGTTTGTCTCTCCTTGGACCACTGTCGGTAGGTACTCGCCACTGCTGACCGGGAGCACACCACAAGCCTTGCCGTTTCAGAGATGCCAAAACAATTTGGTACTTGCCAAAGTTGCTCAAGTCTTTACTCCTGCCCATTTCTCCTGCATTCAACACATTGACTACGAGAATTTATTGTTCGCTTACCTTCTAATCTTCCCAGATCTTGACATGTGGCCTTGTCAGGAGATGAGCAACGTTATTCGCTTCACCTATGAGTGGTCATAATGTTTTGGCTCATCAGTGTATATACACTATGGTATATAAAAATACATACAGTACCATAAACTTTATATACAGTAAATATATCACAGTATATAAATATACAGTATTTTTGAATAGCTTAGTAAACGTGTGTGTATTTTGACTGTTTTAGAGTGGTGACACTGTACTTATCGGTGCTGTCAGAGGAGGCCATGTGGAGATTGTCCGAGCTTTGCTTAATAAATATGCTGATATTGATGTCACAGGCCAGGTAACTGCCAACCCCGCCCCCTTAGAACCACCTTCACCACACTTCCTCTCTATCTCAGTCTATCTCCATCAGCACACTTTTCAAGGAACTAATCTAGAGATAATATACTCTTTATTTTGATGCCATTGTCACCTCTTATAAGAAACTGTTTTTGATTATATTATGAATCCTCATATGATTGAGGAAGTAGATGTTGTCATACACCCAAGTCATTTGATTCTCTATGTCTCTTTAATATAGGACGGTAAGACTGCCCTGTACTGGGCTGTAGAGAAAGGCAATGCAACCATGGTACGAGACATTCTGCAATGCAACCCTGATACTGAGGCCTACACTAAGGTAAACACAAAAAACATGACCTTCACTGGATAATGCAGAGTAACTCTCTATAAATGTATAAATTTGATAGTAATAATCAATTTATAGTAATTAAAGCCATAAACCCTCCAGTTAATTTATGTCCATGTGCTACTAAATGTCTTTACATGTCAGGATGCAGAAACCCCTCTCATAAAAGCCACTAAGATGAGAAACATTGAAATTGTGGAGCTGCTTCTGGACAAAGGTGCCAAGGTGTCAGCAGTGGACAAGGTATATATATTTTTTTCTACACTATTTTGAATCCTAAAACTCTTACTCAGCTTAATCAGATTTGTGCATGATATTCTTTAGAGAATATTTAAAACATATTCTGTCTAAAATTTGAATATTGTCTTCTCAGAAAGGAGATACAGCCTTGCATATTGCCATTCGTGGAAGAAGCCGTAAGCTTGCTGAGCTGCTCTTAAGGAACCCTAAAGATGGCCGCCTGCTCTACCGACCAAACAAAGAGGGCGAGACTCCTTACAACATTGACTGCACCCACCAGAAAAGCATCCTCACCCAGATATTTGGAGCCAGTGAGTGTTTCATCTTTGAACAAATCAATGACTCACCCAGGGCGTAAAGGGATAGTCCAAAATTGAAAAAAATCTCATCATTTACTCACCCTCATGCCATCCCAGATGTGTATGACTTTCTTTCTTCTCTGGAACACAAACGATTTTTTAGAAGAACATCTCTGCTCTGTAGGTCCATACAATGCAAGTTAATGGGGTACAAAACTTTGAAGCTCCAAAAAGCATATCAAGGCAGCATAAAAGTAATCCATAAGACTCCAGTGTTTTAATTCATGTCTTCTGAAGCAATCCAATTTGTTTTGGGTGAGAACCGACCAAAATATATGACCTTTTTCACTATTTATCTTGACATAAGCAGTGTTCTTGGCAAACAGCATGCGCTAGGAAGTGTAGTCGAGCTTGAAATCATGATCGCCGAGGAGACTGTAGGTGTCAAGATTTAAACTGAAAAATGAGTTACATTTTGGTCTTATGAAGTTATTGTTTGGTGAAAAAGGATTTATTGTTTTGTGATTCATGAGCTGTGGAAAAGCAGAGCGAGTGGAGGTTGTATCTGAAAAGGTGTGTTTGCTGAAGAGAAAATTGTCACTGGCGCTTTCCGCCACCGATAACAGGCGCAACGAGCACACGCTGGCATCGCCTCATAAAGCATACAAATTTAATGGAAACTCCTGCTTAAAGCAGTAGTTCACCAAAAAATGAAACGGATCAATATTTAAGTCCTTTTTTACTTTTGGCAATTAACATTCTTTGTACATATCGCCACCTACTGGGTGGAAAGGAGAATTTATAGTGAAAAAGGACTTAAATATTTATCTGTTTCTCACCCACATCTAGACCTAGGCAAAAAGTGGTGGGGACATGTCCCACCCATCCTCACCATAAATGACACCTAAGCGCACCATATTCAGATGATTGGTCAAAATTGTTTTTTAAATGACCATTTCTTAACATTTTACCTTCGGTTCCCCTGCAATGTTGAATATTTGGTTACATTATTGGACCATATTTACACATTTTATGGATACTCACTAAATATTCCTGTAAATTTTGTCTGAAAACTGAAAACATACATTGGGACTTAAATTGGGAAAGTTTGGATTTATTTCTGTCTGTCTTCTTCCCTAGAGCACCTGTCTCCCTCTGAGTGTGATGGGGACATGCTGGGATATGACCTGTACAGCAGTGCTCTGGCTGACATCCTCAGCGAGCCCACCATGCAGCCGCCCATCTGTGTGGGGCTCTATGCCCAGTGGGGCAGCGGCAAGTCCTTCCTGCTGAAGAAACTGGAGGGTACGAGCCAGAAATCACTATTCTAAGGGTGCTTCTCATTTCTGAAAATGTGCATCCTTGTTTCCTTTCCTTGCTGTCTTCCATTTCGTCCTTGCTCCTCCCTCTTAGGAAATGAGGAAAGGACATGAGGATGGAGGAATCGAAGCAAGATGTATTTGAAAAATGGAATGTCCTGCTCACTCGAGCGTCACTTCAGAGCACCATCTCTGCGCAGCTCCATTACCTCGGAGTGCTTGCCGTTATGTTGTTGAAACTTGATAAATTTATATTTTCATAATAAATCCTAATAATTCAAGATGCACTGTTGAAGTATGTGAGAATTATGGTTTATTTAAACTGCAAAAGTGAAACATTAATTCAAATGTTGCGTCAGATGTGAAGGGGGAGGAGAGTTTATGCGTGCGTCAGGTGCTTTGACAATCCACCAGTTCCACTTTTGCATCCTCGCTCAAGCACCCTCGGTAAGCTTCCTCTGTCCTCCGTCCTTACCTCCTTCATTATGATGGAGTTTGATCAGTTTCCGGGTCACTGGCTGGAGGACGGAGGAGCGAGGAAATGAAAGATCACTAAGTGACCTAAGATCTGGAGGTCCATCATAACCATGAATTTGATCTGTTTGTGTTTCATTCTTTTCATCAGATGAGATGAAGACATTTGCAGGGCAGCAGGTGGAGCCGTTGTTCCAGTTCTCGTGGTTGGTGGTGTTTTTGACTTTGCTGCTGTGTGGATCTGTGGCTCTGGTCCTGGGCTTCACTGTTGACCCAAAGCTGGCCATCGCTGTGGCCCTCAGCCTGCTCGCCCTGATGTACATCTTTTTTGGTGAGACGGAGACTTCATTCATGACATTTTAAGAGAAATTACATTTTTACTCCTCCCCTTTCAAAAAAAGTACTGATGGCATCAGATGGTAATACATTGATAGATGCAAAGATTCTGAATGATTACCATATTCATGTACCATGGTATTTACGTTGTACACAAAGGAACTTTACATTTGCATTTAATCATTTAGCAGACATTTTTTTCCCCCAAAGCAACATACGAATGAGGAAATACTCAAGCAATTTATAACACATTAGCCAACTATGTTAATAGTGTCCCAATACTTCAAAGAATACCATGGTAATCAATCAGTAAGAGTACCATTGCGCTTTTTGGTACTTTTTTTGGTTTTCGTATCTATAATGTTTATTATAAACCCTTTGCAGATCAAATGTAAAAACCATGGTGGAAGCACTGTACAACCCACAATAAATAATGGCAATCGTAAATGGCTCTAGTGTGTTGTATAAATATAGGGGATTGTTTACAAAAGAATGCAGCTAATGGATAAATGTAAGATATTACATGAGTGTCTAGTACCTACAGTATAAAGTAACTAATTGTGTTGAGGTAGAGAAAAATAAGTATATAGTCAGGGGTTTGGGTAGCAAAAGTGTTGGACAGTTATTGAGTAATCTGACTAGTTGCTGAAATAAACAGTTTTTTGGCCACATCCACCCTAATCCGTTTTCAGTTTCCTAACGTCAACGTTTTCCAAAGTATGCAGTTATGGAGAGTATTTTCGAAACTCTTTTTTTCGGTGGAAGAAACCAGCATTCTAGTGTGAATGAGAGGCGTAAACATTGCAAAATCAATGCATTTCAAATGAAAACATATTAGTGTGGACGTGGCCTTAAAGGGATAGTTCACACAAAAATGAAAATTATCTCATCATTTACTCACCCTCATGCCATCCCAGATGTGTATGACTTTCTTTCCTCTGCTGAACACAAAGATTTTAAGAAGAATATTTCAGCTCTGTAGGTCCATACAATGCAAGTGAATGGTGACCAGATCTTTGAAGGTCCAAAGAGCATATAAAGGCAGCATAAAAGTAATCCATAATACTCCAGTGGTTTAATCTAATCTTCAAAAGCGATATGTTACATGTGGGTGAGAAACAGATCAATATTTAAGTCCTTTTTTACTATAAATCTCTACTTTCACATTCTTCTTCATTTGTGTTTGGCAATTTCGTATTCTCTTTGCATTTCTCCACCTACTGGGCAGGGAGGAGATTTAACCACAGGAGTCGTATGGATTACTTTTATGCTTCCTTTATGTTATTTTTGGACCTTCAGTATTCTGGTCACCATTCACTTGGACTTGTACAACTGCTCCAGCCTCATTGTAAGCAAAGACCGCGATGTGCTTTGTGAGTTTGTTGGCTGGTTATATAGTAACATGGTCAGTTAGATCATCGTTCAGTTCTCCAGTCAGTGGAAAAGCAGTTGGATTTGGTATTGAGATCACTTCTCAGTTTCCCCGGCTGAACACCCATTCTGGTGGGATTGCTGGTCTGAAATGTAAACTAAAGCCTAATGGCTATTTTCGACAGTTCCCCCCTCAAATTTATGTTGTAGTAGGAAATATGTCAACTGGCCAAAAAAACCTGTGCTCGTCAAGGCAGTTCACAGGAACTTTATTCTGGTGGTTTTTTAACTTGAATATCCCATCAACCTTTCATAAACAAATTATATGGGTATAAACAAACAATGGAACAGGTGAGAGGAATTATTTTCAGTCCTGTACAAAAATCTAAATTAATCTCCCTGTGAATTCTTCCTATGCATAGATTATGGCTGTTATGTTAAATGAACACTGTTAAATTTGAGCAATTAAATTATAGTAGTAATAAATAATTTTAGATATCACCTCAAATTCCGATATTTTCCAGATGCAAATGGTATTCCAAAGCTGGTGGGGGCAGCAGAGACAATCATGCTTATCCACATCGATAGATGGCAGTACAGCGTCTAACACCACTGTCGTACCTGTACTTAAAGTTCACAAAGAAGAGCAATGCTAATGCTAGCTAGAGAACTATTGAGTGCCCCTTTAATGTGAGCATGGTAAAAAAATATATTTGATTACTTGACAAATGGAAACTAAAAAAAAAAAACAATCAATGTATAACAAGAGTATTACCAGTGTTAAATGCACTGAACACCATAGTAATGACATACTGTATACATTCTAGGTGTAGTAATGCAAATTCTCTATTAAAATTTAAAAAAATATTCAACTAAATGTTAAAAAAAGTCACATTGTCAAAGACACCTTAATGGAGGAATACCTAGAGGGGCAAACAGTAGATGGCTGTGCAATTTTTGACCACATGCATTCTAGGTTTTTCACTGGTGATTCATAAATTACTACGTTTTATATCCTGAATATGTGGTTATGTTCTTGATTACTAAAATGTGCTGAACTGTTATATATTTGTCCACCAGAGCGCAGCATTGCACTTCAGAATCCCATGTAATGATTGAGTTATTTTCTGTTCTACTTTCATCATATTTTACACTCAAACACTTTTTTGACGTCAAAAAGTGACCTTGTCTCATCTCAGTCTTGTTTTGTGTGTGTGTGTGTGTGTGTGTGTGTGTGTGTGTGTGTGTGTGTGTGTGTGTGTGTGTTTACAGTTTTGGTGTACTTTGGTGGAAGGAAAGGAGGGGAGGGTTGGAGCTGGGCCTGGGTCCTCAGTACCAGACTGGCCCGTCACATCGGCTACCTGGAGCTGCTGCTCAAACTCATGTTCGTCAATCCCCCTGAGCTTCCGGAACAAACCACCAAAGCCTTGCCCGTCAGGTAGAGCTCTCTGAATAGAGCTAAATTCACCTGCTAACCAAAGTCCTCCATCTATTGCAAAAGTTTCCTTGTGTTAGGATTCATATCCTAGTTTAAAGAAAATGTTTCATCTCAATACATTTATAAGTAACACAGACATCTGTTTGTGTCCCACACATATGCTTTACAGAATTCAGGTGTACAAGATGTTCTTTGCAAAGTCAGTAAATGGGAAATTCAGTTAATTTGCTCTGTGTAAAGATTCAGTTTATCCATTTAAAAGAGACAAACTTTGCTTAATGATTTGGAGGTAGGATAAAGAGATGTTGTGAATATTCTTTTCACATCTTAGATTACCTATGCATTCTGTTAAAACACGCACATGTGTGATGATCACTTTCAGTCAGTCTTTTTTTGTTCTCCATCTGTCCAGGTTTCTGTTCACAGACTATAACCGTCTGTCGAGTGTGGGAGGGGAGACATCCATGGCAGAAATGATAGCCACACTGTCCGATGCTTGTGAGAGAGAATTCGGCTTCTTAGCCACCAGACTCTTCAGAGTCTTCAAAAATGATGAAAATCAAGGTATGTCTCTAGAATGTACAAAAAGAATATTGAAACTGTTAAAGATTTTTTTTTTGTTTTTTGTTTTTTTTTTTTTTTTTTTACTTTTATGTTCAGAAATGTATATGCAACGGCCCTTTTTTAAAAAATATTTTGACTTGCCCCTCCTTGCCCCTATTTTTATGATTATTATATTTATAAATTATTACTTAATTAACAATACTAATCACAATATACAATTTTCCACCAAGTAATATACAGTAGATCCTTGGCGTAACTATACGCAGTTTATGGTTTCCAAGCAACTTATTAATAAAGAATTCAGTTGGTGTGCAGTCACAGTTGTGTGTGTATATTGGCTATTTTATTACTTTAAACATGGCTCATCCAATCAGATTTTAGAGCCGGAACTGTTTTAAAACATAATTTGGTTTCTTACCGTGTAAACTCATACAACCCCAATTCCAAAAAAGTTGGGACAGTATGAAAAATGCTAATAAAAACAAAAAGGAGTGATTTGTAAATTATATTCACTCTTTGCTATATTGAAAGCACTACAACTACATATACATACATACATACATACATATTATATATGTGTATATATATATATATATATATATATATATATATATGATGTTTTTTTAGTTTTTTTTTATGTACAGTAATTTCAAATCAGATGATTGCAACAGGCTCCAAAAAAATTGTGACAAGGGCAATTTAAGACTAATAACAATTTGATGAGTTAAAATAACAAGGCGAAACAGGAGATGTTAAACAGGTGAGTCAATCGTGTCATAGTATATAAGAAGCCTCCAAAAACAGCCTAGTCCTTCAAGATCAAGGATCATTAGAGACTTTTGCCAACAGATGCTTCAGCAAATAATCCAGCACTTTGAGAACAATGTTCCCCAAAAACAAATTGGAAGGATTTCGGCCATTTCACCCTCTACAGTGCACAATATTGTTAAAAGATTAAAGGAATCTGGTCAAATCTTGGTGCGTAAAGGGCAAGACGAAAATCACTTCTGAATGCGCGTGATCTCTGATCCCTCAGACGTCACTGTCTTTCATCTGTAATGGATATCATGAACATGGGCTTGGGATAACTTTAGTAAACCTTTGTTAGTCAACACCACTCGCCGCTGCATCCATAGATGCAAGTTAAGACTTTACTATGCAAAGCAGAAGCCCTACATCAACACTGTCCAGAAGTGCTGCCAACTTCTCTGGGCTTGTGCTCATCTTAGATGGAAAGTAGAACAGTGGAACTGTGTTTTTTGGTCCGATGAGTCCACATTTCAAATAGTTCTTGAAAAACACAGCCGTCGTGTTCTCCGGGCCAATGAGGAAAAGGACCATCCAAGCTGTTATCAGCCTCAGGTCCAAAAGTCAGTGTCTGTATGGGCCAGGGGTGTGCCAGTGGCATGGGTAACTCGCACATCTGTGAGGGCACCATTAATGCAGACAGATATATACAAATTTTGGAGCAGCACATACTGCCATCCAGCACCGTCTTTTCCAGGGAATTTTCCAGCAGGACAACTTCAAACCACATACTGCCCGGATTACAAGTGCATGGCTGTGTGATCAGAGTGTGGGTGCTAGATTGGCCTGCCTGCAGTCCTGACCATCTCCAATTGAGAATGTGTGGTGCATTATGAAGCACACCATACAGAAACGAAGACCCCGTACAATTGTGCAGCTGAAGACCTGCATAATGGATGACTGGGGGAAAATTCCACTTTCTAAACTTAACAAACTTGTGTCTTCAGTGTCCAAATGCTTAATAAGTATTATTTGAACAAATGGTGATGTTTCACAGTGGTAAACACTCGACTGTCCCAACTTATTTGGAGCGTGTTGCAATCATCTGATTTGAAATTACTGTACATAAAAAAAAAAAAACAATGAAATTCACAGGGTAAAACATAATGTGTAGTTGTAGTGCTTTCAATATAGCAAAGGGTGAATATAATTTACAAAAAATGTTTGTTGTTATTAGCATTTTTCATATTGTCCCAACTTTTTCGGAATTGGGGTTGTACAATATTGTGGTTCTGATGCTCTTCAAATTTCTTTCACAGGAAAAAAGTGGAAGAAGACATGCTGTGTCCCTTCCTTTGTGCTCTTTGTGTTGACAACGGGTTGTCTGATCACTGGCATAACCCTGCTGGCCATCTTTAAGGTGGATGCAGAGAATCTTACCATAAATGCTGTTCTGATCGCCATGGCCAGTGTGGTGGGTCTGGCTTTACTGCTGAACTGTCGAACCTGGTGGCAGGTGGCTGACTCTGTGCTGCACTCTCAGAGGAGGAGATTGCTCAATGCTGCCAACAGCATGCACAAGCTCAAGAGTGAGGGATTCATGAAGGTGAGTCAATGATAGTAATATAATATGTAGTGCACTTAAATTGTGTGGTTAAGTCAAAAGTCATTGGATTATTACTAGTGGTTTACTGGTATGGGTTTTATTCAGTGGCCCATGTTGAAACTGATGTTAAACAGCAGGATGGCCAATATAATGTCAATATATACAGTAAACTGAATACAGTATAATACAATTTAATGATAGCCAATGAGAAATACACAGGATTGTAACAAAATATACTCAATGTCCTAAAAATATTTGAAAACAGCAAAAAAATTGCTCTTTGGCTGAACTTCTTTCAATCCTGGACAGTGGTACAATGTGTTTGAAATTAGTTTTCTTAACTTAAAATAGCTATGTAATTCCAACACAAACACTATGTGTACCTAGTTGAATTGGGCAACCCCAACAAATTAGATGTGTCATTGTAACTCAAATAAATCTATTTTATTTCTTTATGTACTAATTAGTGAAAGTGAATGTTAGCATGCTAAATACTCACTGGTTGGAAGCTCTACAGAGTATAGTTTAGGAACTATGCTATGGTTAGCACAGCATTTTACTCAACGAAGCAAGCAATTAATAGAATGTGTGACTTCTACCTGTCCTCATTGTTAGCTCAAGCTCCACTTTTCACCATTACGGTAACCCCCAAAACTCCAACATAACAGAAACTCTTCTAAATCTCAGCATAAAACATTAAACACTAAAAAGTATCCCCCTTAATCCATCTTGCACAAAAACACATAAAATAATACTTAATTTTAACATTTACTCTCCCTATCGAGTACAATGCTGGGAAATGGAAATCCCCTGTCCAGTTACATCAACGCTACATAAACACCACAAAAAGTATTCATGTCATCCCAACTGAAATGGATTAATTAAACTTCCATTTAAAAAAACTGAAATGGATAAAATACAATAAAATCAAGTTGTGACAAAATGTTCTGGAATTGTGTTGCTTTAGTTCATTTTAATAAAGTAAACCGAACAAGCAGCAAAAATCATTTGAGTGTTTAGTGTTAATTTTCATCTTGCACATATTGATAATTTTATACCTAACTTTAACAGCTGCCTGTATAATGCTGCTTGTTATTTGCTGTTTTGTTTAGCTGATCTGTTTCCTTCCTTCTCTCTCAGGTTCTGAAGTGTGAAGTGGAGCTCATGGCTAAAATGGCCAAAACCATTGATGGCTTCACTCAGAATCAGACCCGACTGGCTGTCATCATTGATGGCCTGGATTCCTGTGAACAGGACAAAGTACTGCAGATGCTCGATACGGTGTGTATGTGTGTAATTAGCTACAGTTTGAAGACAAATAAGTTCCCAAAGGGGAGCTAAATATGACAAAACCTCCCTTTGGGGATATTTTGGGTATCCTTAAAGGGAAAATCATGGATCAATCAATCAATTATGTTTAGAAAAAAATAAAAATTTAGGGGTAGACTTGGTGTTAATTTATAGTAATTACAATAAACTTTAAATGAAAACAATAAAAGTTAATGGTATGTCCTCATTTAGATAGTTAAGTACACGTGAGCATGTTTTTGTTTGTGCATGCAATTTTTCTATTGAAAAAAGCCTATCTAGGGACCTGAGATGCAAATTAGCATGTGCTATAATCTCTATATACAATGCATCTTCCTCTCTTTTTTTTTTTTTTTTTTTTTTTTTGCTGAAATTATGTTCTTGCACTGTCCCTAAACTAATAAAAAAATAAATCCATAGTTTAGTATACAATAAGAAAAACTGAGTCGCAGGTGGATAAGGACCGGGTATTTTATACAGAAAATAAGCTATAGTTCATGGAAATGAACATGAACAGAATATAACTAATTTAAACAATAATGTCAATCATTTTATTATGTGTAAATGCAACATATGTACTGTATTTACTTATTCTGTCCCTGAGCAATTTTGAGTTGAAGCTACCCTTTAAGAAAATACTGTAGTTAGCTATATGACAAGCTATTAACAATAGGGCTTTACTACATGGAAGTATTATCTTGATTACAAAATATAATTATCAGTAATAAACAGCATTTGAACGGATACACCAGTGTGTAAATAAATGTAAACAAAGTCATGTCAATAACTTAATTCAAAAACAGTGGTGAACAACAGCGTTTAACGAAATATTCAGCAACAAAAAATAAGAAGTGAAATAATGCGTAGTGTATTCTGCGTGAAACTCAAAGGAATCGTCCTTTAATACGGTCTATGTACATTAATCATCTGAACAAACCGATTCACTAAAATGAATCGAACTTTCTAAATATTCATATGAAAGAGCGGTTTATGAGAGCACGCTTGATCAGTCTTCTTGAGTATTATAGTGTACACATAAACAAGTGCTCATGTGGGTGAAAGCGTCAGGAACATTTTCAAATTCGGGGATGTTTTGCGAATGGAATTGTATTTTTCCAGGATAGATGACCAAAAGCTGGGATGATCCCGGGATTGGTGGCAATTCAACATGAATGCTCTTTACAGCACACGTAGACATATGCACACGTGAGAGTTTGAAAGCAGCCGACAAACAGTGAGCGGAAACCAAACCGAGTCAAAACGGCACCCTGTTTTCCATTCATCACAATTGATGAATAAAGCAAAATCATGTGGTGGAAAACATGTACTGTAATCATCCACAGCCTCTTAGAAGAGTCCTCAGTTGTTCCTCGTGTTCTGTGCCTTATTTACAGTGAAAAATAAATTTACACAGCTGGGGTAAACTGCATCTTATCTGTGCATTTGGAAGCGTGTTTAATTCAGCGCGCTTCACTGGTCTGACACAGACTCCATGAGCGCGTGCTTTTTTTTAAGCTCCTTAAGTACAGTAACTAAGTATTTGTACTTTGTCACTTTACACCACTGCCAACACTCTTATCAGGTGAGCTACTGTGAAAGTTAATCATATTGGAATAAGTGTGTAAATGTAGGTGGGTCTGTAATACAAGCATTAAAATGTATCATTTTTCAAATAATGCGTTAGAGTAAAAGTGTTTCAATATCATAAACCTTATTGAACATCTCCCATGCAACTGAATAAAAGTATTCAAATCTTATTTACTGTCAGGATCCCATCTGGCCATATGTATTCAACCAATGCCAAAACCTGTTGACGGCAAAAGCCATCCATCTCTGCTGCAAATATGAAAGACTTATTCTGTTTCAACACACAAATCACTTCCTTTACTTCCTGCTCTTGACTAAATGGACAAATAAGGTATCTTATGTCCACTCTGTGGGAAGAACAAGCTCATTCACCTCTCAAGCATCTCATAGACATCCAGCAGTACCCAGAGTTCAGGCTTGTTTAGTTCGGAAAGTTCAGATTCCTCTCTCGCAGCTGGACTAATGGAATTTCCTTCAGCTAAATATCATTATTTGGGTATAATCCTCTTGTGTTGGCAGCTTGTTCATGGCTAATGAAATCTGCCATTTACCAGAGAGCCGGCAAAAACCCACAAAGATTCCTTTCTGGCACAATTAGCCACATCCCTTTTAAATTCTGATCTTTTGTCTCTGATTTTGATTGGAATTACTAAATTGAATTTTTCCTTTAAGCTAAATATTGTTCCAAGGCTGATGTTCCATAAGATAAATTACGGATGCTGATGGAGGTGGCGTATTTTGTGCCATCAAGAGACAATTGAGTTAGTGTAGAGAACTGCAGTGTAAGCAAACATTTCACAGCGATCACTAAACGAAGGATGTGTGCCATCCTAAACTTTTAAACAGTCCACAAATCAGTGTCCTGTGACACTTGGACATGTTATAATGTCCTTCATTAATCTGGAAAGTCCCCATGACGTTCACATTAGTACTGTGTGTGTGTGTGTGTGTGTGTGTGTGTGTGTGTGTGTGGATATTTACAGAGTGGCTTGTTTATAGATATTCACATGACTGTATATGGAGATACACATGATACATAACATATAATTTGGACTATATGATGAAGTCTGTGTAATATAGCTTAGTCTAATAGAATTACAGCTACCTACTTTTGCCTTTATTTATTTATTTGACAGAAACTACATAAAGGAAACTAGATTTTTACATTTTCTTATGAAAATACGAGTGATGATTGCCAATGCAACTCTCCACCATGATGCCAGGGTGTTGTGGGTGGTTGCGAAGGGTGTTGCTAGGGTCTTGATTCGTTGTTGCTAGGGTGTTCTGGGTGGTTGCTTACTGGCCCAAGTCAAAAGAGCCTATCCCAAAGTCTCTAATACTCTTGTCCCTAAATATGGCTAATATAATAATCCTTATGGCATTCTCATAAATCTTTGCAGACTTGAAGTTAAATACTTTAGAGTTTATGCAAATCCCTAACCCTAAGTATGAGAAATAGTAATGCTTAATTAGATAGGAGAATGGGATACAATGTAGGCTAGATTCAAACCTGTGTTTCCAATATAAGCACCTCGACTTGCTTTTAGCATGTGTACTAACTGAAAGGCCACAGCTTCACCAATTGTTCCTCCGTTAATAAAGACGAAACATTCCAATGTCTCTTCTGTTTGTAGGTTCGAGTGCTCTTCTCTAAAGGCCCTTTCATCTCCATTTTTGCCAGCGACCCTCATATCATTATCAAAGCCATAAACCAGAACCTCAACAGTGTGCTACGCGACTCAAACATTAATGGCCACGACTACATGCGAAACATCATCCACCTGCCGGTGTTCCTCAACAGCCGTGACCTCAGCACTGCCAAGAGACTCTGCATCGCCTCACCAGCCAATGCAGACCAACTTAACACTGACGGTTGGTCAAGACATTATTCAACAAACTGACAAAACTGTAGATACTGCAAATGCCCAATGTTGCTACACTTTCAGTGTAGACAGCTTTGTTGATTATAATGGGAGTGATCTAGTTTTGATATGTTGCAATGTGCCATTCTCTTCCTTTGTAGACTGGGTGTAAGGCTGAATCCCAGTTTGTGTACTTTTGCTAAATATGAAAAATATGTACTGTGCTAGTGGGAAAGTACCTTCTACCTACTTTTGAGTATGTAGTATGACAGTAATAAGTAGGCCCACATGCAGTCTTTGTGCAGAAAACTCGGTACAATATCATCTTGTTGCTAATTCCGGTACAAAATTAAAGTATGCTGCCATTAGCAAAATGTAATGTAATGTGAGAGTTTTGAGATGAAATCAAAGACCATTTGAAAATAATAATAAAAAAAAGTCTCGATATGGCCAAGTGTGATCATTAAACAGCAGAAGGATTGCATTTAATGAAATAATATACAGTCACATGCGTGCCACAGAACGAATGAGAGGCGCCATCCTGCTCTGTCATCTCCTACACACACACCACACACACACACACACACACACACACACACACACACACAGGCGTGCACACAAACGTAACACACACTACTAATGCTTGATTTTCATGCAGTGTGTCCAATAGTATCCATCTGCAGAGCAGTGTGTTTAGTGTATAATCGGCTGTGAACTCTCAAATGACCTTTTTCACCATTACAGCTCAGAGATTTCAGCTCGCGAGTCACGGGATGCTTGATATAACGAACCCTTCACAAACAGGAAGAACTTCAGAGGTCTTTCAAAATAAAAGTCCTGCTGAAATAAGAGCTCTATTCAACCAGATGCGTGAAATTCAAGACATTACGACAGAAAAATATTACTACTGTATAAAAGTGTAATATTCAAAGTAGTCACAATAATACTCATAATAACAATAATATAAAATGGTTATAATATTAATATTATTATCTGTAAGCAATATCACAAATGCAAGTGTATTGAATATCAGCATGTTGTGATTCAGCCATGGCAGCCTTTTGCTTCAGGTAATCAGATTGTTTTCATTTAATGTTATCATTAATATTGTAAAGCTCTGTTCTGCATCTTTTTTTATTTTTTATTTTTATTTGTATTTTATTTTTACCAGAAATATATATATATATATATATATATATATATATATATATATATATATATATATATATAAAAATATATATATATAAAAATATTATTATTATTGAAATATTATTATTGGCTCTATATTGTTGAAAATTTTTGTTTTTTTAATTTGATTAAATGTTATGATCAAATTGTTTAATCAAATACCTACTGTATAGCTTTAATTAAAGCATTTAACATGGAATCCAGACAAATTAAAAAAGAAAATGCATATTTTGTATCTATAAGACTTTATGCAGTTCTTTTAGTCAAGTAATTTTTTTTTTTTTTTTTTTTTTTTTTTTTTAAATTTGTTGCCTAAGTATCGAATTAGTATCGATACCGAGGTATCAGGGCTGGTATTGTACCGAAGCCAAAATTTTGGTATCAGAGCAACCCTAGACTGGAATGCCAGTCCTTCATAAAATCTACACATCTCCCACACTTTACGTGTTTCTTTATTTGATATTTTGACTAATTTGATCATGCTCTCAGTTACCAAAGAGTAAAGTTCTCTTAGCTAAATTTAATACATTATTACATGTTTATATATATATTCTGCAAAATTCATGCCATCCCAGATGTGTATGACTTTCTTTCTTCTGCTGAACACAAATGAATATTTCGGGTCTGTAGGTCCATACAATGCTAGTGAATGGTGACCAGAACTTTCAAGCTCCAAAAATCATATAAAGGCAGCATAAAAGTAATTCATAATACTCCAGTTGTTAAATCCATATCTTCATATGATATATAATATGTGTGGATGAATGTTTAAGTCCTTTTTTACTATAAATCTCTACTTTCACTTTCACATTCTGAAAGTGAAAGTGGAGATTTATAGTAAAAAAGGATTGAATGTTGACTGGTTTCTCACCAAAAGTGATTGCATCACTTCAGAAGACATATATTTAACCACTGGAGTTATATGGATTTTTGATATTTGGATATGATTTTTGGAGCTTGAAAGATCTGGTCACCATTCTCTTGCATTGTATGGACCTAAAGAACTGAATTATTCTTCTAAAAATATCTGTTTGTGTTCAGCTGAAGAAAGTCATACACATCTGGGATGGCACGAGGGTAAGTAAATGATGAGAGAATTTTCATTTCTGGTTGAACTATCCCTTTAAATACAGGCTTTACTTTTAGCAAGATGCTGAAAACATTTGGTCCTTTGTAGTTTGTGATCTGATTTCTTTGGTTTCTCATGCAGATATTTTCTGTAATTGACTAACAGCACAGATTTTCCTCTCTGATACCTCCTGAATGTCTGACTCTCTCCATCTGTAGCATGGCAAGAGGATATGGACAGGATGTTGTCTCAGAACAGTCTTGGAGAGCAGGGCAGGCAGGGCAGTAAAACCGCGCTGAACCGCAGGGTAAGTAAGACTCAGCCCCTAGCACTCCCACCACTTCCCTTCAACATGATTTGAGATGGGCGGCTCAACAAAGGCCATATGGCTGTTACTAACTCATTAATAACTCATTTATAAACAAGCTTTCAGGGAAGGTTCACCCAAAAATAATTTGTCATTATTTACTCACCCTGATGTTTTTCCAAACTCTCATGACTTTTTTTTTCTTCTGTGGAACAAAAGAGCAGAAGTTTTGACACATTTTCACACTGCTCTCTTCCATACACTGAAAGTGAATAGTGTGAAGGTGCAGTCCGCCTCCAGAAAACACAATAAAAGCATAATAAAAGTAGTTCATATGACACTATATTCCAAGCTTTCTGAAGACATATGAAGTGTGAGGAACAGACTAAAATGGAAGTTGTTGCTCACTGAAAATCTTGCCTTAAAATTTAGCTTTACAGCCGTGGTCACCATTTATTGTATGGAAAGGAGTAGTGATGGACCGTTATATCGGCCAAGCCGAATAATTTGCCGATATTTGTCAACGGATAATAAACAATTGTAGTTTTCATTTTTTGGAGTAAATATTGTGTAAAATAAGTGTTCATTTAATATCAGCAATTCTGTGCACATCTCGTTTGCTATCATACATTTATGATGTAAGTTATATATATATTGGTATTATATCGGCCTCGCTGCTCTCTAGATTTCTACAATGGCCATTAAGAAATCCATACTGGTTGAACAGAAGAAAAGAATAGCTTGGATATTTTGTGCTATAATAAGTACTATTGTGTTCCACAGAAGAAAGTCATAACATTTTTGAAGGACAAGAGGGTGAGTAAATGATGATAGAATTTTCAATTTGGGGTAAACTATTCCTTAAATGTCAGGGATATAAATCCCATAGGATTTCTATATTCACAGATCATATAGATTGGAGACTATAGCAAGGTGAGTTGTTTGTTATTGTGTTTTTTTTTGTTTGTTTGTTTTTTTTTTTTTTTTGAGGGGGTGGGGGCAGTGTCAGAGACCCTGGATGTTGCAGAGGAGCGTCTGTAATTGATTTAATGTCTGTTTACTCTTCTTGCTGAGATGCCATTGCCTAATGACAGGGTGCAGCAGCAGTGGGTCTCGGTGACAAAGCACTGGCATGGCGGCACGGAGGCAGGAGGCTAAGTGGCTCCTCTGCTCGCCCTGTGAGGGCTGTTTGTTTGCTTAGTTGATTTATCTGCTTCTTTTATTTGGCCCCTCTATATTTCAGGGGCATGCACCTCTTGTTTTGCCTCTGCTGTTTCTTGGCTGAGGATCTGGCTCGCCGTACCCCTGATCTGCATGTTTTGTTGTGGAACGTTTTTTTTTACGGGTTTTACGACCAGCTCACAGTGGACTCCAATCATTAAAGAAGGAAAAGGAGGCCGACTCTGTTAGTGTCGTGCCCTCTTCCTGGTAAATGTGAAATTGCATCCCATTAAATTGAGGTCAAACCGAGGTTCCTTCGAGGTCTCTTTTGGAACACAAGAGAAGTGAGGATCTCTGATATAGGGGACTGAGTTTCATCAGAGATTTTGTGCATCCTTTATTATTACAAACTTCATCATGCAATTTCTACATAAAATGTATTTAAAGGAATAGTTCAACAAGAAAAATTCTGTCATAATTTACTCACCCTCATGTTGTTCCAAAACCGTATGACTTAGGAACAGAAAAGTAGATGTTTTAAATGAAGATCCCCTGTGTGAATACAGTGGTGGATGATAGCATGAGAACTTGTTTTGAGCACTAAACAATGCAAGTTCTCACATGAACACCAGCCACTGTGAACAAGTGTCTCTTAAAGGGCTCATGAATGCACAAAGGACATTAAGATTTTATCAGAAAAATTACTTTATTTCAGAGTTATTTCTCACCAAAACCTATAATATGTCTTGAGAAGATTTTGAATATGACGTACGAGCTGCATTTACTTTTATGATACTTTTGGGTCCTTTTAAAGCTTTAAGGTGAGGTACTATTTCCTTTAACCCTCAGAGAAAAAAATTATTCTCAAAACATTAATAACTACAGTCCTGACCAACACAAAATAGGTATCGTTTTAAAGCTTAGAAGCTGTACTTTACAATGCATATAGGCATTATGACCAAAACTGAATAAGTGCTTTGAAATTTGCAGACAAATCAGAAGTGTTCCGTTTTGATCATTTATTAATAACTTTGCAATGCACATATTATTGTAACTGGTAAAAACATTAGACTTATGAAATAGCCATGTCATATGTCATTGTAAAGCTCGCATAGATTAGAATACAATCAACCCATTTGTTTTACTCGAAGACAAAAAAAGTAGTTGTTTTTGACGTACGTTACATGTAAAAAGATGTTGCTTATATGACATGTTTTCACTTATAACTTCACTAAAAATACATACACATTAAATATCACATACCATTACTTAGAGGAGGCGATTATCTTTAAAACGAGCCCACACACAACGTAATCGGGTGCATAGATTATTAGATAATCCACATGAAGCACAATGTGCACACAGCACATAATGTGCTATCTGGCTAAAAACACGTTAGCTTTCCTGGATCAGATGACTTCATCGGAAATTATGTAGTACGTTGTCCAGCATCATGAAACGCTAAAACAATCGTATTATGATTCAGATCGCTTCAACCAGAGGTGGAAGTCATCCAAATATGGGCAGAGAGGATCATTCACTCTAAATACATATGGCGACCAGGAGATGGCGCCAAGTACATGACAGAGACTCAATGATGGCTCAAATGACACAGAATAGAACTGAATGAGATCTCGTTTGTCATACCTGCATCCTTTGGAGAGAGAGAGCATACCTTTTAATCATTGTATATGCATGTGTAATTAGTTCTTATGTACAGTTATTGTTTCTTATTTGTTTGGAGATGTTTTTGGACACTAGGATAAATTATTTTTGTAATGCTATAACTTTTGATTGGTTTGTCGTATCAACACAAGATTTTCCTCAGTTACAGGTGACATGATTGGGAACAAAACAAAGGCAAAGTTTTTCAGAGCTACCTTATTTTCACCCTGAGATATATAATGCCAAATCAAAAAATAAGAAAAACGTTAATTTTTCAGCAGTTTCTTAGGTGGAGAGTCTCAGAATTTATCATAATCTATATAATTTAAAAATGTGAAAAGTTATATTTAAAATGATACCTTGACCGTCTTTTTTTTTGTTTTGTTTTTTGTAGAGTTATAAGCCTTTAATTTTAGGCATGCCACTGAAACAGGAAATCTTTAAAAACACCCTCAGAGCTTAAAGGTTTAAAGGTGCACTTAGGAATGTTTCCCTCATTAAAGAAGTTTTACCCCTAATGAAATGGATATTACTTTTGAAAAAATATGTTGAAAAATATGTTTAAAATGATGTGCACTCTTATGAAAGACTCCAGACATCTCAGTAGCCTAATAAAAGCTGCTTTATTTTTTCATGGAGCAAGGTCGCCTCATGAGGGCTGACATGTTGAACCAAGTACTACTCACTTCTCAGTAACCTTCCAAATATTGGACACTTTCGCTTGCAGAGTAAATTAAGCATGGGCATGCCTTACTGTGAATAGCGCATTTCTACAATGGCATTGAAACTGAAAATCCACCAGGTGAACGTAAAAAAAATTACTGAGTGCACCTTGTATAATTTTTGCGCTGCTACCATCACCAAATGCAATTGGAAAAATAACAACTGTTTTTAAACTGGTTTCCTAAACATTCCGCCATCTGCCATTGGTTGTACACACAGACCCAAACTCTTTTGTTTGAGACAATGTTGCTGTGTCAGACTAGTTTGGATGCTTAAACAAACAGAGCAATTTTTGAAAGTACCACAGTGTTACACTTTTTGTGTAATCAACATACAAATGGCTTACTTATAGTTTGCAATATGTCTTGAATCAAATAGGGGCCACCTTATTGGTGGCCATGTGTTCCAAGTAGCAATAATGTCACAAGTTATGTATTAAAAACATCAAAGTGGGCTTAAGGCTGTAGCCCACCAGAGCTCGTGACAAGACCCCCTCTGCATTTAGCTCGAACTGGGACAGTCAACACTCATGGAGACAAACAGGCGTCACAGTCAGATATCAGAATGTCAGCATGAACTACAATCAAACAGTCATGCACAACAAATTGTCCAGTCTGAACAGTGAATCAGCACAGGAGCACGGCTCCTGATACAATGCACTACAACTGCCATTTCACCGGATCTGGACGTCTTTGTTCAGCCTTTATTACTTTTGTCGTTTTTTGATAAATGTTTGTTTCAACATTCAAAATATGCATTCTATTCAAATTACTACTAGAGTTTATACAGTGGCCCACAAAAAAAAAAAAAACTTAAGCCACGCTTAAAAAATTATGATTTTATTTTTTATTGCATTAGATAATAAAATATCAAACCAAGTGATATTTATTTTATAGACATATAGCAAAAGCACACTAATCAAGCAAACCCTTTCACAAAAAAGTAATTTGTTAGGTTTCAAATTATAAAACAATAGATATTCTGTACAAAATAAAGACAAAAAGTATTTGGACACTTTGTGGTTGTTAAATGTTAGTGGAACATGTCCATAGTTAATGTGATGAAATGCACCTGTGGTTATTCTTTTAGGACACCTGTGTGAACTTGAGAGGAACTGACTTCATGGATCCACCATTTATAAATTTTTTATGTGTGGCAAGAGTCCAAATACTTTTTGGGACCACTCTATTGCTTATACAGTAAGATACAGTACATATTGCCCATATACACACTACAAAACTTCGAGAGTGACAACCGCATTTCAATGCAGGACTGAATCCTCTACATTTTCATTCCATGTGTTTACGGAATTCAGGAGTTACTCCCACAATTGCAATGATTGACAAGTGGCCACCAGTTTAACCCCACTTTGTGTTGGCTATTTTAATCCGCCAGAGACGTATTATCATCAGGCAGAGTCGCTGTGTTTTGTTTATGCGCATCTAAGCGGCTGCTGCTGTCCAATACGTGGAATTTATGAAAATGCGGTTGTCACCAGTGTTGGGCGTAATTGGATTACAAAGTAATTCGTTAATATAATCATAATTACTGTGTAATCAGAGTACAAAGTAATTAGTTATTGTAATCTAATTACTTTTAGGCACAAAAAAGTAGTGTATCACATTACATTTTGGTTTCTTGTAATCAGATTAGTTACTGACTCTCAATGAAAGTAATTACTTTTAAGTACATTACTTGGGATATGAATATTTCTTAAAAAATATTATTTATGTATAATACAGTTAAAATGTCAATTCATCTGTTCATATGTACATCTGTTTGCATTTCTGTGACAGCTGAAGGGTGTGTGACAATGAACAAGGAGAAAATAGACTTTATTATGAATTGTTGAGCAGAAAAACAAAAAACATTTGTGACAAGTGTTTTAGAAAGTAACTCAAAAGTAAAGAAATTAGTAATGTGATTACTTTTTCAGTTAAGTAATCAGAAAATTAATCTGATTATAATTTTAGAAAAGTATTTAAAATTTTTAGTGGATTACAAAAGTAATTTACCCAACACTGGTTGTCACTAGCTGACTTTTTTGGGAGTTAATTCGGTTGAAGAATGCGGTTGTCACTCCTGTAAATTAACAAACTGTGTGTGTACAGAACAGGACTGAGCTCTTGAAAGTGAACTGAAAACCGTATTTAGCTGCTGAGCATGTGGATATTGATTGGAACGGTAGCACAGTGATTGTGGAGAGGGCTGAAGGTTCCCTTTGTACACCATTAATTAGCTGTGAAGAAAAGGATTAAATCTTGTGGAAACAGAATGTTTTTGTTGTAAAACAGGGCGTAATGACCCTTTGCAGTTACATCCACTAAACTTAGGTGAAAAATCACATAATCAAAGGAATTTGAGCATATCTTCTCTGCATGTTGGTTTGTAGGAAACGTACCGTAGAAGACAGATGCAGCGTACTGTAACACGGCAGATGTCCTTTGACCTGACCAAGATGCTGGTCACTGAGGACTGGTTCAGTGACATCAGCCCTCAAACTATGAGGAGACTGCTCAACATTGTCTCCGTCACAGGTCAGTGGGACCTAATTATAGCTTCACATATGCATTGATGATTACAGTAAATGTTCATATGGCAGGTTAAAGATATGTGTGATGCATTAACAAATAATTAATAGTAATCAAATATCTTCTAACAGGTCGTCTTCTCCGAGCCAATCAGATCATATTTAACTGGGACCGACTGGCATCATGGATCAACCTGACGGAGGAGTGGCCATACCGCACATCCTGGATCATCCTCTTCCTAGAGGAGACTGATGGAGTCTCTGATCAGGTCTCACTGAGGATCATCTATGAGAGGTCAGCTTCAATATCCAAACTTCAGATTTTAGAATTTAGCATGATTAACCATTGTTACAACAATTGAAACTTAACTTATATATATACACCGATCAGCCACAACATTAAAACCACCTGCTTAATATTGTGTAGGTCCCCCTCGTGCCTCCAAAACAGTGCCAACCAACATCTCAAAATAGCATTACCGTAGACTTTGTCAGTTCGAACCAGTCTGGCCATTTTCTGTTGACCTCTCTCATCAACAAGGTGTTTCCGTCCACAGAACTGCCACTCACTGGATGAATTTTTTTTTGTTTTTTTTGGCACTAATAATCATCCATGCGAAAATCATGCAGATATGGGTCAGGAGCTTCAGTTAATGCTCACATCAACCATCAAAATGGGGAAAAAATTTGATCTCAGTGATTTGGACCGTGGCATGATTGTTGGTGCCAGATGGGCTGGTTTGAGTATTTCTGTAACTGCTGATCTCCTGGGATTTTCACACACAACAGTCTCTAGAATTTACTCCTAATGCCAAAACAATAAACATCCAGTGAACGGCAGTTCTGCTGATGGAAATGCCTTGTTCAACAGAGAATGGCCAGACTGCTTCGAACTGACAAAGTCTACGGTAACTCAGATAACCGCTCTGTACAATTGTGGTGAGAAGAAAATCGTCTCAGAATGCTATTCTGAGATGCAGGTTGGCGCTGTTTTGGCAGCACGAGGGGAACCTACACAATATTAGGCAGGTGGTTTTAATGTTTTGGCTGATCAGAGTGAAAAGTGTCCCAGACATGTTTCTTTAAAGATTTCTATTTCTAGTGATGGATAAGGTAGATTTGTTTTTTTTGTTTTTTTGTAAATACAAACATTTTTGAACAAGCATATTTATTTTATAGCAACATCTGAGTAGCTAATATTTTTAATGTATTATTATGCCTGTGACCTGAAGGTGGCTATAGGAAATCTCTGTTCATTTTTGCTCTTCAGCACAATTCCCTCTAAATCCTCTAAATCTTGATTTCAGTTATGTACGATGCACCATGAAATCTGAAATCTCAAGCTTTGATCTTCACATTTAGCCTGTTAGTTCCACAGCTGGATTTTGGTATATGAAGATCAACAGAAGCTGGAGAATGATGACTTCATGCTCAATCCCTGCCTGATTAACAGACCGTTAATGTATGAACACTTTAATAATTATCTTATTTACAGAGTGCATCAAACAAACAACACACACTCTCTTCAGTTGCATCTGCTGCATTCTCACAGGATGGAAGAGGGGGTGTGCCAGTTTATGTGGATGTATTCATCTGTGTGTGTGGTTAAGGGGGGATTTGAGGCCGTGAGGTTGCTGATGCTCAGTGTTTGGCCTTTAAAGTTAGCTCTCTGTCACACTGCACTAATATGCTGTGCCTCCTGGGGCTGAAGAAGTGTCAGAGCATCTCAGTGTCAGTATCTGCTCCCTATCTCTTTCTCTCTCTCTCTTCCTCTCTATCGCTATCTCTCTATCACCCTCTCTTTCCCAGCCCCCATGATGGCCTTTAGCGCTTGTCTCACCCATTTTTCTCCTCTTTCATTACCTGAGATTGTCCCTTCATCTTCTTGTCTCCACAATTGTGGAGAATCTATAGATCATTCTTGTCTTGTTTTAGACTGAAAGTATTGTTTCATATTTTAGAAGACAGTTTTAGAAGTTTTGCATGGGGAAATGTTTAGTACAGCATATTTTGTGTTTGGCTTAAAGTATTTTGTTTCAGAGACAACTCACCACACGCCCCACCGAGAGCGAGAACCACATTATAGCGATCACGAGGAGGTTACCCCATGTGACTCTACCCTCCCTAGCAGCCGGGCCAATTTGGTTGCTTAGGAGACCTGGCTAGAGTCACTCAGCACACCCTGGATTCGAACTCGTGACTCCAGGGGTGGTAGAAAATACTCACTTTTTATAAAAGTATAGCCACAAGACGTAAACAATATGTGAGTTAACATGATTTTAGTGTGATAAAAACGCTTACTAACCTTTTCTTCTTTTTTTTTTCTGATATTAACATGTTATTGGTTAAAAAAACAAAAAAACAGGATTGATGAAACAGAATATACACACACAGAATCAAATTATATCTAACTATATGTCCCTCCCCCTGACATCCCCACTCACGCTACAAACATCCAGTGGTCCAACACAAAATGACAGTATACACACATACAAATACAAAAAAAAAAAAAAACATTTAAACAGAGAAGGGGAAACACTTAAGAATATATATATATATATATATATGTGTATGTATGTGTGTGTGTGTGTATATATATATATATATATATATATAAGTAAAATCATACATTTAAAACTACAAATCTCTCTCCACTGCCCCTCCCCGAGTGCCTTCCAAAAAGGCTAAATAGCTTCCCCATTTTTTCTTAAATAAATCTATGTTGCCTAGCCTTCTATATGTCATTGCTTCAAATGCCGCTACTCTGCCCATCTCTGTGTGCCACTTTTGAAACGGGAACTTCCATCCCCTAAGTATGATCTGTCTGCCGATCATAACACTGGCTAGGACCCAATTTTTTATGTATTTATCTCCTATATTAATGACCGCCCCATCGCCAAAATTACATTTGAGTGCCCAATATGTCACACATAAAACTCTGAACCCTCAACCAAATTCTTGGACCTTAACACACCACCAAAAAACATGGGTTGTGTCCCCATCTTCTGATTAGCATTGCCAGCAGGTGGGTGTGTCTTTAAGACCAAGCCTGTACAATCTAGAGGGTGTCCAGTAGAATCAATGTAAAATCTTGAATTGCATAAGGTGCACCCTTGCATCTCTAGATACAGACTTGATGTTTTTTAGAATCCTAGCCCACACTCCCTCCTCCAGTTGAAATCTTTCTCCCATAATCACTTGAGAGAAGTTGAAGCTCCGTCCCCATTCCAAATGAAGGACTTCGCTATGCTATTAAATTGCTTCAAAGAGCAATCAATGACAGATGAAATGAGGGACTTAGATATAAAAAAAAAAATTAAAAAAAATATCTATTCTAAAATAAATCTTATGGACTGATGAAAAAAATTTATAGTCCCTACTACATGGGTTCAAATGTCTCCAAATATCTGTAAGACCAAGATTTTTACACATCCTGTGAATCGTCAGTGTTGCTCTAGGGGGCTTACACACTTCTGAGTCCATCAAAAGATTAAAGTCTCCTCCCAATATTATATCATGAGGGGTGCCAGCGGCTTCCAACATCCCTTCAAGATCTATAAAAAAGCCATGATCATCAACGTTAGGTGCATATACAGTATATTAGCCAAAATAAGACTTTGTCCCTGAATTTCAGCTAAAACAATAATGACTCTTCCTAATTTATCTTAACTCTGTTTGAGACATTTGAATTGTAGATGTTTACTCATCAGCATAATGACTCCTCTGCTCTTACTCGAGCCAGCACTATAAAAAAAAAAAAAAAAATGCCCACCCCATATCATTCCAAATTTTCCAGCTTCCTGTGGAGAAAGATGCATTTCTTGAAGAAACACTATATCATATTTTTTACGCTTAAGAAGAGAAATAACCTTCCTTCCTTTTTATGGGGTGCCCTAACCCATTCACATTCCATGTGGAGAGAGGCAATCCACACATATTAACATTTGACATTGTCATATAAGAAAAAATAGAGAGTGTGTCAAAAACAAGATTATAAAGACCACATTCCAACATTAGTGCACCCATCAAAACTCGAACATCCCCCAGAACAAAACAAAAACTCCAGCCAAAAGACGGAATAAACACAACGAGCATGTAGCTTCATCCATAAAACTGTCCTGAAGATGTGACACTCTACAAAATAAACTCCAGCCACTAGGCGGAACCAGCACAAAAAGAACGCGCAGATTCTTCAAACAGTCAAACGAAAGTTCAGTGAGCCGGTCCACTTGGCTGCAACATGAATGCGAACAAATGACTTATTCCATTGACTTTGCAAAAAATACTCCACAAAACAAACTCCAGCCAATAGGAGGAACAAGCACAAAGAGCGTGTAGGTTCATCCATAAAACTGTCCTGAAGGTGTGTTACTCTACAAAATAAACTCAAGCCGCTAGGCAGAACCAGCACAAAAAGAACGCGCAGATTCTTCAAACAGTCAAACGAAAGTTCAGTGAGCCGGTCCACTTGGCTGCAACGTGAGTACAATGAGATGACTTGCTCACTACATTGACTTTATGAAGGACATCGCTTGCTGTGGGCGTGTGAATGTTTTACGGCCATCCTTAACATCTATTCTCAATTTGGCTGGGAATATCAGTGCACAAGTGACCTTCCGTTGGTGTAAATGTTTCTTGCATTCCTTGAATTGATCACGCTTCTCTCTTGTCCAATTCACAAAGTCTGGGAACAAGAAAATATTGTGGTTCTTCCAAGAAAGCCTTCCTTTACTCCTCGACTCACGTAACACAAGATCTTTATCGGCCGAGCTCAGAAATTTGGCCAAAATTGATCGGGGCCTGTCTCCCTCTGCGGATCGACGAGCAGGAACCCTGTGAGCACGCTCGATTTCCAGCTTATGGCCTGCTATGTCGAGCAGATTCGGAAAGAGCCCATCCAGGAATTTCAGCTTATCCTGTCCCTCTGCTCCCTCAGGGATTCCAACAATACGGACGTTATTCCACCGGCTACGGTTCTCCATGTCCTCCAACTTCTCCCAGACATGCTCCAAATCCACCTTGGTCACTAGCGGATTAGCAGATAATTCCCTCTTCGATGCCAATTTTACAACTTCGTTGCCAAGATGATGTAATAACAAACCCTAATATGACTGTAAAAATTATGATATAAACAACTTTACAGCTCAAATAATACATGAGATTTAACAGAAGAATTAATGTAAGTACTTTTATAAACTTCACATTTATGTGTTAAACCCTCCAAAAATTGGCCCCATTCACTTCCATTGTAAGTGCTTCACTGTAACCTTGATTTTAGCTTTTTTTTAAAGGAGCCGAAATTACATTTTGTGATAATCAACATTATGCCACAAATGCTGTTGATTGAGCTTAACTTCAGTTGAACCCGGAATTGTAGATGCTAGATTTAGAGACGAGTTTGCTTTATATAAAATTACATATAATTTGATTTAAATAAAATCAGAGGTCTAGTCTTTTGTACAGTTGATTAGGAGGAAAATTTTGTTTTAATTTGGAAACATAAGATTTTTTTATATGTTTAATTTGAACTGGAATTAAATAATAATGCAATTTCTACTATCATGTATTCTTTTTTTTTTTTCACATTAATTTAAATCTTGTTTTGAAATAAGGTTATTATGAATATGTAATTGTATGAATAAAGTCATTTCTCTCTCGTTTTCTCTTTCCCAGCACTCATGATGCCCTTTAGCGTTTTGTCTCGCCTGTTTTTCTCATCTTTAGTACCCTGATATATCGGCCCTTCATTTCCTTGTCTCTATAATAGCTCTACTGCCATTTTAGTGCAGGTATATGCAATGGGCTTTTCTTGTTCACTGTGGATGCTAAAAGAAAGAAGCTTGTCATGTTGCTCTGTTATCTGTGACAGATGTTTCTCAGATAAGAAACTGTCAAGTCTACTGTTGCTCTTTTTCTTCCTTCTGTTGCATCTTGAGGTCACATTGCCGTGCATTAGCTTTTAATAGAGATAGAGGTTAGTCAAAATGGCCAGCACAAACCTAGACCTCCAGTGTCCTTTCAGATGATCGTTTTAGCAGGCTCTAAACGTACATGATCAAGCATTTGTTTTATGGTGTTGAGCCACGAAACCATGTGCTGGTTTACTGTAGAGTCATTATAGTTCTGTAATTTTTTTTAGTATTTCTATTTTTTCAATTTGTCCTTTAAATTTAGCTTCATTTTTATTATTTTTCACTCTACGACTTGCTTTTGGTTTATTGTAAGATTTCTTGTTTCAGTTTTGTATATTTAGTTTAATTTTATTTTTGGGTTTTGGTGTTTTTTAGGGGTTTACAAAGTTAATGTGCTAACTTACTCATTTAAACTTCAATATGTGTATTTCAATATTAAATATGTTTATTTTCATTCTTAATAAAAACTGGTTGTGAAGCTTTCATATCTAAATTCTTGGTCATTTTTATTTTGAGTTAAAATTACAATTATTGAGTCATGAAAATGTAATTTAGTTTTTATTTGAAAATGTTTAAATTTAGTTTTCTTTTTTAGCTTTTGTTACCAATAATTACACTTTTCCATTGTGAAGGGGTTTTAGTATAGTGCGGCCCATTTGTCTTATGACAGGACTCATCTGGACATGTATAACACAGATCAGTCAGTATGTGGTCTGCACTGATGTTGTAAGTGGCCAATCAGGGAGCGCTATACTGTTTGTGTGGCAGAGGAGCGAGTCAGTTTCATAGGTCAGCTGTCGTTCTCAATCGCAGTCACAAGGCCTAGGCTTGTTTTCTCTCTTCTGTCATTGTGTGTGAGGGCCAATGAACCGAAATTATGTGCCGTTAAAAGGACGTTGTGTGTGTGTTCGAGAGAGAATGTGTGGGTGTTTTGCCAGCTTTGGCTTGGTTTTCTACATCCTTCTCTCTTTCTCTTGCACACACACACACACACACACACACACACACACACACACACACACACACACAAATTCCTAGAAGAGAGAAGTGGCGAAATCCCCTCTTTGTAACGTTGCTCCATGGCAGGTCATTATAAGACTGAGCTCTCACAGTGCTTTTGTGTGTTTTTTTGTATGTATATGTGTGTGTGTGTGTGTGTGTGTGTGTGTGTGTCTGTGTGTGTTTATTTGTTTCACATTTCGATCAAGCAGTTTGCACAACATAACCCTTACAACCCATGAGAGAACTGCTCAATAGATAGAAAATTTGTAGCTTTTTGTCATTGTAACACCATAAAAAAAGGGCAAGCATCTAGTATGGGTAGTGGTCTCTCACCAGTGAGGCCCGAAACACACTCTACGCAAGTACGAGATCGTAAACACTTCTGGCTGCACAAGCTAAATTTTACGCACCTTTTTCTCCGGTGTACTGTATGTCAGATTGCGATTCATATCTCAATGCAAGTACACATTGGATTCTTAGCCTTACATTCTCAGCAATCTCAAATTCATTTGTTGTCGCATTCCAAAATGAATCCAAAGGCAATTCACAATGCAATGCAAGTACCGGTATGTGTTATATTCACATTGTTTCTGCAAACTTGATTTCACACATTGTTGTGTTCCAAAACTTGTCCAACACAATTCATAATGTAACACAAGTACATGTTGCATTCTCAGCATCGCCACAACCTAGATTTCACACATTGTTTTTCCAATATGTGTCAGAATACGATTTATAATGCAGTACAATTACACATTGCATTCTCAGTTTGTCTGCAAGGGGTGCAGTATGGGTCAGCTGGCCTTTCTTGGTGAAGCAATTTGAAGATACTCTTGCTGAGCAAATAAGTTCAAGTTAATTAAACTGTTGATGTATTTATAGCTAGTTACATGACTAATTATTTGATAAAAGTAAGGATGGAACGATATGGTTATCTCACGATTCGGTTCGATATACAATACTTAAATTACGAAATATTACAGAAACATTTTATTTTCTGAAAAAATGTTTGAGCAAAATTTATACACACATTATAACTTCTCATCAAAATAATGTTTTTTAATACACAATATAAATGCTCAAAGTTTAAATAATAAGAGTTGCTCATATACCTTTCTCTGTAAGAAAAGATCAAAACAAATAAGCTTTAAAAAATAGTGGGGTACATTCAGGCTGATCAGGTGCGGAACAAGCAATATAACTGAACAGAACCTGTCCTGAAAAAGTATGTGAAAGTGTATATTTATATTTTAATTTGTTTTTTCATCATTATTATAATCAAAATTCTACATTATATTAATATTATATCATGAAATTGTATATATAATAATATTAGCTGTCACTGTTTGAAATAATGTGTACAATTTACAAGTAATAACATTGAATTTACATTCATTTGTAAAAGAAACACTAAAAAGGTGACGGTCACTTTAAGAGTTCAACGAGCGCCTCACAGTGTTCTGGTTCAGCGAACATTAACACAAATCTCTTGGTTTCTTTAGCACATCCATACTGCATGAGATTAAAATATTTATTTTTACTTTTTTATCTGACTGTAAAGAACAGAAAGGGTATTAAGACACATTATTTAATGAAAGTAGAGTGCAGGATCTAATTTTTGATGGACACACATTACACGGAGGAAACGAACTGTTTTAATCTCAAGCACTTTTTATCAAAACAAGGCGTTTTTTTTTTTTTTTTTTTTTTTTTTAGGTATTCCAGTACTTTTCTAAAAGCTAAATTCAAGCACTTTAAGCACTTCAAGGACCTTGTGTGAACCATGTAAACAGTGTAGAAAAAAGCGCAGTAGGGGTAAAATCAAGCGATAGAGAGATTATGATGTTTGACGGGTCATTTAATTTATGATCACATGGAAAGAAAACAATATCGAGTTATGCCACGACATGGTTCATAATTTTTTTTGGGTTCGTGATATATCAAAATTCGATATATCATCCCATTCCTAGTTAAAAGACAGACATTTTAAGGTAACTCTATCACCCCCTTGTTACCAACACAGTAGTGTTAGAATGCACTTTATGTGTGCGTTTGCAATGCAATTTGCTTCTGCGTTTGTGGACGTGTGTAGAGTTTTGTTTCTGGCCTGAGGCTACACAAATAAGTGTTACATCTTTTATTGCCTGTAGTATGGAAACAACTCTCCAGTCACAAAACTCTTCAGTACTTTAATCTGCACCAGAATGTAAATAGTCTGTTAATAACATGAGCTTGTTTTCTGATTAACATTGAGACAATGCAGGCTAAAGTAATCCGTCTGAGCAAGCATAACACAAAGATTACTGTGTCCTTAATGTACACTGGCTTGATTCACACTTCTATAAACCACCTTGACCAAAGAAAGTGAGCGTGTGTACCAGTCTTTCCTGCACTGCTGTGTTTTACCTATTGTGAGTTTGCTGAATTGAATGCTATGAGATAAAAAAGACTGGGCACCATGTATTAATTCAAAGATAATAAACAGACAACACATCTCGGCTGCACACAATAACAAACAAACATGCCGTGCAACCAGTGTAGTCTGATTTAGGAACGAATGACTCTTGAGCTGTCAGCCTTAAAAAAAATATTCAGGGTTAAATAGAAGTTAAGCTCAGTCAACAGCATTTATTTAGACTCATCCTTCCTTTTCTTTAAACAAAGCAACAATCTGGGTTCCATTGAGGCACTTACTGTGGACATATATGAAGCCAATCCATAAATGTTTAAATACTCACTATTTCAAAAATTATAGCCACAAGACATAAACAATATGCATGTTAACATGATTTTAGTGTGATAAACTTTTTTGCTTACTAACTTTTCTGTGTAAATTTATAGCCAATATTACAACTATGTTGCCATGACGATGTAATGTCAACAAACCCCAAAACCATAAAATGACTAAAAATGACAATTTGAACAACTTTACAGCTCATATAATACATGAGTTTTAACAGACAAATAAATGTAAGTGCTTTTATAAAGTTATTAACTTAACATTTCTGCCTTTTAAACCCTCCAAAAATTGGCCCCATTCACTTCCACTGTCACTACCTCACTGTAACCTTGATTGTTGCTTCTTTTTTTTTTTAAGAAAAGGAGGGACAAGTCAAAATTATTTTATGTGGTAATCATCATTATGCCACAAATGCTGTTGATTGAGCTTAACTTGTATTAAACAGAACGTGTATATTCCGTTTTGAGAGTTTTGGTGAAATGGTATTTTTCTTTTTTTTTTTAAACATTAAGATATGTTAGAAATAATTGCTGCAAAAACTGAATTCTGTATGAAACAGTGGTGTGTACCCTTCTTTATAGACAACTACAAATTACTCTTAGTCGATTGGGCCGACTCGCCAACAGCCCAATGCTCTTAGACAAATTGAAAGGATTAATTACCTTGCCGCCCGACTTTAGCTGTTTTGCTCTCTGTTACTCTCTGTTTCTTTGTCCTTCTTGCTCTCTTTCCAGATGTCCTTCTCTTTGGCCTTTCAGTCTGGACTTAATAGTGTCACCTCAGTATGTTTGCAGAACCATGAGTCATGGTTGTTTTTTGGCCTTGATGACCATTATTTCAGGTTAAGAATGTCTTTCTTGTAGTGAGATGTGTTTGGGCCTTTCTACTCTACATACTATATTGGGAGAGAGCGAGAGGTTCTTGTGGCCAATGGCCATGATCTATAGTGGGAGTTTATTTATGGCACTTTGCTCTGGTTTTTGCTTTTTAGGAGGTGTGGCCCGCCGAGTCGGTTCTTCTCCGACATCTGTTGTCCAGCATGTGCCAGGACAGTATGACAGAACTTGAATGGGCCGGGTACCATGCCCAGTTTTCCCTTATCAGTCTGCTCTGGACCGGTAACATATGTCCAATCCCTCCTCAATCTGAATGGGGCCTTTGTTAATTAACCCACCAGGAGAGTTGTCGTGGCACTGTCCAACTCAACCAATCACCGGAGAGACCGAATGCAAAAGCACAGGAAAGAGGACACGCCCTCTCACCTTTCCTCCACAATTCCCTCACCTCTCCCTGGGTGTCCTTTTCTCTCACCGTCATCTTTATCACTGCAATGCCGTGCCAACTCAGTGTGATATTCACCAGTGAAAGAGAAAGAAAAAGAACACAGAAACCCTTCCACTTTCAAAAGCCTTGTCCCTCTTACAATCCTTTTTGTAACAATGCTCGGCTTATTCATTGTTGGAACAATTGCCTTTCAGCACCGGGCTCCAAATACAGGATTTAAAGTGATTTTTCCGAAATGTTCTAACTAATGACACTCAAAGAGAATATGTGGAAGTCTATTGGAGCTAATTAGGCAGACTCTTCTACCAATTACTGAAACATTAAGATGACATAGTGTTCATTCAGGATTACTTTATTTGGTTCAATTATTGTAATTTGCGTCGCAATTACTTTCAGAGATAAAAGCACCTTCTTATGCACATTTATGTGATTTCCTTTATGCGAAAAGCCTAATAAGCCTTTAAATAATTCTTCTCAAAAGCAGATGGATTTCTTTCTTCTGCTCTTTTGAACTCCTTTCCCTTTGAGATGGGACTTCTCGCTATTCTGTTTTGAAAATTTTTATTTTCGGCACGCACCAGTCTCATCTCTAGCATCTTGATATACTCCTAACAACCCAGAGATGTTTTCTCTTCTGCCTTTGGAGGGAGGCTATTGTCCATGAACCTGATCCTTCAAGAACTCTTTAGTGGAAGAGGTAAACTTAGTAATTTAAAAGTGCAGCCATTATTTGCCCAGTTGCCCAGAGGCCCTATAACTGATTAGGCTGTTGAAAACCCCATCTATTTTCCAAAGGATGGGAGCCCTATCCAAGATAGAGAGTGCATTTATTAGGTTCACAGAGTGACCTTCAGATGGAAGAGATGAGTTTGAAACTGGGGGAGAGTGCAGGGAAGAGGTTGTGGACTGTTTAAAGTTGCTCTAAGGCTTTTGGCCATACCGCTGTAAAGGTCTGTGTAGGCCATTTTCATGCTCATTGTTGAGAATAAGGGAAAAGCCATCATGCCCAACTCACAAGTGTCACAGTTCATTATTTTTCCCTTAACCACTCCAAGGGATTGAAAGTATTGACACCGGGAACTCGAAGGTGTTATGTCAGAAAATCCAAAGTGCTGTGCTTGGCTGGAGACCATTTTGGTGCAAGAACAAAAGAACCGCTCAATAACTTGTCAGATGCATGGTTAAGAATGAAAATTGTAAATGAATGGTGGAGGTACAATAAAGAGCTTTAAATTAATTAAAAGATCAACAATGGCCCGTTTAAGAAGGATAAAAGGCTTCAAGATCATGTACACCATCCTGGAAAGTAAGATCTCTTGGATGATCAGTGGAGAGGAGGATAAAGAAAGCAAGACACAGAAGATAAATAGTATTGCCAGTAAGCTCAGGGGCCATGGTTGATGAGCTGCCAAATTAGCTTTGTGTAGATTGGGATTTGATGACTAATGTGAATGTGATTGTTTACACTAGTCATTATGTACTCAGTTGAGACTGATATTTGCCTTAAACAAGAACAGTAGGTTCTAGATGGTTCCTGTGATTTTATGTTGTATGAACAATTCAGTCAAGTGTTAGGACCCTACTTTCTCCAAATCACTGTAAATCCAGACACAGATGTGCATCGATTTGGGGCAAAATTATCTGGCTCCTTTGTCTAATTAAAACTAACCTCACCTTTGGTAAGAAAACAGGTCATTCTATAGAATAACTTTGAAGAAGTCAAAACATTTAAAAATGTATTTACTTAGAAAGATGAATTTGACCTCTGATCAGAATGTGATTGTTCCTACGGGCCTGCTCTAGATAGTCGACTTATCATGGGCTGTTTAAAAGTAGAAACGTGTCACATTAATCATGTTACCCAGAGTACATGCTCTATGTTGGACACAGTTCCTCTTTCTGCTGCATTAACGCTTTACCTGTCAGTAAACAACATCGTTACACTTAAATTCATCCTTTTGAGTTCCTGTATAATGTGAGCTGCTACTCTTTAATGGCTCTCTGCTTTCATGAATGAAACCCAAATTCAGGCTTCTGGGCAAGATGCTTTTGTTTACTGATGGCTTTACTAATTTCTGAAAAACCTGGAGTTTGGCTGCCAGTTTGATGAGTTTTTCCAATGGGTTCTTGGTTTTCTGTGCTCCATTAATTTCAGTCTGTATGTGCAGTATTTGTGATCACAACAGCTCAGCCCTGTTGGGAATAAAGTGGACCAAAAACTTGAACTCAATGTCTATTTTCAGCACGGTCAGTGTTTAGGATTGACAAACATATTTACTAACAGGTGAGACTCATCTTGTTCTTACAACAGCCTACAAGAGAGTCTTTAATACATCAGAAGTCTTATCCCAACAGACACAGTGTGATTTAAATCAACATGTCCAGTTGAGGTGTGAGTTAAATCAACATGTCCAGTTGAGGTGTGAGTTAACGGGTAGGGATGGGCAAGGAGGCAGCAGTGGGAACCGGCTGAGCAGTCAACATAAACTTTTAATGGTATAAATCAACTTAAACACACACAGTGGCCGCGTGTGTGTCTCTCTGTCGAACTAGTGCCTCTGGCTCGTCTTTATTCCCCTCCCGGCTGATTAGAACAATTGACGGCTGGGCTTGCATCCTCACGGCCCGGCCATGCCCTCCTCCTCGTCACACTCCTCCACCGCTCCACTCAGACCAGGGAAACCTCTGGCATGATGTTGCCCTTCCAGCCGTCCTTCTGCCAGTAGGTATTCCCCACCTCTCTGGAGCCCTGGGAGAGACGAGGGAGAGGGGAGAGGGAAAGAGCGAGGAGGAGAGACAGAGAGAGAGAGAAAAACTTGCTTGCCGGTCCCTGGACACGCCGTCGATTGGTCCTCAGCCACTCCTCCACCCTCTGGCAGACGACAGCTGCTCCTTCCCTGACGGATGGCAGCGAGTCCTCTGACCCCTAGCGGACGGAACAGCTCCTCACCTTCCTGGCGGACAGCAGCAATTCCTCCGACTCCTGGCGGCCGGCAATGACTTCTCCCTCCCCTGGCAGATGGCAGCGATGAGGACTCCATGACAGCGCATCCCTCCTCCTCCCCGGATTTCGGCACCAGTGTAACAAAGTTCTTAGGATGGGGTGCGAGGAAGCGGGAGCAGCAAAATTAAACTCAAAATATAATTTATTTTTACAATAAATTCACACAGTTTGCTTTACAGTGCAACTCGGCACATGTTTATACAGTGTGTGTCTGTGTGTGGCTCTCTCCCCCTTACTGGCATCTGGCTCGCTCTTAAAAGCCCGTCTCCACTCTTACTGCAATGACACATTACTGTTAGAGACAATCATTGCCAGGTGATGATCCTTACTGTTCTCATCTCCTGATCTCACTCTCCATTCACAAACCGGTGCTTAACCATGCCCCCATCTCCACATACCCCTATCGCCCGACTTAGGCCGGGGAGCCATCTGGCCTGCCCAGTACCCCCCCCCCATTTCTGGAGGGAAAGTCCGCAACAGCCATCTGCACCCTCGGTATGTGGACTACCTCGAACTTAAAATACTGAAGAGCCTGATACCAATGGGTGATCCGTGTGTTGGTATCATGCGATTGAGCCACTGGAGCATGGTGTAGTCCGAACAGAGGGTGAAAGCCCATCCCAGGAAGTAGTACCAAAGGGTGAGAACCACCCACTTGATGGCCAGACATTCCTTCTCAACAGTGCTTTACCTTGCCTCTCTCACCGAAAGCTTCTGGCTGATGTAGAGCACCAGGTGCTCCTCCCCCTCCACCACCTGGGACAATATGGCTCCCAACCCCCTCTCCGACACGTCAGTCTGTACAACAACAGGGAGAGTAAACAGGAGGGACGACTGCATACCACTACTCCTGTGGTTGTTTTGATATTCTGTTTTATGAGGTTCATACGACCGGAAGGGTCAAGAACACGTCAGAGAATTCTCTTTGCAACCAGGCCAAAAGTGACCGGGGTACTACGATTGGCTTTTAAGTTCACCTCCATCCCGAGCTCCTCCCTCTCCAGTACCACCATTGCCAAAGACACGGGGACCACCTCCCTCCACGGTTTTAAGAGGTCGAGGTGGGAAATTTGCTGTGCTCCGCCCCTATCCATTCGTTTAACCTCATAATCGACTTCCCCGACTCGCCGTGTGACCTCAAAAAGCCCTTGCCACTTTACGATTAATTTAGAGCTTGATGTGGGTAGTAATACAAGGACTTTATCTCCTAGAGTAAATTCCCATAGCCGAGCTCCCCTGTTATACAGCCGGGACTGCCGTTCTTGAGCCTGTAGCAAATTCTCCTGTGATAGTTGCCCCAATGTGTGGAGTTTTGCTCTCAGGTCAAGAACTTATTAAATTACGTTTTCGCTATTGGAAGGTCCCTCCTCTCAATTTTCCCTCACAACATTTAAGACACTGCGAGGCTTACGCCCATAAAATAATTCAAATGGGGAGAACCCCGTGGAGGCTTGCAGGACCTCTCATACTGTGAATAACAGGGGTTCAAGCCACTTATCCCAATTCCGAGCATCTTCGTGTATGAACTTACGAATCGTGTTTTTCAGCCATCCATTTGCGGGTGGTACACACTTGTACGAATCGATTTAATGCCCAATAATTTGTACAGCTCGCATAGTGTGCATGACATAAAAGTAGTGCCGTGATCAGTGAGGATTTCTTTCAGAATCCCCACTCAGGAGATAATTTTTAAGAGTGCCTCTGCAACACTATGTGCTGCGATGATGTGCAAAGGCACTGCTTCCGGATATTGCGTTGCATAGTCCACCAGAACCAACACAAAGCAATGCCCGCGAGCCGTCCGCTCTAATGGCCTGGCAAGATCCATACCAATTCTGTCGAAGGGGACCTCGATCAAAGGAAGCAGGCTCAAAGGTGCTCTTGGGGTGGCCAGTGGATTCACCAGCTGACATTCACGGCATGCCGCACACCATCTGCGAACATCTCCGCGAATGCCCAGCCAATAGAAATGGGACATTAGATGCTTCAGTGTCTTTTCCTGCCCTAAGTGACCCGCTATTGGATTATAATGAGCAGTCTGGAATAACATTTCCCGATGGTTCTTCGGTAACTGGGTCGTATCTTCCTTTGTCTGAGCGCCCTGCGTCACTTGATACAACCGGTAATTTATAATAGAAAAGTACAGATAGGCGAGTGCAATGTTTGGCTGAAGATGGTGACCATCAATCACTCTCACTTGGTCGAAGGTGTGCCTAAGTGTCTCGTCTCGCATCTGCTCCAGGGGGAAATCCCCTGTGGGAAATCTTCTAAGGGCTGGGGAAGCCGAGACTCCCCAGCCAGTGCATCACAGAAATCCCACACCGAAACGCTCAGGACCCATCAGCACAAATTTCCCTTAATTATGTGGAAAACGCTGGCCAATTCATGCCTAAAATTAGTGGATGGGTGAGGCGTGAACTAACCGCCACCTCGACACTATGCTTTTGTCCCCGAAATTGAATCGTCATGGTCACTACAGGGTAATCGTGGATATCCCCATGCACACACCTTACCTTCATCATGTGACTAGCACCCAAAGCCTCATCTTGAACCAGGCATTGATGGATGGAGGTTTGACTGCAACCCGAATCCACCAAGGCCTGGTATGTACCCCCCTTAATACCCCCCGGTACATCCCAGCTCGATCAGGGGCAGCCTGCGGCACGTCGGAGACCCGAAACAATGTCCCAACCTCCATCACCGGGCATTGGTCACGGAAATGCCCGGGCTCCCCGCAGCTCCAACAGACAAGCCCAGACTCCACGCCTGCACCCATGACAGAGGGTACACCACCCTGGGAGTGAGATTGGAGAGGGGCAGGGGAAACTGGTGAGTAGTGCAATCCCTGGAGTCGAGGAGGAGGAACAGGACGGAAAGCAGAGGGAGGAGGGGAGACAGGAGAACGAGAGAGAGAGAGAGAGAAGGATCTCAGGGCTCGCAGGCTTCCCAATAGGCCGCCATGTGGTCTTCTGCCAACTGGATGGCCGTTTAGCACTCTGAAACAGGACTAACAAATTATATTCTGCTGCTGTGTGAACATAGCCAATCAGATATCGATGCTTTAAGTGCACATCTACCAAGGTCACTTTTGTACAGCTGAGAAGAATCCCCAGTTAGATACATCTGTGAATTTCAGATGCAAGACGGCACAGCAGATGCAAACATGTTTTCTTTGCCTGCTTGATGACGGATGCCATCACTCCACATTCCAAACCCACCAGTCCTGCCTCTCTTAGCCCCTCACCAGCCGCCACCACCCACCCATCATACGGAACTTGTCAGCTTGGGCTGGTGACGAAAACTGTTGTTCTTTTCATGGTCGCAACATTTTTTTTTTTTTTTATGGAGCTCAGAAAATAAATGTGTGTTGGCATTTTGCATCTCTGGGCCCCTTATGGCAGGGAGATGGCCTGGTCTGGCTAAGAGTGAAATTCCCCTGCAGGCCTTCAGATGTGTCTCCTTCCTCCTCGTTTGGTTAGTCTTGTTTTAGCTAGTCATTGGAATGACATCGTCATGCTGCTGTGTTTATGGACACCAGGGATGTTTAGTCTGGCTGTTATGTTTGGATGAGACCTCAGTCAGTCTCGCTACACGCCAGATTAAATACAACAGTTTTCTCATCTACAGCTCCCTGAACAGTATTGAGCATATGTGTGTTTATTTTTGTATTACATAAACAATTCAATGACAAACATCTTCATTTAGAGTTACATAATGACAAATCCTTCATTATGGACCTCAAATTGAAAATTGCTAGTATGAACTAATGTTGTAGTGGATGCTTGTGCTGTCATCACGGCTTTGAAAATGGCAAAAAGTTATGCTTCAAGTAGACATAAGCTCAACATTTTGACTATTAATATGTTAAACTGATGTCTTGTTTTATTATTCTATCCTATGTTTATATTTTAAGGTGTTCTGAGTACTTTTTATTGCATTGCTGTGCGGTTGCTAGGGTGTACTTGGTGGTACTTACCGGCCCTAGTCAAAAGAGCCCACCCCATAGTATCTATGATATTCATTTACAAATATACACTATGGTCCTAACATGGTCTTCTGCTGTTGTAGCCCATCCGCCTCAAGGTTCGATGTGTTGTGCATTCTGAGATGCTATTCTGCTCACTACAATTATACAGAGTGGTTATCTGAGTTACCGCAGCCTTTCTGTCAGCTCGAACCAGTCTGGCCATTCTCCGTTGACCTCTCTCATCAACAAGGCATTTCCATCAGCAGAGCTGCCACTCACTGGATGTTTTTGTTTTGTTTATGGCACAATTCTGAGTAAACTCTAGAGACTGTTGTGCATGAAGATCCCAGGAGATCAGCAGTTATAGAAATACTCAAACGAGCCCATCTGGCACCAACAATCATGCCACGGTCTAAATCAGTGAGATCACATTTGTTCCCCATTTTGATGGTTGATGTGAAAATTAACTGAAGCTCCTGACCCGTATCTGCTTGATTTTATGCATTGCACTGCTGCCACATGACTGTCTAAGGTAATCACATGAATAAGTAGGTGTACAGGTGTACCTAATAAAGTGCTTAGTGAGTGTATGACTTGTGTCCTCCATTGTTAATCTGTAGGATGTTTGCTCATGTTTTATGGTCCACCAGACAAAAATCATAATTCCAATCTTGCATCCAGTAGTTGGTGTACACATGTTTTTATCAGTGAATCTGGTTGATATTATGAGGATTTGTGAGCAGGAACTAATCACTTATTTTGCCTAATAACACAAGTTTCTTTTAGATATTTAGAGTTTTGTTTGACACATTTAGTAGCAAAAAAACTAGATATCCACGAGTAGACCAGTATATTCTGCTTTGGTCTGTGAAATAATCAGTACTTGTTACTTTTGAAGGGACAGTAATTCTGATCGCATTTCCGCTGATGTTTTTGGTGATTTTCTTTTTAAACATTCACGGACATTAAAAAAACCCCACCTATTTCAAGTATTCCGTTTGACATTATTGTGGTATCACCTTTTTCAGACGGACCCGCCCCTAAAAGGCACCTAAAAACAAAACAATACAGTGACTGGTTACCAGTCTAAATTATAACTCTAAGACATTACAGATGTTACAGCTTCTTTTTCTTTTAAAGCATAATTCTCTGTAAAACTGGTTTGAAATTATGTGTGTTGTGAAAAGGGCTATACAAATGAAAATTACTTGACGTTACGTCATTAAGACTATGTTCTTGTCTGGATAGTTCTTGTCCTGAATAAGATGCAATATGGAACAGACTTTATGCTGGAAGTCAAAAGTCTGGCTAAGCGAGACTATGCTTACCTTAGCAATCACCACAAATTAAGGGATTTTTATTCAAATCATTATCCATTTATCTCTCACAGATACATACCTGGCTGTGAAGAATTATTTAATATTTTTGTATCATACTTAAATGCTCTTTCTCAGTACGTCATGCTCCCTCAAATTAGATTACTGAGCAGTGGAAAGTAGTATACTGTATGTGGAGTGAGTGTGTGTGTGTAACAGTCTTGTGACAGAGGAAGTTCTGTTCAGTTCTCTAGAGAGGCCCTTGTCACTGGCTCCTGTTTGTCTGTGAGCATGCTCATGCACACACACAAATAAACAAACCCAGCTGGATTTCGGAAGAGACACAATCTGCCCAGTTCTGCTTAATCCAGTGCGTGGGAAATGAACCAAACGCCTCTGACCAACACATAACACATCTCTTCTGTTTAGCTTTTCTCAGTGTGATGCTTTTGCATGTGTGTGTATACATGGACTTGTGTGTGCTTATATTTGCAAGTGTGATCTTTGTTCGCCACGTCCTTGAGCTCCACCCTAAGTATGAGACATCTACCTAATGTCCATCATGTAGAAGGTCAGCTGACTGTGAGCACAGCATCCTGCTCTGACCCGCTGACACCCGGGCCTGCTGTAGCACAGTGTGGGCCTTTGTCCAATGAATTCAACATCTGCTCTCACACCCAGCCATTCACTCACTCTCAAACACACATACACTCACTTCTAGACTGAAATTGTGAGTCATTTGGTGACCATCGGTGTTTGGGTGTTTTTTCAACTATGGACACTTTGGGCCCTGTGTACTTTTGAAAAATGTCCCTTCCAAATCCCTTAAAGTACTCTTTTCACAATCCTACTATTTTACTTGTATAATATATGTAAATACACTGGTAGCCAAAAGTTTGAAATAATGTACGGATTTTGCTGTTTCTGAAGAAAATTGGTACTTTAATTCACCAAAATGGCATTCAACTTATCACAAAGTATAGTCAGGACATTACTGATGTAAGAAACAGCACCATCACTATTTGAAAAAAGTCATTTTTGATTAAATCTAGACAGGCCCCATTTCCAGCAGCCATCACTCCAACACCTTATCCTTGAGTAATCATGCTAAATTGCTAAGTTGGTACTAGAAAATCACTTGCCATTATATCAAACACAGTTGAAAGCTATTTGGTTCATTAAGTGAAGCTTAGCATTGTCTTTGTTTTTGAGTTGCCATAGTATGCAATAGACTGGCATGTCTTAAGGTCAATATTAGGTCAAAAATGGCAAAAAAGAAACTGCTTTCTCTAGAAACTCATCAGTCAATCATTGTTTTGAGGAATGAAGGCTATACAATGCTTGAAACTGCCAAAAAACTGAAGATTTCATACAAAGGTGTATACCACAGTCTTCAAAGACAAAGAACATCTGGCTCTTACAAGGACAGAAAGAGATGTGGAAGGCCAGATGTACAACTAAACAAGAGTCTCTAGTTTGAGAAATAGACACCTCACATGTCCTCAGCTGACAGCTTCATTGAATTCTACCCGCTCAACACCAGTTTCATGTATAACAGTAAAGAGAAGACTCAGGGGCCTTATGGGAAGAATTGCAAAGAAACAGAAACAGAAAAACTAAAAGAAAAGGTTAGAGTGGGCAAAGAAACACTGACATTGGATAACAGATAATTGGAAAAGAGTGTTATAGATCCTAACCCCACTGAGCTTTTGTGGGATCAGCTAGACTGTAAGATGCATGAGAAGTGCCCGACAAGACAGCCACATCTATGGCAAGTGCTAGAGGAAGCATGGAGTGACATGTCACCTGAGTATCTGGACAAACTGACAGCTAGAATGCCAAGGATCTGCAAAGCTGTCATTGCACGTGGAGGATTTTTTTGATGAGAACTCTTTGAAGTAGTTTAATAAGTTCTGAACATTTTTTTTCAAATTGTAATAGTAATTTTTCACATTTTTATGACCTGACTATAAATTGTGATCAGTTGAATGCCACTTTGGTGAATAAAAGTACCAATTTCTTTCCATAAGAGCAAAATCTGTACATTATTCCAAACTTTTGGCCGCCAGTGTGTGTGTGTGTGTGTATATATATATATATATATATATATATATACAGCTGTGCTCAAAAGTTTGCATACCCTTGGAGAATTGGTAATATATGTACCATTTATAAAGAAAACATGAGTGAGCAGGCAAAACACATTTCTTTTATTTTTTATGGGAAAATAAGAAATGTCTGTAACAAGGCCAAACATTCAAGGGAAAGTCAACTTTTGATCAGGGCCATTTGGGTGATTTCTGTTATCATTATGATTTAAAAAGCAGCCAAAAACTATGTGATAATAAATGGCTTCATATGATCACTATCCTTAAATAAAAGACATGCATGATCAGTCATATTTTGAAAATCAATGCCAAAATTTCAAAATTTCTGCCAGGGTATGCAAACGTTTGAGCACAACTGTGTGTGTGTATGTGTATATATATATATACCTATCAGCCACAACATTAAAACCACCTACCTAATATTGTGTAGGTCCCCCACGGCTTTTCCATCCACAGAACTGATGCTCACTGGATGTTTTTTGTTTTTTGCACCATTCAGAGTAAATTCTAGAGACTGTTGTGTGTGAAAATCCCAGGAGATTACACAAATACTCAAACCAGCCCATCTGGCACCAACAGTCATGCCATGCTCCAAATCACTGAGATCAAATTTTTCCCCATTCTGATGGTTGATGTGAACATTAACTTAAGCTCCTGACCCGTATCTGCATTTTATGCACTGCACTGCTGCCACATGATTGGCTGATTAGATAATCGCATGGATGATTGTTGGTGCCAGATGGGCTGGTTTGAGTATTTCTGTAACTGCTGATCTCATGGGATTTTCACACACAACAGTCTACAGTAACTCCAGATAACCACTTTGTACAATTGTGGTGAGAAGAATAGCATCTCAGAATAGCATTCTGAGATGTGGGTTGGCACTGTTTTGGTGGCACAAGGGGGATCTACACAATATTAGGCAGGTGGTTTTAAGGTGGTGACTGGTTGGTGTATGTGAAATCTTTAACACACTAACTAGGTCATAATTATATATTAGTTTAGAGGATCACTTGATGAACTGACCATTTTGGATGCTTCCTCCAGATGTTTTTCATTTTGCATTTAGACATGACTGTTTGTTTATGCTGCATCTACATCTACAGTTTAGCAATAGGTCATCTGAGCATCATTGTGACGACACTCCTGCCCAAATTTTAGCCTCTAAAATTAGATTACTTGAGTGTTATGTGACCAGGCCAAGCAGTGAGCTAACCCTCTTCCTAATGCAGTCCAGCTTGATCATTAGGGTAAAAAAGGGTTATTATTGTGTCCATTTACCAACCAATAAGTAGTTTGGAAATAATGGTACCGCTAGCATTCCTACCAGAAAGGCGTGGGCTGGGGGAGATACGGAGATAGAGGATGAAATATGGTGTGCGCAAAATGTGTTTGTTCAGCAGAAGCTTCAGATTTATTTTATATGAATTCCCATGCTCAATAAGATAAATTGCAACTGGAAATAATTTATCTGCAAGTGCCTGACATCATGCTGCAGAAATAACTGCAGTTACCACATACAATCAAAAACATCAAGGGCTAAATGTGCAAGTTTTTGTCATGTAAGCCAGTTTACCACAGCCTAGTGCAGATGTTATTTATAGAGTTTATTAATACACACTAAATAAATTTGACTGTAAATGAATATTCAGTGGCCACAATAAGAAGTTTCTTATAAGGTTTCAAATTATAAACAATAGATGTAATGTTCAAAATTAAGACTGTTCTTCAAATGTTAGTGGAGGGTACAATTAAAGGCCGATATTTGCCCCCTGGAATTGATTATTAGGGGCATTTTTTACCTTTATGATGACATGTTTTTTTTTCCTTAAACATATAAAACAGTATGCCATCTCTTTATATCAAATACTTGAATTGAATCGCTTAAATTCATTGAGGCATTTTTACCCCCACAAGTATATATCTGGCTCATTTTTGTCATGTTCAGCTGCATTTTTGTCCCAAGCCCTGATATTCGCCTCTTATTACGTCTTATTCTGTATGTTAACTCTGCACCATCTCATTGCAGGATCTCTAAAAGCATCCCCACCACTAAAGATGTGGAGCCCCTGCTGGAGATCGATGGTGATATTCGTAGTTTTGAAGTGTTCCTTTCCTCGCACACTCCTGTTCTCACCGCTCGTGATGTGGAGATGTTTCTGCCCTGCACTGTCAACCTGGATCCCAAACTAAGGGAGATCATTGCAGGTACACACACACGTTTACCTTGCTATCTACGTAAATGCAGACATACCATACTGCACTGCCAAGGCAATCATGTCTCTTAGGCCAGAAACATACTTTATGCATGTACGTGTACACAGATGCGAGCGCTTGGCCAATACATTACCAACTCACGGTCTGGCTGAACATGCTTGACGTGCTTGCTTGCATTTCTGTGGTGGTTGTCATAAATATATTGACTTTAACCTAATTCCTCTGAAGTATGCTCTTCAAACTGTTGGTTCGCCATGACAGTAGTTGACTTGAAAGAGAAAACTCTAATCACACTAATGTCCACTATAGCGCCCCTTGCGGCAACATTGAGAATGCAGTGCGCACTTGTGTTGAGTTATCAATTGTGGTCTGAAATATTTTGAATGCAACGACACACAAAATCGAGCTTGCATCACTAGAAGCGCATGTGTTTATATACTTGCCGTAGAGTGTGTTTTGACCTTTAAACTGTGATCTGTCCTGTGACTGATCGGTTTGGCTTAACTATGCTCAGATTCAGAGAAAATTGAGTGTGAAAATTGCAGTAACAACAAAATTTGCACTAAAACCAAGGCAAATTGCAATAAGTGAAGGAACGGCACTCTGGTTTGGCCATTTTGTTTAAAAAACTGTTGTGTTTTCGAAGTAGATACTGTGGTTTGCCGTAGTGTTCTGTCAAAATTTTTCCACTAATTTATACGTTTTATTGGCTTGCTGTCTATAATTTAGGTCTTTAGTAGAGCTGTCAGAATTAACGCTTTAATGCATGCGATTAATTTAAAAAGTTTAACACGTACATTTTTCTTAATCGCAATTAACGCATTTACCGTTAATACAGCATATACCAGCATAAACACTGGTTTGAAGGGCAAAACCTTTGTAATGTGTCGACCGGAGTTATTACACTGACGCACACACCACAAACACACATTCAACAGCGCTTCATGATCAAATGATGGGAAAGGAGCTCTTAATGCCATTTGATGTACAAAACAAGCCCAGATGGGACTTGTGATAGAAATAAAGGGTTTTTCAGCGTATTTAAGGTGCAGTTTAATGACCACAGAAGCACGTCAAGTCTTAACTATCACCAAAACGCAGAATGAGATGTTTTTTTTGTCTGAAAGCGCTTTTCATGTGGAGTTCAATGTGGTGCTTGACGCTGGCGTTGACGCCCTAACGCGAATCATAAACGCAGCTTCACGATTGCTGTAGGAAAGGGGATAGCCACAGTCTACTGGCAGATTAATATTGTGGAGGATGACAGTTAAAGAAATGTAATGCCCATTGCAATGAAAATGCAACCTATGTGGGGACTAGTTCTTTCAACTAGTCAAACTCCCAATTAGATTTTGGGAAACGTTTAATGTTTCTTGAATCGGTGCTATTTTAGTGTATTTTGCAATCTTTATTCTGTGAAAGGCTTTGTTTGGAAAATGCTAATAAAGCATTTTTGTTCCCTATCTGTCACGCACGTGTAGTTGTGTCGATGTAGTGACACTAGTTGTCACTCTTGGGAGCCCCAAACACCTCTGATCTTTTTTTAAAAGGCCAATGAGAATTGGCGAGTGGAATTTGCATGCCACTCCCCCGGATATACGGGTATAAAAGGAGCTGGTATGCAACCACTCATTCAGATTTTCTCGTCGGAGCCGAGCGGTTCTATTCATTGAGCTGAATTCATCCGCCGAGTTCATTCACCTCTATCTGCTGGATTTTATGGCGCATTTCAGCGGCTTCTCCCCCTCTGCATCTGTGGTTTGCAGAGAATGCCCCTGGGCGCTTCGGCAGAACATATTAAAAGAGTATATCCTAATAGAGTATATTTTCTTTCTAAAAGAGCGGCACACACGGAACGTCTTTTTAAAGACGCGTCTTTTTAAAGATGCCTTTCTGTTTGTGTGTTTTTCCTGGTTGCGGTTGTTATCTCTCCACTTCTGACGGCCACGATCACTGTCTTACGTGTCTGGGCGCTGCCCACACGGAGACATTGTTCGTGGATGGATCATGTCCTCATTGCGAGAACATGACCATGGCAACGTTACGGTCGTGGCTTGCATTCATAAGAAAGCAAGCCACCCCAGCGGCTCCCCGCGCCGGTCCTTCTACCTACGGGTTTGAGGCTGCGTCGGTTAGCACTGGGGGTGATTTGGGGACCTCAATGGGACCACCTCCGTCGGGTATACCCCCATGGACCTCCCATTCCCCAGCACGCTCGCTTGCCTTGATCACACGCTCGGATGAGCTATCAAACGCAGCATCGGAGAGCGGGCTCGTCCAGTCGGATGCGGAGGCTTTGACTGGGCTTCCCCCTTCGGGGATGGTCTCAGTCCGACGCGGGAATGATGGATATGCTTTCCCGGGCGGCCGCGAGCGTCGGGCTAGAGTGGGACCCTCCACTCCCCCCTGAACCCTCGCAGCTCAACGACTGGTTCCTGGGATCAGGGCGCTGCCCACGGCCACACCCTGCCCCCGTTCTTTTCTTCCCAGAAGTGCATGAGGAGCTGACAAGATCGTGGGAGGCACCTTTTACTGCCCGGTCCCAATCTTTCAGCTCCCCTGCTCTCGCTACCCTCGATGGCGGAGCGGCCAGGGGGTATTCGGTGATCCCCCAGGTGGATAAGGCACGCGCGGTGCACTTATATCCGCGGAGCGCCGCCACCTGGCGTGGGCACCCGAAACTCCCGTCCAGGGCCTGTAGGTTTATGTTGTCCCTGACGGCTAAGGCCTACGGTGCCGCTGGACAAGCCGCCTCTGCCATGGCTCTCCTTCAAGTACACCAAGCCAAGGCGCTAAAAGAACTGCACGAAGGTAGTTCTGTCCCGGGATTGATGCAGGAACTGCACTCGGTGACCGACCTCGCTCTCCGGGCGACGAAGGTCACGGCGCGGTCTCTCAGGCAGGCGATGTCCACCCTGGTGGTCCAGGAGCGCCACCTTTGGTTCAACTTGGTCGAGATGGGAGAGGCCGACAAGGCTGGGTTCCTTGATGCCCCCATTTCCCAGGTGGGCCTGTTTGGCGACACTGTTGAGGACTTTGCCCAGCAGTTTTCGGCGGTGAAAAAGCAGACGGAGGCCTTACAACATATCCTGTCCTGGCATGGCTTAAGACCCCGCCCCCCGTCTGTTTGTCGCCAAGGGCGTCATCCTGCAGCAGCAATAACACCGGCTCCGCCGCAGCCCGCTTCTGTGGCCTGGCTCCGGCGTGGAGCCCTCTGCAGGAAACAGACACCACCCGTCTCGCGGCCGGCGGCTAAGAACCCAAGAAAGGCTTCGAAGTGCCCCCGAGACAGGCGACCCAGGGGCGAGGAGACCCACTTCTCTAGAGTTGGCGAACAGACCACTCCATCCCCCGTTGGAGGGCTGGAAGGAGAATCTTTTGTCTCTGCACGCCCCAGAGGCTGCGGTACCCAGACGTTTGACAAAAGAGTGGTTTTCTCGTTTCCTGGATCACAGGTCCAATGCGCACACCGTGCACTGTCACGCTTTTGCGGGTATGGCGCACCAGCAATGGACCCCCCACCCCGTGCACCCAGCTGTGGCACAATCATGCCCATACAGGGTTGGTACCGGTGGACTATGGGGACGAGGTTCCTCCTCCCCCCCCCGGCCAATCTCATGGTGGGTGGCAGGAGCCAGGTAAGTGGTTCAATGTCCCTGGACTCAGCACAGCCACAGGGCTCGAATCCCCTCGACGTGGCACCTCGAGCTCCGCCCCGCTGCGATGCCCCACCCACCGGTACGTCCGACTTGATCATTCCCTTGGTCCCCCTCGCCCAGAGTTTGGGTGCGTGGCTCGCGCTTTCCAACCCGTTGCGATGGCTGTCCCGGACCGTCCGATTCAGCAACGCGAATCAGTTCGCCAGGCGCCCGCCCAGGTTCAGCGGCATCCGCTTCACCTCGGTGAAGGGCGAGAATGCCGCTTGCATGCGGAGATCACTACCCTTCTGCGCAAGGACGCGATAGATCCTGTCCCTCCAGCCGAGGTGAAGAAAGGGTTCTACAACCCTTACTTCATCGTACCAAAGAAAGGCGATGGGTTGCAACCAATCCTGGACCTGCGAGTACTGAACCGGGCTTTGCACAGACTCCCGTTCAAGATGCTGATGCAAAAGTGCATTTTAGCAAGCGTCCGGCATCAAGATTGGTTCGCGGCGGTAGACCTGAAGGACGCGTACTTCCACGTCTTAGTCTTACCTCGACACGCACCCTTCCTGCGGTTTGCCTTCAAAGACCAGGCGTACCAGTACAAGGTCCTCCCCTTCGGCCTGTCCCTGTCCTCTTGCGTCTTCACGAAGGTCGCAGAGGCAGCCCTTGCCCCGCTAAGGGAAGTGGGCATCCGCATCCTCAACTATCTCGACAACTGGCTGATCCTAGCTCACTCTCGAAAGTCACTTTGCACACACAGGGACCGCGTGCTTTGGCACCTCAGCCGACTGGGGCTTCGGGTCAACTGGGAAAAGAGCAAGCTCTCCCCGGTACAGAGCATCTCTTTTCACGGTTTGGAGTTGGACTCCGTCTCGATGACAGTGCGCCTCACGGACAAGCACGCACAGTTGGTGCTGAACTGTCATGCGGTTCATCACACTGGTCTGTCGCCGACTCTTCAGCCTTTGGATGAACCTGGCATTTCTACAGGCAGGAATTCCCCTAGAGCAGGTCTCCAGGCACGTCATGGTTACAACAGACGCCTCCAAGACTGGCTGGGGCGCCGTATGTAATGGGAACACAGCCTACATTGGCACATCCTACATTGCCTACAACTACATTGGCACATCAACTGCCTAGAGTTGTTGGCAGTACTGCTCGCCCTGTGGAGGTTTTGGCCATTGATCCAGGGCAAGCATGTGTTGGTCCGGATGGACAACACAGCGACGGTAGCATACATCAACCGCCAAGGTGGTCTACGCTCCCATTGCATGTCACAACTCGCCCGCCGTCTCCTCCTCTGGAGTCAGCACTGCCTCAAGTCGCTACGAGCCACTCCTGGGCGACCTCAATACTGCAGCGGACACGCTGTCACGTCAGGTTACCCTCAGGGGAGAGTGGAGTCTCCACCCTCAGGTGGTCCAGCTGATTTGGAGTTGATTCGGTCGAGCACAGGTAGATTTGCAAGATTCTTCCAGGGAATCCTCTCACTGTCCGCTTTGGTATGCCCTGACCGAGGCACCTCTCGGTATAGACGCGTTGGCACACAGCTGGCCCCCTGGACTACGCAAGTATGCATTTCCCCCAGTGAGCCTACTTGCACAGACCCTGTGCAAGGTCAGGGAGGATGGGGAGCAGGTCATCCTAGTAGCACCCTACTGGCCCACCCAGACATGGTTCTCGGATCTCACGCTCCTCGCTACATCCCCCACCCCCGGCGAATTCCCCTGAGGAAGGACCTTCTTTCTCAGGGACGGGGCACCATCTGGCACCCACGACGAGACCTCTGGAATCTCCATGTCTGGCCCTTGGATGGGATGCGGAGGACTTAAGTGGCCTACCGCCCGTGGAGGAACCTGTATGCCTTGAAGTGGCATATGTTCGCTAAGTGGTGTTCTTCCCGACGCGAAGACCCCCAGAGATGTGCAGTCGGATCGGTGTTTTCCTTCCTGCAGGAGAGGTTGGAGGGGCGGCTGTCCCCCTCCACCTTGAAGGTGTATGTAGCCACTATTTCAGCTCATCACGATGCGGTAGATGGTAAGTACTTGGGGAAGCATGACTTGATCATCTGGTTCCTGAGAGGCGCTAGGAGGTTGAACCCCTCTAGATTGCGCCTTGTCCCCCCCATGGGACCTCTCTGTAGTCCTTCAGGGTCTACGGGGAGCTCCCTTTGAGCCCTTGGAGTCAGCTGAGCTTAAGGCACTCTCTTTGAAGACTGCCCTCCTGACTGCGCTCACTTCCATCAAGAGGGTAGGGGACCTGCAGGCATTCTCTGTCAGTGAATCGTGCCTGGAGTTCGGTCCGGGTTACTCTCACATGATCCTGAGACCCCGACTGGGCTATGTGCCCAAGGTTCCCACGACCCCCTTTAGGGATCAGGTGGTGAACCTGCAAGTGTTGCCCCAGGAGGAGGCAGACCCTGCCTTGGTGGGTGTACCGCTTGCGCATAGCACCTTTCCCCTCCCTTGAGGGGAAGACGTGCGCACTTGACTCCCAGTAGTGTTCACAGACCGTGATCCCTGGATGACTTTCCTCCTTAGCCCTGTGGCAGTCGAGTTTGCAGAGAAACTCTCTGCCGGCTCAGTGCCTAAGTGCGCTAATGATGCCCTGTACTGAGGTTGGTGCTCCACATGCGATGATTCCCTGAAGGAAACCCCACGTGATATTTTTCGCAAAATTGTTTCCCTGTCAATAAACTGCGTCTTCCTTGGGCAGGGGCCCCTCTGCCCCCGGTCGCCATGCTTGTAGAAACTCCTCCCCCTTTGGTTAGGACCTACCATGGGACCTCTCCACATGACATACTTCCGACAAGGCTTGGTAAAGACCATGTGACGTATTTCCACTCAAAATACCCCCTCCCTTCTTTTTTGGGCGGGGTGTGGTCTCCGCGGTGTCTTCCCCTTGGGAGTGACACCCCCCCGACGTAGACACTTAGGGCTCCCAGTCAGTTAACAAATTCCACTCTTTTTGGGGAGAAAAGAGAAGGAAAAGAGGCCTCGGCTGGGCTAGCCTGTCCACCTATTCGTTGGGCAGTCGACTTGTTCCTGAAGGACTGTTCGATGCTCATAAAGATCATTGGGGGAGGTTACGTGATGGCCAGGTGCGCTGGCTACCAGGCACACAGCAGTCTGCCCATCACACACCGCCACTTCACGTAACACCGTTCAGTTAGTTGTGGTGTTTTGTATAGGGACCCCTAGTGTCACTACATCGACACATCGTCGAGTGAGTGACAGATAGGGAACGTCATGGTTACTTTCGTAAACTCCGTTCCCTAATGGAGAGAACGAGACGTTGTGTCCCTTTTGCCACAACGCTGAACTACCTGCTGAAATGGCCGGGACCTTATCTCGGCTCCTCAGCACAAAACCTGAATGAGTTTTTGCATACCAGCTCCTTTTATACCCGTATGTCCGTGGGAGTGGCATGCAAATTCCACTCGCCAATTCTCATTGGCCTTTTAAAAAAAGATCACAGGTGTTTGGGGCTCCCAAGAGTGACCCCTAGTGTCACTATATCGACACAACATCTCATTCCCTCCATCAGGGAACGGAGGTTACGAAAGTAACCATGACGTTACATATTGTTTTGTTTTCTTCCCCAATAAGGAAATATGTGCATTTTGACAGGAAAAGAAATATATATAGAAAAATTTCAGCACTTCCAAAATCTGTGATTAATCACGATTAACTAAAAAAATAATAATAATTTGATTAATCGCAATTTAAATATTTTAATCGACTGACAGCACTAGTCTTTAGATAAGATTCTCTTTAATTACTACAGTGAACCCTAACACAAAGGCTAAGAATAATAATATTAATAATAAAAACATTATTTATTTATGATTTTGCTAACTTCTTTGGAAAGGTTTTCCCAAAGTATAGCTGGGTAAACCCCCACAAAGACACTCTGCATCATTGTGTGCATCAGAGCTGATATTATCACTGATCACATGATAATGGTCAACTGTGCTGTGCTTTGAGACAGCAGACGTTGCTTGGCGCAATGTGACAGTGGACTGCGCGATAAAGCTTCCTTTGTGAAGCTCAGAGAGATGAGTAAGGTCCCCATTGTGTTCACCTCAGGAAGTGAAACATTGCTGAAGTTCCATGAGATGCTTATTTTTTGAGTCACCCAGACAGACTCACTTGGTCTGCCTGTGTGACTCAGAAATTATGTTTTTTACTAAATATATCTTGACTTATTATTTTGCTCTGAGATGTGATTTTAGGGTCAAAGGTAGAATGGGTTTCTTTGGGAGCTATTTCCCAAGTTTATTCTTCTTCTACATCTATTATTCTATTGGGAAAACTCAGTGTTTGGTCATCAATGTTTTTCAAAGAGAATCAAACCACAGAGGCTCTCTTTTCTTGCATGTAACTTGAAAAAAAAAGAAGCCTCATTTGGCTGAATTCGACTGTGAGTGGGAGTTTTTGAATGCCTTTAATGTGCTGGCCAAGATTCGCATCTAACTTTTTCTCCTACTCTTTCTCTCGGTTTCTCCATCTTTGTTCCTCGCTGCTTTTAATTCTCAGATGTGCGAGATGCACGCGGGCAGATGCAACTTGGAGGAGTCAGCTATCCCACAGTGCTCCTGCAAGATGCTTCGGCCCAGCCGCAGTCTGCGTTTGGGCAGCACTCTTTGGACTGCTCTCCCACAGGCTCTTTCCCTGGTTCTTTCCCCTCTGCTGGAGTGCTGCCGCCTGCCCAGCCACACAGCAGCTACTTCAGTGGGCTTACCGGCCCCCAGCATCCCTTCTACAACCGGGTGAGACTCCGAGACATTGGTTATTGTGTCTAGGCAAAATGCACATGTGGTTGACAAGGTGCTGAAACATATCTGTGCTGTTTCAGTGCTATAAATCATATGGACATAAGGGCATTTAAACAAAAGTTCACTTTAAAGAATAGATTTCACATGGACTCTATAGAGTCATCTAAATCATATGGACATAAGGGCATTTAAACAAAAGTTCACTTTAAAGAATAGATTTGACATGTACTCTATAGAGTCATAACAACAACAAGGAATGAGGCTATGCATAAAAGCTTGCCATTTAAAGCTATAACCCTATTTGTTTGCCTTTTCACATTATTCATTGTATTTTATTTAACCTCTTCAACTCTGCGGACCTGCAGGTGGGCCCAAAAGGGGGCGCTATGTCGCAAAAAAGTTTATGCTTGAAATGTTCAAGTCTTCGAATACATAAGTCAGGCATATGGGGTATCATTTGAAAAACCATCACTCCTGCATTTATGTTACATAAAATAACAAAATAAGGCCTGAAAACATTTGTGTCGCAAATCAGCGCCACCTAGAGGTCATGTGGTAGAAATATTAATATGAATATAATAGTCTTTCACATAGCACTTAAATAGACAAATTATATATAAAAAAATGAAAGCTCTCATTCTCAGGAATGCAACTGAATTGTTTATTTTGTTGCCCTAATATCAAGTTCGAAAGATTTTCAAAAGAATCACAAAGTGAAATATGATGTCTGTAATAAATTAAAATTTATCTGAAATAAGACTTCTAATACAAAAGTATTTTTATGTGCCAATCACTGCTGATGTGAGCCCCAAATAGCTAAAAACATTATATCTGCTTTTATCTTAGAGAGTTTTCTAAAAAATGAGCCATTTTCACTTGTCTCTGAGCTTGCTTGTGTGAATAATCCAATGTTATATCTTAGATGTCCAGAACAAAATATGTGGTTCAGAAGGAAAAGCATGCTAAACAAATCATCGTAAATATATGTTATTGACTATTGACAATAAAATGTTATACATTTACATTTAGTCATTTAGCAGATGCTTTTATCCAAAGCGACACACAAATGAGGAACATAGCAAGCAATTTGTCATACAAAGTTCAACAACATCTACAGTGTTTTACTGCCAAGCTCTGCAACAGGTAGCCAGTGGAGTGAAATCAAGATTGGGATGACATGATCCCTTTTTGACTGATTGAAGACCTGACGTGCTGCTGCATTTTGGACCATCTGCAGTGGTTTAATTGTGTTAGCTAAGAGGCCAGCCAACAAATCATTACAGTAGTCCAGTCTTGAAATGACCAGAGCTTGGACCAGGTGCTGTGCAGCATATTCAGACAGAAAAGGTCTGATTTTCCTGATGTTTTAGAGTGCGAATCCGCAAGACCGGGCAGTTGATGAGATGTGGGCGGTAAAATTAAGATGGTCATCTACCTCCACTCCCAGATTCCGAGCTGTTCTGGTTGGTGTTAGTGTAGTTAGTTATGTGTAGTTAGTTATACATCATCGCAAAGGGGAGGATCTCAGATTAAGCTTCTAGCCCACTTTGAGGCCGAGATATTCGATGAAACAATGAGGGTGGTGCATGTACTGAAAATTAGACTGAATGTCTATGGACGAGCACATCTGTGAGGGCTAAAATGTGTTAGAGCACCACCTACATTCCAGATTGGCATTTTGTGATGGAAGGTGATAGAGGAAAAAAAAAAACAATCTAGTACCTGCTGCTATCTAGTGGAATAAAATAAGACTTTTTGGAGGGAGCTGCAGTGAACAGAAGATGTTTTTATTTTTTTATTCTATTCATCATAAGATTGTAAATAGAATATTATTTATTCTGAAAAATTTTGACCAATTTTTGGCAATTAGACCACAGTATGTGTAAATGGTGAGCTTTTAAATTTAAGTGAGAATTTAAATTTGAGAAAAATTGCAGGCGGCAGCTCAAAAATGCCCCAGAGTTGAAGAGGTTAATGTAAAATTTTATATTTGTGTATTTTCTTTGGAACGACAATTAAAGATAAAAATGTCTTAAGTTCGTCAGTTATCGTAATTTTACATCACAAAATAAATATCCATGAAGTTGATGATGTTTATAATGTGTTGGATTTCAACGGCCCTTTTAAACAGCAATATTTATGTCAATATATTTTTAATAAAACATTTAAAGTGTTTAAAATCCCATGTGAGGACTTCCCACAGGAATCATTGAATCAGTGTTTTTAACTACACTGGTGGCCAAAAGTTTGGAATAATGTACAGATTTTGCTCTTATGGAAAGAAATTGGTACTTTAATTCACCAAAGTGGCATTCAATTGATCACAAAGTATAGTCAGGTCATTACTGATGTAAAAAACAGCACCATCACTATTTGAAAAAAGTAATTTTTGATCAAATCTAGACATCAATCCGACAACTTATCCTTGAGTAATCATGCTAAATTGCTAATTCAGTACTAGAAAATCACTTGCCATTACATCAAACACAGTTGAAAGCTATTTGGTTCGTTAAATGAAGCTTAACATTGTCTTTGTGTTTGTTTTTGAGTTGCCACAGTATGCAATAGACTGGCATGTCTTAAGGTCAATATTAGGTCAAATATGGCCAAAAAGAAACCCCTCTCTGTAGAAACTTGTCAGACAATCATTGTTTTGAGGAATGAAGGCTATACAATGCTTGGAATTGCCAAAAAACTGAAGATTTCATACAAAGGTGTACACTACAGTCTTCAGAGACAAAGGACAACTGGTTCTAACAAGGACAGAAAGAGATGTGGAAGGCCCAGATGTACAACTCAACAAGAGGATAAGTACATCAGAGTCTCTAGTTTGAGAAATAGATGCCTCACGTGTCCTCAGCTGACAGCTTCATTGAATTCTACCTGTTCAACACCAGTTTCATGTACAACAGTAAAGAGAAGACTCATGGGTGCAGGCCTTATGGGAAGAATTGCAAAGAAAAAGCCACTTTTGAAACAGAAAAACAAAAAGAAAAGGTTAGAGTGGGCAAAGAAACACAGACATTGGACAACAGATAATTGGAAAAGAGTGTTATGGATCTTAACCCCATTGAGCTTTTGTGGATCAGCTAGACTGTAAGGTCAGGTGCTACAGGAAGAGTGGGGTGAAATGTCAACTGAGTATCTGGACAAACTGACAGCTAGAATGCCAAGTTGTCATTGCTGCACGTGGAGGATTTTTTTGATGAGAACTCTTTGAAGTAGTTTAAGAATTTTTTTCAAATTGTAATAGTAATTTTTTCACGTTATTAATGTCCTGACTATACATTGTGATCAGTTGAATGCCACTTTGGTGAATAAAAGTAACAATTTATTTCCATAAGAGCAAAATCTGTACATTATTCCAAACTTTTGGCCACCAATGTAATTCACTGAAAATTTGAAAATTTTCTGGAAATGATTCGAGCTTCACAACTCTATCTACCTTTTATGTCAGTTAATTTTATATTGCTAACAAAATAATATTGCTTTTATCGTAAATATTCAATATATATTCCAGCCCTAAAAATAAGGTCAACCTATTTATAAGCTCTCATGTGTGTTTTACCTTTTCATTTGAATATTTTGTGATTCATGATCTGATCCTGATCCATCAGTCTCTGAGTATTTGTCCACGTCTTCTCTCCATTTTAATAGCCTTATTTCCCTCATCATGTTTATCATCTGCCTCGCTATTACCCAGACAACCCCCATCACGCCCCTTCACGCCCACCTACTAAACTCCATATGGGCCCCAGCATGGGACTAGTAAGTACACTGTCTGCCAAATGTGTAGGCAACAGATAGACACACACTTTTTAGTGCTTAGTGTACTGTATGACCACAATAAAGTATTTTACTGTATGTCTCATGATTCTATATGTAACTCCCTTTTTTCATATGCTTCTAGTTTCTCGTGACCTCTTAAACAGCCGGTGGCTATTAGGTTATTTTTTTGCACGCTACACTCTGAGTGCAATGTTGGGCTCAGTGTCTCTGTGTAATCACAGTGAATTTAAGTTAATTTTAAAAGCCATTTTTATATATAGGCCTTGTTCTATAATTTTGTATCTTTTTATTGTTTACCCTGAAGTCCTCTTTATAATGTTAGTAAAGTGTTTTACACCAAAAACAGTCATAATCCAGTACCTTTAATACTTCTGTATGAAAAGGAACTCAGTTATGATTGGCTAATGTCTTTGTATGGGAAATAAGTAATAGATCCCTCCCACTACAAAGTATATGACCAATGACCATTTTTCCTGTCAATCATCTCCCCTGCCCACACTAAATTTCCATACTATAGGTTTGTGGGTTTGTGTTCTATAACTGTCTTTTATCCTCTGGTTCTTCCCTCTTCTTTCATTTGTACTGTGCCCCTTCATCAGGGTGTAATCAGAGAGGACTCCAGTGAGGGTCTTCCCTCTCCTACATCCACCTCTATGGTAAATTTAGCAGTGTGTATGTATGTGTTTATATATGTGCATACAAGAAGCAGTAGAGCCTTTTGTTGCTATGTTGACTGTGAACACATACACACGGACACATACTTATTGGGGGTGCAACGGTTCAAATTTCTCAAGGTTCGGTTTGTATCACGGTTTTAGGGGCACTGTTTCGGTATGGTTCAGTATTTGCCATGTTCAGCAAAAAAAATTATTACTGCCAAATCCAAAGTAAGAATACTCTATTTGGTGACAAACACTTAAACAGGTTTGCCCTTAATAAAAATCATTGTTTTACAGTAACCATAGTTTAACTATGGTATTTGTAGTAAAAACATAGTAACTACAAAATCAAGATGGTTACTGTCATGTTTACAATATATAGTATAATCATGGGTACTATATGGAAACTACAGTATTACTGTTGTAAAACCATGGTTTTATGCCTGTCCGAATTAGCAGTGAGTGCTTGCTTAAAAACAGAAGGGACTGTGTGCAGTTTTTGGCTCATCTGCGGCTCTGTGCGCACCACGCGCTATCTTTCCCCGGTGATTTCGGCCAGTATACAGCACTCGCGTCGAGCGATGTCTGCAAACAGTGCCTATTTTGTAAAAAAAAATTTGACCATCACTGTTGTAATTGACTGCAAAAAGGAAATGTTTCCAGACAGGAGACCTGAATAACACAGGGGGCTTCTCTGTCAGTGGCTCGTTTTCTCCACTTGCCATTTTCAACTACACACAACGCTCGCAGTGATGTCATCAAGTTGACCCACATGAAACACAGGCAGAGCGTATCCATCTACAGATCCATTCAGGTGCATTAGCAGAGGTTGTAACTGTGCGTGTCTATTTGATGCTTTTTTTCTTCACAAAACTTTGTGCTCCAGATGCGTCATTAAACTTAAGGTGAACCACGGTGCCAATGCTTCCTGAACTGTGGGTGGCGAACCGTACAGTTCGTTTTTTTACCGAGAACCGTTATACCCCATATACATATATACACTCATGATGCTGGTGGCATGTGACACTTGATTCTCAAGAGGGGCCAGTAGCTGTCCTATCTCTGCCTGTATTACTTAAGTCCTTATAGCTTGCACTGAAACAGTGAACACTGAATAAATCGTATAATACAACTGAAATCCTTTACACAATCTGCTGCTGGATCACTGCATCTATTTTGCATTTTGACTTTAAAGACTTGGGAAGTAAACTTGCAATGCACCAATGTAGAATTTAATTCAAATGTAATTTATATATGAATTAACTTGCCAGTTAAAAAGGTAATTTTGTATAGTTTTAAAGCTTAGAATCTGTACTTTACAATTCATAGAGGCATTAAGACCAAAAGTGTACAAGTGCTTTGAAATTTCCAGACAAATCAAAAGTGTTCAGTTTTGATCATTTATTAATAATTTTGCACTGCACATATGATTGTAATTGGTTAAAACATCAAACTGATCAAATAGCATGTGTCATATGTCGTTGAAAAGCTCCCAAAGAGTAGAATACAACCAGCCTATTTGTTACTCACATACAAAAATATAGTGAGTAATAGCTAAGTACATGTTTTTGACATACATGTAACGTGCAAACAGGTGTTTCTTATAAGCTGCATTTTCACTTATAACGTCACGAAAAATAAACAAAATACAATATCATATAACATTACTTAGAAGAGGGGATTCCCATTAAAACAAGCCCATGCACAACAGCTCGGATGCATAGATCATTAGAAAATCCACACAAAGCATAATGTGCTATCTGGCTAAAAATACATTAGCTTTCCTGGATCAGATGACTTCATCTGATATGATGTAGTACGTTGTCCAGTGTCATGGAATGCTAAACCAATCATATTAGGATTCAGATCGCTGCAACCAGAGGTGAAAGTCATCCAAATATGGGCAGAGAGGATCATTCACTCTAATTACTTATGGTCACCACTAGATGGCACCAAGCACATGACACTCAATGATGGCTCAAATGGCACAGAATGGAACTGGATGAGATCTCGTAACTCGTGTTTGCATGCTTTGGAGGGAGAGCATACATTTAGTAATTAGTTATTTTGTACAATTTTTTTCAAGTTTTATTTGTTTGGAGAGACTTTTGGATAGGATCAATTATTTTCATAATGCTATAACTTTTGATTTCTTTGTCGTATCAACACAACATTTAATTCAGTTACAGGTGACATGATTGGAAACAGAGCTACCTTATTTACACCCTGAGATATATAATGTCAAATCAGAAAAAGAAGAAAAATTTTCATTTTTGACTCGTTTTGTTTGATTTTTCAGCAGTTTCTTAGGCTTTTTTTTTTTTTATCATAATCAAATTTTTTGTTTTTTTTTTGTTTACGTTTTCTTTAAAATGATGCCAAACAATTGACCCTCTTTTTTTTTTTTTTTTTTTTTGAGTTGTAAATCCTTTTATTTTGGATATGCCACTGAAACAGGAAATCTTTAAAAACACCTTCAGAGCTTAAAGGGTTAAATATTGTGATTATATCATACCAATTACATCAGTTTAGACAAATTGTATCGGCCTATCACATATCACCAATATTGACCAATGAACCCTTGGGTAGATGCCATATTGAATTTTATGTGGATGAAAATAAGGCATTAAGGGACAGATTTACAGTCTGTACAATGGCATGTACTGAACAGAGTAAGTTAATTATTTCTCTAAAATTGTGATCAGATTACTAATTACTTAAGTTACTTTCTACAACGCTTTTTACAAAACAAATTTGTTTTTCCCCTCAACAAATTCCAAATAATGTCTATAGTTCCTCCTTGTTCATTGTTGCCAGGGTTGAGGAGTAATGCAATACATGTAATGGGATTATATATTTAAAATACAAAATATTAGTAACTATATTGCACTACAGTTACAATTTAAATCGTTGGTAATCAGAATACAGTTACATTTAAGAAGTATTTTGATTACTGAAGAGATTACTTTGCATTTTATTGTAATTTGTTCCATTTTATATTTATTGTATTCAGTTGGAAAACATTTATCCATATAAACGATGCGATTCAAAAAGCATTTGAATGGGGTCCTGGGTAGCTCAGCAAGTAAAGACGCTGACTACCACACATGGAGTCGCAAGTTCAAATCCAGGGCATGCTGAGTGACTCCAGTCAGGCTTCCTAAGCAACCAATTGGCCTGGTTGCTAGGGTGGGTAGAGTCACATTGGGTTAACCTCCTCGTGGTCGCTATAATGTGGTTCTTGCTCTCGGTGGGGCACGTGGCGAGTTGTGCGTGGATGCCGCGGAGAATAGCGTGAAGCCTCTCCGCGGTAACGCGCTGAACAAGCCACGTGATAAAATGTGCGGATTGATGGCCTCAGACGCAGAGGCAACTAAGATTCGCTCTCCGTAGTGAGTCACTACGCCACCACGAGGACTAGGAGCACATTGGGAATTCCAAATTGTGGAGGAAAAAAAAAAGTAGACAGAGCAGACAGAGAAGTCTGAAGTAAGTTTAGAGCAGCAGAAATAGAAATAAACCTTGTGTTAATTGTCATGTGAACATTTAGCTTTATTTTACATGCACCTGTTCCCAGGCACGATCTTATTTTTTTTTATCAAGAAAAACCATATTAGAACATTATTTATTTTTTCTCTGGTAAGACCTTTTATGTAAGAGCAAAAATGTTTTTCTTAATCAGAATTTTTGTATTGTTTTTCTGTTTTATCTTGTTTTAGAAGCAAAACTGCATAAGATATTTAGGCTTTTTTCAGAGAATGCATTTTTAACATGTGTATTTTGTCTTACTGTACTGCCAGAGTTTTTATAGTCAAAACAAGAGATAAAATCTACCAGTGCTGAAGAAGTAATCCAAAGTATTTAGATTACATTACTGACCTTGAGTATTCTAACAGAATATGTTACAAATGACATTTTACACCATGTATTCTGTAATCTGTAGTGGAATACATTTCAAAAGTAACCCTCCCAACTCTGATTGTCGCACACACTTTAGCTGTTGCAGAAATGCAAACGGCATACATATGAGCAAATGAATTCATATTTTATATTTTAAGTATTTTAGAAATATGTTTAACCCAAGAAATGTTCTTTAAGGTAATTACCTTAATTGAAAGTCAGTAACTGTAATCTGAGATTACGTTTTAAGAATTTACACTAATTTATTGGCTAAAAAGTAATTAGATTACAGTAACTAATTACTTTGTAATCAGATTTCACCCAACACTGAAACTGATTAAAGGTCCTAGATCACATCTAATTTTCAAAATGTGTGTTTTCTGGAGTGTTTTGTCTACTGAAAAATATTTGTAAAGAGGTATTTTCAGTGTTTCGCCTGAACAGTCAACACCAATTTAAACAAAAGTACAACCCATTGAGCAGACTGAACCTCGTTTTAATTTCCATTAAAAAAAAAATATGGCGCTACTCTGATAAATATGCTCACCAATGTATTGTGCATCCCTACTTATCATCCCCCAGAGCCCACCTACACACATTTGTATGTCAGCTTCTCCTGCATGTCTCCATTAATGCACCTCTACCCTGTCCGTCTTCCCCACTGATTGCTTGAGTCAAACCCTGCCACTGCTTCTTCTTCATATTCTGCCCTCTTTCAGCTCTGTTGTTTGCTCTTTCGCTTCTCCGTCATTTCACTCCATCTCTGGTCTGTCCCCCCATCGCTGCTTTGTTGTATATGGTGTGAAAGGCTGCTATCAGAGACTGGCTTGATGAGCATTAGCAGGGCTGGGATGTTGCGCTGAATGAGGCCGCTTTTATCAGCAGAGAGAGCCGCTTCCTTTAGCAAACATGTATGTTTCCTCCTCCCCACCCCCTCACGCTAATTACACTCTTATCGCCCTGCTCTTGCCCGGTTCTAACACTCACCCATCTAGGTGGGGCCGTTTTGGAATGTAGCTTCTTTTTCTCACCATCACGAAAAGTCTGTCCGAGTCCTCTCTGTTTCTTTTTTTCTCTTTCTTTCTCTATTCTGTCTTTTTTATTATTCAGTCTCTTTGCCATTCCGTTCTTTCTCTGAAATGTTGGTTCTTTTGAGTTGCCCCTTCTGCGTAATTCTACTCTGTAGGTTGACTTGATCAAATAATTTCTGTCAAATCCACACAGGTTGGAAGATGGCATAAATTATTTTATTGTGTTTATATCAGTTTGATTTATTGATTTATAATGATTTTAAGCATGTGACCTAATCCCTCTTTTCCTTTCCCCTCCTTGATTCTTTTTTCTCTCCTTTTGTGACTCCCAGATCAAAGCTCAGCCCTTCAGTGTGAAGCAGGTACAGACATTTAAACCCTTGTCTTTCTCATATTGTTTTCTATGTTTTTTAATGTTTTTTTTTAAAGCCTCCCTCACACTTGGGCTTGCCTCACTTCAAAACACGGAACAAGATGGACAGCTAGTTTTGTCATTGTGATATTTCAGTTTAAGTGCACTTTGTTTTTTTTTGTTTTTGTTTTTTATTTGAGAGCAAAATTGTTAGAAAGTCATTACAAGAAGATGACTGTATATTCACTGAAAGATGTTGTATTTATTAATGGAATAGTTGACTCATAAATGAAGATTCTGTCATCATGTACTGACCATCATTTCATTCTTCTGTGGAATACAAAAGGTGTATTTTTGAAGTATATTTGCCCACTCTTTTCCATATAATGAAAGTGAATGTGAATGAATACTGTCGAGTTCAAAAAAGGACAAAAAAGCATCACATAAGTAGTCCATATGACTTGTGTGTAAGCTTTTTGTGAAGAAAATAATAAAAGATTCAAGCCATTATTCACTAATAATCTTGCCCTCTGCTGTAGCTCTTAAATGTGCGGTAAGAATTTTTTTTCTTGGGAAGGTATGCAAAACATTTCCTACTCCCTGAAAGATATTAATGTATAAAGTGTCATTAGATATCTCATAGTATTGTAGTTGCAGCAAATTATGGAGGCTTAATGCCATTTTTATGCCATGTTGCTCATAACAGTTGTCAGTTGTGGGTGCTATTTTGCTGCTGTTGTTTTTGACAACAATAAAACTCATTTTGTATCTTTGGAGTGCAGGGTTTTGGAAAGAGGGGGTGTGGCTAATCCAATGGCTCAGCTTGTGGAAATTCCAGAATAGCTAAAATCGCTTACATCACCTTTAAATCATATCTTGTGCCAGTGACGTCAAACATAATTGGTTTTCCTGAATCTCGTGAACAGACCTCATTGATGTCAAACCTCTAATGGTGTCATACTTGATTTGAGAGTTATAATTATTGTGTTCTATTGAAGAAAAAAAATCATACGGGTTTGGCACGACATGAGGGTAAATGGTGATAAAATTAAAAAAATTTGGTAAACTGTTTCTTAACAGGCTCCACCTGATTGGCTGTTTTCTTTTGTTCTGAAATTTACCCTAATCAGGTCTCAAGGAGTAGTTCACCAGATTTGTTCTTCTTTTTGTATTTCTTAGTAAGCATACCTACTGATGACGGATAGGATTACTTAAGCGTACATATTTGAGGTGAATACAATTGCTGTTAAAAGCTATTGAGAATCCCCATCACTCATTTTGTGAATAAAGAACATCATCATCTCTCATCTCTTTGGCTACACGTAACTGCAAACATTTCCAAAGCAAGTTGACCCAGATTCACAGGCCGGTCTTCAATGTGCAAAGCACTTCCATTTTACGTAATGCCAATGCCAAGCCCTCTATGGAGTTAACCTCAAGGCCCCAGTAGATTGAAAGGAGCTACTTTAGTGTTTAGCTTAAGATTTCATGAGAATTTCAGTGATATTATCACTTATGGACTACTACACAGCCACTGAGTGCATATACATGATAGGCGCCAAAAAAACCGCACTGACCACAACTTTGTCATGCTATACATTTAGTGAGGTCAGACATATCACACGCAAATGATCAACAGCCAACTGGGTCACTTCACCAATGAAAAGTGGACCAGTTTTAAAACATTGTGGCTTACACCATGTTTATTCTGGATGTGAGCCATATGTCACAACACAAAAATGTTGCTACCATTATAATAAATGAAGCTGTCTACATTGGAAGCGCCTGTTGTAGTGCATCACGATGGGCTTTATTAATGCATAAATTATTACAATTAAAATTATTAAAATTATTTTTGCTTTTTAAACCATATGTAAAGTATACAGTTGTATCATTATATATAAGTGTTTCATTATTCTAAAATAGCCTATCAAATTCAGTTTATACCCTTTTAATACCATTGAATGTATAGCATAAACCCTAAATTCACTCATTTTACTATTTCTGAAGCTTGAAATGTATTGGTTTTGTTAGTAATCATTCTGAGGTGAGGTAGATCCAGCAAAAATTTTGGGTTCCCAATACTTTCTGGGAATGCTAGTTTTTGGTTCTCAGAACATTCCCTTAACAGACACCCTAACTATATGTTTTGGTTAGCCAGGAAACTTGTTTATTAACAGAAAATTCGTTTAAGGTTTGGTGAATGCTCTCCTAACATCGCGACTCAACGCTTGTCACTTGTAGTGTAGATACTGTGTTCGACAATCATACAGGCCATAGTTTAAAAAGACAGTCACCTAATGAACATTGAAGGAGAAACTGTACAATAAGTAACTCTGCAAAGTTGTGTAATGATGGCCTATGTCCATGACATCAACAGACATGCATTGTTTCTTCACCCATGGCTGCTCAAAATACCTCACTCTGTGGTTAAGTTCAATTTTGGTTACTTCGTTTTATGAAGAGCATGCTGCAGATAAAGCATGGCTGCTGTGCCTTCTTGAGTTGCACTGCTTTTGCTAGGCATTGCTTTTACTTTTCTGATGCCTTGCTATTCCAGAATGCATTATATATTAAAGGAATAAGTAACTAGTTATTGCTTTTGTTCATCATAGGTCTCTGGTTCTGGGGTTTCTAGTGGGCCTCAGGTCCTCCTCAGTTCCCTGAGCATTGAGGGTGTGTGTGAGAAACTCAAACAGATCCAGGGCCTGGACTTTAGCATGCTGGATCAGTACATCAGCACAATCAAAAAGGTATGTACTTGAGAAGTGTACTAAAATGTGCATTAGGAGGTATTTTCAAGTAGTTTCTTAGCTATAACTATCCAATCATGATTTTTTTTTTTAAATGACGCATTTGAGGTGGATAATGATGTGATCGCTCGATGCCCCCCAAAGACTCAAACATGACGCAATTCAGCCAAGTGTGAATGTATAAGGTTGTTCAGGCCACAAACATCAACTTTGTTTGATAAACGAAACTACGTCAGCATATTAAAGCTTGGAAGCACAAAGATGACAAAGAAAATGCAGCACAGAACAGCTGTTGCCTTTTGTATCGTAATCTTCAAAGCAATTTTAGCCGCCTCATATTTTTAGCTTTTATGAGCCAAGTCAAATACAGCAAAATTTAATCATCATCACATAATTGAACTCTGTTATATATGCATATAGCACTAGAATATTGATCGGATTTATATATGTTTTGCAGAGACACATGCAATCGAAAAGCAATCTGATCATTCGAGACACATGAAGTGACTGAGCACAAATAGGCCTTTAAAGAGCATGGAGTATGTTCAAAAGTTGGCATGTGAAAATGATACACAAATATCTACAGGATGCTCTGTTGAAGACACAGTGTGTGGTAAACTTGTGTATCCATGTAAATACACATTCATCTATTTGAAAAGACTAGCTTTATCATTTCCATATAGTGCATACAGAGGTTTCACAATAAGGGCTTTCTTTCCAATGGACAACATCTGAAGGATGCAGTGGCATTCCTGATGTCTCCATTAGATATCCAATAGTCAACCTTCCAGCTGTGCTGCATTAGCCTGTATACTTAAACATCTCAATTGTTGTAAAAGTAATCTTTGTTTTACTCCAAACCTGTATATAGAAGCAGTAAATAAAGTATGCTCCAATCAGATTGATAAAGAGTTTATTATTTAACTTTTAAACAATGTATGTTTGTGTCCCATTGTCAAATTCTGTCTCCCTAAATCCAGGCCAATGTGAACGGTCGGGTTCTGTCTCAATGCAACATCGATGAGCTCAAGAAGGAAATGAACATGAACTTTGGAGATTGGCATCTCTTCAGAGCAATGGTAAGATGTCAGCCAACTTGACATAAAAGATTGTTCTTAGTCCCTACAGTCTTTATTGTGTCATCTATTGGTGGTTTGTACTGTTTAAAGACTGAATAATCTCTCTATAGCGAAAGAGGCTAGACGGGGTTGAAATAAGGAACACATGTAGCTGTGTTGATCAGATTTCCATTTGCGCTTATACAAACGAATGTTGTGTTGCCAGCAAGCAGGCAGCCATCTGGTACAAGATGGCAGCTTTCTGGATGAAGGAGGCTTATTGTCAGTGGGAGCTCGGTGTCCACTTGAAGATCTGAATAGCTTGAAGTTTACAAAAAAGTAGCATTCTTCAGGCTGAAAACAAGTCCAAATGGAACTACTTGGGGCTAGTTGTGATGGCGTGCCTCAAAGGTTTCACATAGTACTTCTGTCATTCACATAGATGCTTAGGGCATGGGATTTTTTTCCTTTTGATCCTAAAACTGTTAATGCTATTATCTTATTAAAGAAATATTGCACATACAATGGAAGTCTATAGAGCAACGGTTATATGCTTGCCCCACTGACTTCCATTGCAAGTGCATAACTGGAAACTCATTGTTTTTGTTTATTTTTATAAACTGAGGTACGACTCAAATACTTTCTGTGCTAATTGGCAAGATGCCACCGACATGCTGTCAATAGAATGTAACTTGCATTTAATACAGAATATTATACAGCATCACAATGTTACTCTTTGCTAAAACTCCTGCATTTGACAATTCTGTATTTTTTGCAATCTGCAAAATGTACAGAAACTGTCCTCCAATTATTCCTATACTCAGTGCTTAAATCAAATTGTTTGTCACTGTCATAGCTGGTTAGAACAAAAACTAACATTTACATTTAAGAGATCGCTTTTTGGTGTCATGTCTGGTTAGGACTAAGTATTTGTTCTTTTTAACCATTGCCGTATTTGTGCTATATTGTAGGTTTTAGAGCAGCGTCATATGGAGAACCAGCTGTTGCATGATGAATCGGGAGCATGCAGTGAGCAGAGTAGCAGCGTGATGAGTCAACATGAGCCTCATAGACCTTCTCAAGCACCACGAGACATGACCATCAACCCAGAAAACTTCACATACAGCCTCAACCTGAGCTTTGAAGAGCTCAGCAGTGTGGGACTGGAGGAGTCCGCCAGACAACACAATGCCCAATGTCTGGTGCGTGCTACTACTGTGCACACAAATACATTCAGCTGGACACAACAACACTGAAGTACAGTGTATAAATAAACACAGGTGCACCGCATGCGAAGAACATAATTACATAGAGGCAAACACAAACATGTGCACGCATGAAAACAAATAAAATAAACAGAATTTTTTGTTGTGCTTTTTTTAACTAAACATTTTCTTCGCCATTGCATTTTTGGTTCTAGCTTCTGCTTTCTTAGTAGTCTCTCATCAGTATGAAAATAGCATGTGGTTTACTGGGTGAGAAACAGTTTTTTCTGACCTGGATGGGCAGAGGAAGTAAGGAGCTGACCACACACACTAGAGTAACTCTCTATGACAGAGATAGCTATTCCTGCACTCAGCTGTTAACACTTGGCAAGGTGTCACTGAATATTGCTACACACAAGCAAGAGTTTATAACTGTTTAGATTAGCATAATGAATGTTGGTGTTGAAGATCATTCTGTGTTGACTTTTTCAGTCCATTAAAAGAAATAGTTAACTAAAAAATGTAAATTGTACTACAGCATTTGTGGCATAATATTGATTAACCAAAAAAATTCCTCCCTCGGTTTTCTAAACAATCGCTGTTACAGTAAGGCTCTTGGATTAGAAGTGAATGGAACAAAGTTTTAATATTGGATTTAACTTTACACAGATAAGGTTAATGACACAATAATAATTTTAACATGGATAATGTTTACATCATGTGGCAATAGTTTTTAAATTGAGTGTATTTTTAATGCTTACAGACTGGCCCCATTCACTTCCATTGTATGTGCCTTACTGTAACCATTAAATGTTATTTATTTTTTAAATAAGCGGGGGATGAGACAATTTTTGTTTGTCAGTATTTACTCACCCTTATGTCGTTCCAAACCCATATGGCTTTCTCTCTTGTGCAGAACACAAAAGGAGATATTATGAAGAATGTTGTAATCACTGATTTCCGTACTATAGCAGTTGATAGACTCGCTTTACATCTTAAAAAAGCACCCAAAAGTGTCATAAAATTAGTCCATGCGACTCATGCGTCATATTCCACGTTTTCTGAAGGCATGCAATAACTTTGTATGATGACTTGACTTGATTGAGATTTAAGTCGTTATTCACTTGTGCTGCACTTCCAGCTGTATGCAAACAAAGAAATTGTCACGTGGATCTTAAATGTGCAAGATTATCAGTGAATAACCACTTACATTTCAGTCTTGACCTCACAAAGAGCTATCATATGGCTTCAGAATATTTGGAATACAGCACATGTCCTCATTGGAGTTTGAAAGACATTGGTCACCATCTAATTTTGCTGCATGGGAAATAGCAGCCTGGACATTCTGCTGAATAATTCCTTTTATGTTCCACGGAAGAAAGAAAGTTATATGGGTTTGGAGAGACATTAGAGAGTAAATGATGACAAAATGTTCCATTTTTGGGGGTGAACTATCACTTTAAATACCTGGTTGTGTGTATTTGGTCTCATTTATAGTAATGCTGTCTTTATTAATTGACCCAATCTTCTCATTTAGGCCAACAATCACAGGACAGCCAGTATTTCCAGCCTGAACTCTCAGGAATCTTCCAATGACATCTGTATGCTGACTGATAAACAACAGGCTGAGTATCGCAATGCCTACCAGGAGTACATCACCCACGTGGCCCAGCTTGATGTCTCTGTTCCTGGACGAGAGAATCCTGCTAAAGCCCAGACCAACCTCCAACCCAACTCTGAAGGCAAGTCTATGGAGAATGAGCACGATGGATGGAAACCTTTGACAAAAAAAGGCTCCAAACCTAGAGACAGTGTGACAGACTTCTCCTCTGCCCCAGATGGTGGCCTCCTAGATCCCATCACAGAGGAGGATGAGAAGTCGATGCCTGGATCTGCCAGTAAAGTCCCATTCAGACGCAAAACCAAAGGCCAGGGACCGAGTTACCACAGTGTGCCCAGCGATGAAGAGGAGACAGGGGATGAGGAGACGGATGCCACCCCACTGCTGAGGGAGGAAGACTGGGCTGCTGAGCAAGATCTTGGTCTCTTAGCCAAGAGGAAAAGCTTCATTTCAGACATTATGCTGGACAAGAGATCATTTGACTCTGGCATGAGATCCAGCAGGAGCTCATCTGATCACTCACTACAAGCTGAAGAGATCGATCCAGCTCAGGAGAAAGAGAAGTCCATTGAGAAGAAAAAGGAGGAGACCCATCTGATTGAGCTAGTTCTTGAGAGTCCGGTAAAGAAGCGAGTCCTACCACATAGGTTGAGTAACCTGCAAGAGGAGGCTGTGGCCCGGATGTCCATCTGTTCTGATGCTCTGTCTGAGAGCAGCCTTCTGGCCAGCAGCCCTGAGGAGAGCTGGCCTGCTTCAGCTATGAGCAACCTCAACTGCTCACCTGATAATGCAACACCCAACAACAACATTAACAACAGCAGCCAGCATTCTGTCCTGCAGCAGGAGACACCCAGCTCCACTGACTCCCCATTACTGATTATAGGGCCCGGCTCCAGCACCGAGACCACACCGCTGCCCAACCAGAACCTGCGTGGAATCCACCTGAAGAGAGCAGCATCAACCGGGGCTGCAATTGATGCTTCTGAGGAACGAGAGAGTGTTCTGTAAGAACCAAATGAAAAGGGATAGTTCACCCCATAAGGAAAATTCTGTCATCATTTACTCACCCAAATGTTGTTCCAAAACCATATGAATGTCTTTTTTTTTTTTTTTTTTACCATGGAACACGAAAGGAGATGTTAGGCAGAATGTCAGCCTTGGTCAGCCTTCGCTTTCTTTGCAGGCTAACATTCTGCCTAATACTTATATAAGTTTGGAACAACATGAGGGTGAGTAAATGATGACAGAATTTTCATTTTTGGGTGAACTATCCCTTTAAAGCAATGTAAAGCAGTCTGTAACGAGTGGCAAATTTGTGCATTTTAGTTGTGTGGAGAGGCTGTATTCATTCAACTCTTTAAAACACTATTAGATTAGAACACTTGGATTAGATTCTTTGAAGATTTTACAGATCAGTTCAAAATCATAATAAATGTGCTCTTAGTCAGAGCAGTAGTGCAGAAGTAGCGTGTGTGCTCTTGCGACATTACAGCTCATTAGAGTCCAGACTGCGTCAACTCCCGAACATATTTTCATCTCTCCTCACCCTTCATTTTCCTGTCTAATAAAACAACGGCCCAAGAAAGTGCTCCTAAATTGACTGGATTAGGGAAAAAATAATAGACACGTTGTAGCTCTTGTTGGAGCAGTGTTAAAGGGATAGTTCACCCAAAAATGAATATTCTCTCATCATTTACTCACCCTCATGCCATCCTAGTTGTGTATGACTTTATTTCTTCTGCTGAACACAAACAAAGATTTTTAGAAGAATATCTCAGCTCTGTAGGTCCATACAATGCAAGTGAATGGGCTCCAAAAAGCACATAAAGCCACATAAAAGTAATCCATAAGACTCCAGTGGTTTAATCCATGTCTTCAGAAGTGATATGATAGGTGTGGGTGAGAAACAGATCAATATTTAGGTCCGTTTTTACCATAAATTCTCCTCATTTCCCAGTTGGTGGCGATATGCACAAAGAATGCAAATCGCTAAAAACAAAAGAAGATGATTGTGGAAGTAAAAGTGAAAGTGGAGATTGATATTTTTCTCAACCACACTTATCACATTGCATCTGAAGATATGGATTTGACCACTAGAGTCATATGGATTACTTTTATGCTGCTTTAATGTCCTTTTGAAGCTTCAAAATTTTGGTCACCATTCACTTGCATTGTATGGACCTAAAAAGCTGAAATATTCTTCTAAAAATCTTTGTTTGTGTTCAGAAGTAAGAAAGTCATACACATCTGGGATGGCATGAGAGTGAGTAAATAATGAGAGAATTTCCATTTTTGGGTGAACTATCCCTTTAAAATATGATGCAATAAACAGTTTGTGAAGCCGTTTCTAGTTTCTGATTTGTTAGAGCAAATGTTATTTCATGCTGCTTTGCCAACATTAAAGATGTAGTGTAGATTGGTCCTTATTAACATCATTTAGTAGGGTGGGGATTTAACCACACAGAGTTGGTGTTTTTGCTGTGATCGGTATTGTAAAAGCTGTTACGTATTTGAAATTGAATTGACTGGTTCATTTTGGTCATCCCTCTATTTTGTGTTCAGCGTTGTGTAGTGTTTGGTTAAAATGAGTGAATCTGTTTTTGCACATCAGCGTTACATTAAGAGAAGAGCAAGAAATAACAGTGGTTTCTGTGAGGCATGTTTTGCATGTATGCCAAGTCGTGACATTTCCTCAAACTGTTTTGTCCTATTTTCTCGTAGTAGGCTAATAAACCTGCTTTTTAAATACACTGCGGTCTGATTGTCATTATATTCAAATATATAGCGTAAAACAGGGCTAAAGGCCCCCCAGGTTAAAAGGCACTTTTGATTATATTTTCTCCCAAAACACTAATCAGCAACAAAAACTATCACAGTACTTTTCTTAACACCAGTTTGTCATTGTACACTGCAAAATATTCTTGATCCATGAGATCATTGCGTACAATGTCTAAAGTTTGATTTTGAGGTAAATTGATCTTATATTTTATATATATATATATACAGTTGTGCTCAAAAGTTTGCATACCCTGGTAAAAATGTTGAAATTTTGGCATTGATTTTGAAAATATGACTGATCATGCAAAAAAAATTGTCTTTTATTTAAGAATAGTGATCATATGAAGCCATTTATCATCACATAGTTGTTTGGCTCCTTTTTAAATCATAATGATAACAGAAATCACCCAAATGGCCCTGATCAAAAGTTTACATACCCTTGAATGTTTGGCCTTGTTACAGACACACAAGGTGACACACACAGGTTTAAATAGCAATTAGAGGTTCATTTCCCACACCTGTGGCTTTTTAAATTGCAATTAGTGTCTGTGTATCAATAGTCAATGAGTTTGTTAGCTCTCACGTGGATGCACTGAGCAGGCTAGATACTGAGCCATGGGGAGCAGAAAAGAACTGTCAAAAGACCTGCGTAACAAGGTAATGGAACTTTATAAAAATGGAAAAGGATATAAAAAGATATCCAAAGCCTTGAAAATGCCAGTCAGTACTGTTCAATCACTTATTAAGAAGTGGAAAATTCGGGGATCTCTTGATACCAAGCCAAGGTCAGGTAGACCAAGAAAGATTTCAGCCACAACTGCCAGAATAATTGTTCGGGATACAAAGAAAAACCCACAAGTAACCTCAGGAGAAATACAGGCTACTCTCAAAAATGAGCTGCATGGTCGAGTTGCCAGAAAGAAGACTTTACTGGGCCAATGCCACAAAAAAGCCTGGTTACAATATGCCCGACAACACCTTGACACGCCTCACAACTTCTGGCACACTGTAATTTGGAGTGACAAGACCAAAATAGAGCTTTATGGTCACAACCATAAGCGCTATGTTTGGAGAGGGGTCAACAAGGCCTATAGTGAAAAGAATACCATCCCCACTGTGAAGCATGGTGGTGGCTCACTGATGTTTTGGGGGTGTGTGAGCTCTAAAGGCACGGGGAATCTTGTGAAAATTGATGGCAAGATGAATGCAGCATGTTATCAGAAAATACTGGCAGACAATTTGCATTCTTCTGCACGAAAGCTGTGCATGGGACGCTCTTGGACTTTCCAGCACGACAATGACTCTAAGCACAAGGCCAAGTTGACCCTCCAGTGGTTACAGCAGAAAAAGGTGAAGGTTCTGGAGTGGTCATTACAGTCTCCTGACCTTAACATCATCGAGCCACTCTGGGGAGATCTCAAACGTGCAATTCATGCAAGACGACCAAAGACTTTGCATGACCTGGAGGCATTTTGCCAAGATGAATGGGCAGCTTTACCACCTGCAAGAATTTGGGGCCTCATAGACAACTATTACAAAAGACTGCATGCTGTCATTGATGCCAAAGGGGGCAATACACAGTATTAATAACTAAGGGTATGCAGACTTTTGAACAGGGGTCATTTCATTTTTTTCATTGTTGCCATGTTTTGTTTTATGATTGTGCCATTCTGTTATAACCTACAGTTGAATATGAATCCCATAAGAAATAAAAGAAATGTGTTTTGCCTGCTCACTCATGTTTTCTTTAAAAATGGTTCATATATTACCAGTTCTCCAAGGGTATGCAAACTTTTGAGCACAATTGTGTATATATATATATATTACATTTTGCAAATTTATTTATGTAGCTAATGAGATGAAATGACCTCTGACAAAATATTTATCATTTTCAGTTTTGTTCAAGCTGATTAAATTATAATAATAGAAAAATGTAATAACTGTCTGATAAATGAAAAACATTGTTTTTCTTAAGTGGGGTGAATAGATTTATGAAAAATGTTCAAAGTGGGCTCACATTGACTGATTCAGTCATAATGGAGATTAATTTGTTTATAAATGTGATTGAAATTTGATAGAAAATGTTTAACCCTTGCTGAAGTGGTTATTTTGAATAAGCATTATCTTAATTTATTAATCAAACAAAAGCATCTTGCAGTCTCAAAAGTATTTGCCTAAGTCTATAAATGTTGCCCTATAACTTTTATAACTTTGTTTTAATGAATTTAAATCAAAACGACCTTCCGTTATTATTTTCACACAAATCATGTTGCTTCATCAATATTCAATAAAAATTATTTTATTTTTTCAATCTTGATGCATTTTGACCAGAAAAAAAGAAAGAAAAAAAAAAAAAAAAAACATTTTCCTTAAGATGTGCCTTTAGCCCCATTGTACCCTACATTAAATTACATTGAACTGAAATATTTCAAACACGTATGGTAAAATCTCTTCACTAAATTTGAGTTTTATGACTTTTTTAACAGATACTTCACTAGTGAGGGCAGGTGGGCAAGATACTTATTTTCAAAACATCCACGTGAATTTGATTATTTTGACGAGATTTTGAATGTGTCAGTGGAAGTGTTGGCATTTTCTGCAGAATTAATTAAACTGAAGTGACAAAGGAGCGCTCATTGGTCTCATTTATTTTCAGAGTTGAGGTAAAGCCGCCGGCAGGTGGCGCACTCTTCATATCAAGAACAGTATTGAAGGTGTTGAGGACTAAAGACCTTTTCAGTTCAATACACTTTGCAGGAATGTCCGACAGGAAATAAAAAAAGAACATTTGCTGTTTAGCTTTACTGTTTTGTTGTGCTTTTGTAGGCAGTTAGTACGCTGTATTACATCTATGCTAATGTACGTTTTGACTGCTGTCACATAAATGCATTGCTTTCTTAAAACGCTTGTCTTAAAAATGCGCTTTAACTCTAAATTTGATGTCTGATAGACTATACTAATATTAAGAATTTAGATCTGGTTTATCAGCTGTTTTTTAAATAAGTGACTTAATTTATATTATTTTAGTCAGTCTTTCTGTACTTCACGCGCTGTCCACGACAAAGACTGTGGCGGTAAAATAGCTTTTCATCCGGGTGTCTGATTTATGCCGTTGAGCTCATAATGGCACATAATTACAGAACTGCTTTTGCACACTATACTACAGTTCAAAAGTTCATGGAGAACAAAGTCTGTGACATGTCCTACTTCCAGACACCTTAAGTAGCCTAATGTTTTGAAAAAGGTTAATCGGAAACAAAATTGCTTGGATATCTGTAAACCGCTACATATTGAGAACTGGAATAAATGCCTTTTTGCACAGCCATATGGCAATATAAAAGATGCATTCATTCAGGTTCTTGACAATCATTTGCAAATGTGCCACATGGGTTAAGGGCCAATCCCAGCTAACAATTTTTGGTTCCCAGAACGTTCTGGGAACGTTAGTTTTTGGTTATAAAAATAAAACCTAGAAAACCCATCAGAGAACGTTCTGTGTAGGTTCTTGTTAGGTTGTCACAAAACAACCTCCCTGTAAGTTTATGGTTCTAAAAAAATAAATAAAACCTAAATAGAACCATTAGGGAACGTTCTGTGTAGGTTCTTATTAGGTTGTCACACAAAACCCTCCCTGCAACATTCTGGGAACGTTTGTTTATGGTTACCAAAAAAAAAAAAAAAAATGTTTTTTAAATTAAATAACCAAACGCTAACGTAAGGGGAACGTTCAGTGTTTTCTGGGATGACATCCGCAAGGGATATTCCAGGCAAATCCAATACACTGTGCAATATGGAGTAGATTTGCCTACGAAAGTATAGATTGACATTTTACACAACCATAACAGACCAGTGTCAAATAAAGCATTTGATTTATTTTGTATATATATAAAAAAAAGGTACGATTTACAATATTACTTTTATAAAAAGTCTCAGCATACAGCATAACACTTTGCAGATACTGACAGTCCAATTTCTGCAACTATACAAGATACAACTCTGAGAGTTCACAAGGTTTCATGTCATTTTCAAACGTCCAGTCCTTCATGTGCCAAAAGAATTGACAAAAACAGGCCTAAACTTTGTACAGTAACTAACCACGTCTCCTATTCACACAGTCTTCACAAAACAAAAAAGTCAGACTTCTCATTGCAGAGAAATGGTTCCTTGTGAGCATTTTCATGTTTCCCTCGTGTTTTCAGGGAATATAGTGCTGCTTCTCCACTTGAAGAAGGGACCAAATAAGTATTTTTAGAAGATAAATAACCAAAGTCCAAACTTATTTACACATCACATGGATTGTCCTTTGGGAAGCAAAAAAAGTCTCTTGATTCATTTACAGGAAAGAAAGAAAAAAAACTCCAGACCGAGAACAGAAATGGGAGGAAAAGTTGGTTCCCAGGTCCTGTGTGTTGTTGTGTCTCAATCAAACACCTGCAAAAGATTGAGAAAGAGGCTCATTTAGAGAATGCAAACAGGGCAGAGATCCGGACAGTCTGGCGCCAGAGAGGAAGCCGCAGTTTGAACATTTAACCAAACACTCCGAGACTGAGCAAAACCCCTGCGCTCCAGATGTACACGAGCACAACTTCTGCCTTCTTTCATTCCACCTCTGATGACGCTTATTACATACTTTCACCAACTTTACAGAGCATGTTGTGACATAATGAGGATTCTTAATCTATTTTTGCTTAGTTAAGAGAGTTAAAAGATCGTTTACAACAGTGTGGCATTTACTGCATATAATAAAGCAGTGTGTCAAAGGGCATTTACCTGATTAACGGTAAAGTGTCCTGCTGTCCTCTGTCATCAAGTCTGATTGCAACTCTGGCGTCTAAAAAGGAAAAATGCATTTATTTGCGCTGTCAATAAATCAGTACATTTGATACAGTTGCATTACGGTCACCTTTATGCAAAGAGAATGGCTTAAAGTGAATGGTCTTTGTGACGCATTCTTTTTGGCGTTTTTAAGTTCCATATTTTCCAGACACGACACACAATCACCGATTTACCTGTAACGAGAGGATGCTGATGTCTGTGTTGAGAGTTGTCAGGGGGGTTCTGGATGTCTCCTGCCCCGCTCGCGGGTGATGGAGACTGGTGATCGCCGAATTCGAGTCAAGTGCGATCTGCAGGTCCAGGATATAATCAATGACATGCTGCAGGATTTCCATTTTGCTCACGTTCTTGTTCTGCGGGATACTGGGCACCAGTTCCTTCAGTTTGGAGTAGCAGTCGTTCATGTTGTACAGCAGGCTGAGAGGATCGTCCACCGGGGTCTTGCTCCGTGAGATTCCCAGACTGTGCTCCGTCACGTTCGCGTTATTTTTCCGGAAAGACCTCACTGGACTTATTGCCTTCATGTTGATACCCCTGTTTACAACGGTGCGTTTTTTCGTTGAAAGAATCGTTTTTTTGTTCGAGAGTTCCTCTTTTCACTGATCTGTTGAGGCAAACGCAGTGGATGTGGGAGGCTGGGAGCTGTCATCGCTGTATATATACCCAGCTGGGTGGGTTGTTCACGCGCTGGTTTGGATCGCGTTGATTGGTGCGAAGGGACGCGTCAATCATCGCTTTCGAGGCACGCCATTGGTCGCTGGGATGAGGGGACAAGACCCGCCCATTTCTTCCGCGTTCTTGGCCAGTGAAAGCGGCTGTTTGGGGTGGCGCTGACTGCCTTCAGCTTCCAAAGATAATTTCTCAAATCAGTGTACCTGTTTCCGATCAAGAGAATTAGTAACTTGCCAGCATAGGGGTTGTTTTCACGCTTTAATCGATTTCTATTTAATGCAGCTATCAAAATGTATCACAACAAACTTGGTGTGGCCTCGTGCGCTTGATGCTCAATGTTATAATGCAGGCTACATTTTCTATACAGCAGAAGTATTTTAATAGATACGATATAGACGGGATCTTTTATGTGTGTGTGTGTGTGTGTGTGTGTGTGTGTGTGTGTGTGCGCGTGCTTAAAATATCTAATGCAGTAAGTGAAATCTACTGACAACATTAAGTTGCATGTGTTAAGTTGGAGCCAAACCTTATTTAGCTGTTCTTTATCTATATAGTTTTGCCATTGAAACTGATGTACCAACATCACACAACTTGGCTTACACAAGTGTCATTACATTCCCTTGCTTCTGTATATAACAGATTTGGATTTGTACGTTGTACATACCTGTGTGTGTGTGTGTGTGTGTGTGTGTGTATATATAGTCCTATTGTGTATTTCTATAAATACTTTATTTTCTATTCACTTTTTATTTTTATTCTATTCGTATTATTATTATTAACTCTTGTTGTTGTATTGTTTGTGCACTGGAAGCTCCTGTCACCAAGACAAATTCCTTGTGTGTGTAAGCATACTTGGCAATAAAGCTCATTCTGATTCTAAAACTCAGGTTTGTATGGTATGCAGTTGGTGGTGCGGTCTTAATGTTTATGTTGGTTTAAACACATCATGAACGCCTGAGATTAGGCGAGCAGTCTTTAGGCCAATAATGAGGCTCATTTAAGATGTAATAGTGATGACAGTTGGTCGGACTTAACGAGACAGGAGATCCACTCAGTCAACACCTCCTGCTCTCAAGTGCAGCTTACGGAATGTGAGTGCATTGTGATTGTCAGTCATGTAGAAATCACTGACTGGGATATATATTGCACAACGGCAACTGAAGTGACATTAAATTCTTCTGGGAATTTTTTTTTTTTTTTTTTTTTTTTTTTTTTAATCCTGACACGGATTTGTGAAATACATTTCCGTTTTCTTTCTTTCTTTTTTTTTCTTTTTTAACCTTTTTGGCAGTCTAGAGCTAGTAGCCTTCAAACAGACCCAAAATAAATAAATAAATAAAAAATAAATTAAAAAAAAAAAAACCCTGTTCACATGCTAAGCAGCTACAGAGACAGATTTCCTGGTTGTTTGTGCATATCCGACTGAACAGATGTTTGCAGAGATGCGTCGGAATGCAATCGTCGTGTTTATGTGTCGGAATGCACCTCAAGCAATCTCATTATCACTCCTTAGAAAATGAAAGATACATTCAGACATATATACACAAGATAATTTATTTTAGTTCTGAATTCTTAATGGAAATTTTTCGACTTCAAATTAACATGAAATTTCGCAACTGGCTTTTTCCATTTTCTTCCTCATCTTTTTTCCTTTTTTTTTTTTTTTTTGTTGCTCTCACAGCTGTGTACATTTCGCGTGACATCCTGACTGATCCCTGACAGGTGATGAATTTGCACCAAGCAAAGCAGCGCTACAGAGCAGCGCCGCGAGCTCACGCTCTCGCAGACTCTCTGGCGCCAGCCCCGTGACGTCACCCATTCACAATGGCCCTACAGCCAGTCCTCGCGGGCGGCGCCGTCCAGGCGGCTGCTATGGAGACGGGGGCAGTTAGTTAGCGCTGCTTCTCAGCTGATCAATGGGGCCCGAGCGCAGAGAGACCGGAGTTCAGTTCGTCGCCTCAGCTCTCCTGCGCTCCAGGCCCGCACACCTGCATCGATTTGCATTCCTTCGGAGAGCTCCTCGCCCTTTCAGAGTTTTGAAACAAATGCAGAAAGAGTAGTAACCTGAAGTTACCTCGACCTTTATCTCAGTGTGCACGAGGTGGAACGTCTTTTCAGTTAATCATGCATGCGTTATTATGCGTGAAAAAATTAACGAGCGTCAAAATTCTATTCTTTTTTTTTTTAAAACCTAAAATAAGAGTCGTAGCGAAACAATACGCTTTTATGAGACTAAACAAAGCTTTAAAGTTAGTCAAAGCTGTTTAATGACCTACATGTTTGAACACTAGGCTATATAAAATTACTAGCTACACCCCAAATTCGGTATTTTAGAGCAACTACGAGGTTTGCTTACTTCTTGTCACAAAGCTAACAACGACAATGGCAAGAAAATGATCTAAAGTTGGCAGAAAGTTGACGAGTTCTCCACGGGATGGAGTCAAGATGTCTGTACCGCCTCCTCTGCTGTTCCAGCTCACTGCAGCTGCACAATCCTCCCGTCTCCAGCTACCAAACAGTCCCATTTTTACCCACAAGCTCACTGACGTATACGAGCTTTGAAGACCATTTTCAAAACATTCAAGTATAACATATATAGGCAAAGTCTGTGTACAGATGAAAATGAGAGATACATTGTAAAATATCAGTTTTCTCCGAAGATTCCGAAAGTCGCGGATGCTGTAAAGCGCAATTTGGCAACAGTGAGCGCGAGAGACTTTAAATTCTAAACAAAGACAACATTGCGCGACGCTTCGTTTAAAATCCTCATTAGTAGCGTGCGGTTTGAAACTGCTTGATAACGGGAGAAAACAAAATATATGTCTGTCCCGATAACCTCATTTCAGTTCGAGTCGTCACAAAATAGTGTACTATCTGAATAGACTTTCGATATCCGCATACGTATTACCGTATCACTTAACGCATTCTCTCACGCGCGCTGTGTCCGTCTATCTCGTTCAGCGTTCGAGCTCCCACGCGCCTGTCGCGTGCTGCATATCACGCATGAAAGTGTGGCGAGCGACTCTTGTAGCAACATCGACCCCATGGGCGTGGCGTTAATGTTTGGCTTAAGCTATTGTTCGCCTCCCATAAGAGGGTCCTGAGAAATTTAGCAAGTCAGAAAACCTAGTATCATTCTTGGTTGCGTAATGTAGTTGGGCTGCTTGCTCGCGCGTAACAGACTACTCTGAAACAATCTCCTTTTAGCTATCAGGGCATCGCTAACACAAAAATCTTAATATAAAAAATAAATACATATAGTGGAGAACGGTTCGGGGCTAGTTGTCAAACGATGACGTTGTAACAAGGGGTAGCCTGTATTTCAGTTAAGATTTTGAGACAAATGCCTCCACAAAAAAAAAAAAAAAAAAAAAAAAAAAAAAAAATTATGATTAAAAAATCACATTGCTTGTGTTTTAAACAATGTTTGCTTATAGTTCATTAATTATTATGTGCTTCAAACTGTTAAAATTTTTCTGAAAATCCATAAATAGCAAGACTGTATTGCAGGTTCCTTGATATTGTGGTAGATTGTCTCAAAAGATCCGCGTGGGTGAGTGTGTGTATGTGTTTTGTATCTTTTTTTTTGTAGCCAGATATTGAAGTGTATACAGATATTGTCTTGGAAAAATTAACTTGTCAGGTTAAATATTCACTTGAGTAAAAAGTGTATGACTAGCTGTACTTTGTACTTGATGGCTTAGTCCATGTTACAGAAAAGAAACTGTACCTCGAGTAAAATGGAAATTTGTTTTAGTGTAGTGAAAACCTCAAGAATGTCTTCGTTTTAAAAAGTACGAAAATGTGGCCATAGCTCTCTAAATTCCAAAAAGTGAAGTTGATGTCAGGCATAAAAACATAAAAATGTAAATGCAAAAGACCAATTTAAATATTTGATGTAATTTTTAAAGGGATAGTTCACCCAAAAATGGAAATTATCTCATCATTTACTCACCCTCATACCATCTCAGATGTGTATGACTTTCTTCTGCTGAACACAAACAAAGATTTTTAGAAGAATATTTCATCTCTGTAGGTCCATACAATGCAAGTGAATGGTGACCAAAACTTTAAAGGCAGCATAAAAGTAATCCACACGACTCCAGTGGATAAATCTATATCTTCAGAAGTGATATAATAGGTGTGGGCGAGAAACAGATCAACATGTAAGTCTTCTTTTTTTTTTTAACCATAAATCTCCACTTTCACTTTCAAAATGTGAAAGAATGTGAAAGTGAAAGTGGAGATTTTAGTAAAAAAGGAACTGTTTCTCACCCACACGTATCATATCACTTCTGAAGCTATGGATTGAGTCTTATTGATTACTTTTATGTTTCCTTTATCTGCTTTTTGGACCATCAAAGTTCTGGTCACCATTCTCTTGCATTGTATGGACCTACAGAGCTGAAATATTCTTCTAAAAATCTTAGTTTGTGTTCAGCAGAGGAAAGAAAGTCATTCACATCTGGGATGGCATGAGGGTGAGTAAATGATGATCATTTTCATTTTTGGGTGAACTATCACTTTAAAAACCTGTGAGGTACAATAATATCATTGCAGTTACCTAGATTGATTTGTATGTGTATATTTAAAAGTTCATGCAAACTAATATACTGTATTAGGGCTCTGTAAACATATATACTTAGGTAGTAGATAAACAGAAACAGTACATAGAATCAAATAGAATAGAGATGCATTAGTTCTCACATACAGTAAACAGTGAGAAACCAGTAAAGAGAAGGGGTGTGCATTACTGAGGAAGAGAAATCCTGAAAGGCTCCTTTCTCAGTCCAAAATGTCTTAGTCTTCAGTGTCACAAGGGAATTGAGAGTATTTGGGAGATCTGAAACTGTCTGAGACTATCAGATACTGCATGTACGTTTATGGTTTTTGTGGTTGCTTGTGCCACTCCAACTGCTCTGGTCTCAGTCACTGGATTCTTACTCAATATCATCTCTTTATATAGCTTACAGGGAAGAGAGAGTATATGGGGAATTAGTTACTCTCACTATTATTAAATAGCTGGAGACCATAGACAAGTGAGGGGTCTGGGGTTTTCTGCGTAAGGTTTTGGTCACATGTTCATCAGTGGCTTAAAGCTGGTAGTGGTTAAAATACTTTCTCATATGCCAGCTTAATAGGCAGAGACAGCAATAAATAAGTCATTTGTAGGTTGATTTCCCCAAAATGTGTAAATACGTTTGCTCTGTCACTCTTTCAAAACATTGCTCTAATTAATAATTTAAACCAATTTTGTTTGTACGATCAATGGCAGAAGAGGGAGCATTCGTGAAACCTGTTTGGGGAATAAACACCCTGTTGTTTAGGCAGAGAGAACCCACAGTTTAGCTTGATTGTAGACTTTTGTTACTGATTGGAGTAATAAGATAATGGAATTATAGGACAGAAATGTCAGGGACATTAAACAGCTTTGATTTGTGCAGAGAACAAACAAAGCAATGAGGTTGTGACAAAATCCTAACATTGGTCATTTTAGTTTTCCACTATAATATTATAATGTTTGATTTTGTTGAGAAGGCTTCTAGGGTTTTACGGTTATAACAACGCTTGAGAAATACAGGGTATACTCTTGACATATGCAGTACTGTGAACTCTCAGATCTTTTCTGAACACCACACATTTGGTTGTATGAATATTATTGTTTGAATATTAGATGTCCTCTCATTGGCACTGTAAGAGTTTTTGTAGTAAGGTCCCATGCAGTTCAGTTCTCCCTGCAATGTTGTGGTAGCAGTAGGAGAATATCATGGCTCTGCATGTGCCCAGGCTGAAGACAGATAACATGGCTGTGTGCCAGTATTTCATGAGTGTACTGGATTACAATCAACAGGTATCTCTTTTTTTTAAGCGCTTTAGCAAAATCAACAATTCTCATGTTGAGCTTATGGTTCATGTTCACATCCTCGGGCTATCATGACTTCTATATATTGTATATGATTAGAGTTTGAGTGTCATTTGAAATGCTTTTGTTATACAAAGGCACAGATTTCCAATATTCCAATATTTTCCAAATACTGTTTTTTGTTTTGTTTTGTTTTGTTTCCTCCCCCCTTTTTTAAATAAGACTTACACCATAGGTTATATGCATCACATTAGCAGTGTTTTGTTTTATTTGCCCCATCCCATGTGTTTTGTTTGCCCCTCCCCCATGTGTTTTGTTTTACTTTTTTTTTTTTTTTTTTTTGCTTTATATTTTTTTTTGTTTTGTTCCTCCTCCCATGTTCAAATAAAATATTCACCATATGTTATATGCATCACATTAGCAGTGATTTGGTTGGTTTTGAATATGTGTGTGTGTGTGTGTGTGTGTGTGTGTGTGTGTGTTTTGTGCTCCTGCTCCAATGTTCAAATAAAACTTACGCCATAGGCAATATGCATCACATTAGCAATGTTTTGTTTTGTTTGTTTTGTTATGCATCACATTAGCAAGGCTAATGCTTATATGCTGACTAATTAATTGGTGGAATTAAATCACTCAACAACATGACAATAATATCTTTCTAGGAATCTCACACTAAAGTGGCAAGGACAGCTCAATAATGGCTGATTAGATCTAACCTTTAATTCATATTTATTAACTAGACGTTACTCTGACGCATTATCTTCAAGCTCCAATTTCTCTGCATCAACCCATCCTTGCCACATTCTCGACAAATAACATATGAGGTCAGGAACGCATCAATGTAGGCTAATGTCACGGTGTATTGATTCCACTGCAGTGTGCTTTATCGAGGGGCAGACACTTGGGAATAAGCTGGGCTGTGCACACTCTGATGGAGGTGGTGTTCTTCATCATTGGTTGAAAACCTTCCCCAGCCCCCACGCCACCCACCCAATGTCCCTATGAATTATTCATGTTATGCTAATGAGCCTCTAAGGAATTTCAAGGGCTTCTTAAATAGCTGTTCAATGTCCAGTGGTAGCAGTGGGGCCAGATCAGGAGACAAAGGAAAGCTGACAAAAATGGTCTTGGTTGAGTCTGTACTCTGCACGGGGCTCTTGATACATCGGCTTACCTGAAGACCCCACGTTTGATGAGCTGATCCATGCTGCTCTGTCACACTGACCTGTGAGTGTGTGAAAGGGGATCTGAGAAAAAGAAGTAGATGTAAAGCTGTCACACATGTGCTGTTCCACGCCACTCCAGGCCTGTGACTCTGACACACTAAATAGGATAGTAATACTTTCAGATCCCTGCACAGCCCAGTGCAGTTTCACCAGTGATTTTGTTCAAGCACACTGTAGTTTCACTTTGAATGACCACTTTAGATTAAATTATGTCTTCAAATAATCCTGATTGTAATACAGTGGAATCAAATGAATGATAATTATACAAATTTCATTTTCAAAAATGCAGTGTATATATATATATATATATATATATATATATATATATATATATATATATATATATATATATATATATATATATATTTATATACACCGATCAGCCACAACATTAAAATCACCTGCCTATTATTGTGTAGGTCCCCCTCGTGCTGCCAAACAGAGTCAACCCGCATCTCAGAATAGCATTTTTGTACACCACAATTGTACAGAGTGGTTATCTGATTTACCATAGACTTTGTCGGTTTGAACCAGTCTGGCCATTCTCTGTTGACCACTCTAATCAACAAGGCATTCTTGTCCACAGAACTGCCGCTCACTGGATGTTTTTTGTTTTTAGCATCATTCTGAATAAATTCTAGAGACTGTTGTGTGTGAAAATCCCAGGAAATCAGCAGTTACAGGAATACTCAAACCAGCCCATCAGACACCAGATTACGGTAACTCAGATAACCGCTTTCTACAATTGTGGTGAGAAGAATATTGCATATATATATATATATATATATATATATATATATATACACACACACACTGGCGGCCAAAAGTTTGGAATAATGTACAGATTTTGCTGTTTTGGAAAGAAATTATTACTTTAATTCACCAAAGTGGCATTCAGCTGATCACAAATTATAGTCAGGACATTACTGATGTAAAAAACAGCACCATCACTATTTGAAAAACGTCATTTTTGATCAAAACTAGACAGGCCCCATTTCCAGCAGCCATCACCCCAACACCTTATCCTTGAGTAATCATGCTAAATTGCTAATTAGGTACTAGAAAATCACTTGCCATTATATCAAAGTTGAAAAGCAATTTGGTTCATTAAATGACATTGTCTTTGAGTTTGTTTTTGAGTTGCCACAGTATACAATAGACTGGCATGTCTTAAGGTCAATATTAGGTCAAAAATGGCAAAAAAGAAACAGCTTTCTCTAGAAACTCTTCAGTCAATCATTGCTTTGAGGAATGAAGGCTATACAATGCTTGAAACTGCCAGAAAACTGAAGATTTCATACAAAGGTGTACACTACAGTCTTCAAAGACAAAGGACAACTGGCTCTAACAAGGACAGAAAGAGATGTGGAAGACCAGATGTAAAACTAAACAAGAGGATAAGTACATCAGAGTCTCTAGTTTGAGAAATAGACACCTCACATGTCCTCAGCTGACAGCTTCATTGAATTCTACCCGCTCAACACCAGTTTCATGTACAACAGTAAAGAGAAGACTCAGGGGTGCAGGTCTTATGGGAAGAATTGCAAAGAAAAAGCCACTTTTGAAACAGAAAAACAAAAAGAAAAGGTTAGAGTGGGCAAAGAAATGCAGACATTGGACAACAGATAATTGGAAAAGAGTGTTATGGATCTTAACCCCATTGAGCTTTTGTGGGATCAGCTAGACTGTAAGGTGTGTGAGAAGTGCCCGACAAGACAATCACCAACCCCACCCTGACCCCCAACGAACACCCCTGTGGTCACAAATCATAATACACACACACACACACACACACACACACACACACACACACACACACACACACACACACACACAAAGAAAACAAACCAAAAAAAAATATTATAAACATACATAATTAAACTAAGCTTCTCTCTCCACATCCCCTCCCTGAGAGTCCCCCAAAAACGCTAAATAACTGCCCCATTTCCTAACAAACAAGTCCCCAAACCCCAGCCTTCTACTTGCCACCTTCTCAAAAGCTGCCACTCTCCCCATCTCCACACACCAATCTGGAAATGAGGGCGCTCCATCCGACTTCCATCCCCTTAAAATAATTTGTCTGCCAATCATGATACTGGTCAGAACACAATTTTATAGAGTCTGGGGCTAAGTAAAATGTGAGAGCCCTAAACAGCACACATACAACTCTGAACCTTCAACCAAAATTCTTGGAACTTAACACACCCCCAAAAAACATGGGTTGTGTCTCCATCTTCTGATTGGCATTGCCAGCAGGTGGGTGTGATTTAAGACCAAGCCTATACAATCTAGAGGGGGTCCAATAGAATTGTTGTAAAATCTTAAATTGCATAAGGCACACCTTTGCATCTCTAGATGTAGACTTAATGTTTTTTAGAATCCTAGCCCACACTCCCTCCTCCAATACCGAGTTTAAATCTTTCTCCCATAATCTTTTTCCAAAAGCAGTAATCACCTCTCCCAGAGTATTTGCCACTTTAGGGGGTGTTCTACTCCCCAAAACAATACAGAGCAGGTGACGCAGCTGTAAATACCTATAGAACTGAGATCTGGGAATCCCAAAATGTTGAACCAAGTTTTCAAAAGATCTCAACACTCCACTCTCATATAGGTCACAGAGTGTAGTAACCCTCTCACAATCCACTCTGACCAGCAGAAAGGGGACTTATTAAAACATAATTTAGGGTTCAGCCATATGCTTGAGGCAACATTTAAATAAATGTCAGAATTAAACACTCTGGACACTTTTGTCCATACCGAGTGCAAATGCGAGATAACAGGGTTGATAGAAAGGCTTTGCAATGGCAAAATAGGGGCAAGAACTTCCTGTTCAATACAAAACTAGGAAGGGGTTCTCTCAGGTGGAAGCGACCAATGAGGCAAATGTTTGTACCGCTGCTACTGGGTGTCTATAAAGTAACTTAATCTATCCAATAAAAGTATTCCCGAACCCGTATATTTCCAAAATCTTAAAAAGATTATTCCATTCTACCATATCAAACGCATTTTTGGCATCAAGTGAGATGGACTGGAGTTTGATAATTCGCTACTGACCACATGATATTGATGAAACGCCTAATGTTATCAGAAGAGCTGCGGCCCCGAATAAACCCCACTTGATCTATATGTATAAGAGATATCATAACTTTACTTAATCAGTTAGCCAGAATGTTTGACAATATTTTTACATATAGCTGGATCAGGGAAATTGGATGGTAACTCTTACACTCACTTGGATCTTTGTCCTTTTTAAGAATCAGACTGATCTGGGCTTGAGTCATGGTTGGAGGAAGCTTTCCATTCTTTAATGATTCCGTATAAACTTCTAACAAAAGTGGAGCCAGTTCTGTAGCATAAGATCTAAAAAACTCAGCGGCAAAGCCATCTGGCCCCGGAGCCTTGCCTGTAGGCAAGGCCTTAATTACTCGTGCTTTGGATTTTTTGGTGAATAAGGCATACAGTATGATCCGACCACTAAGAACAGCCTTAAGTGCCTCCCAAGCCACACCCACAGAGGATACTGAGGACCAGTTGGTCTCCATATAGACATTGATTTTAGCCTTTAGCATTTGTCGGAATTCAGGATTTTGCAAAAGGGATACATTAAAGCACCAACTATATGATTTCTTTTTCTCCGTATGTGGCAGTACCTCTAAACTCACCAGGGCATGATCTGAGACTAAAATGATTCCAATTGAACAATCAACAACAACAACAACAAAAAATCTATTCTAGAATAAATCTTATGGACTGATGAAAAAAATGTATAGTCCCTACCAGATGGGTTCAAAAGTCTCCAGATATATGTAAGACCAAGATTTTTACACATCCTGTGAAGCATCAATGTTGCTCTAGGGGGCTTACACACATTTGCTTCACTATGATCAAGGACTGAGTCCATCAAAAGATTAAAGTCTCCTCCCATTATTATATCATGAGGAGTGCCAGTGGTTTGCAACATCCCTTCAAGATCTATAAAAAAGCCCTGATCATCAGCGTTTGGTGCGTAAATATTAGCCAAAATCAGCCTATGCCCCTGAATTTCTGCTAAAAGAATAATGACTCTTCCTAATTTATCTTTGAGACATTTGAGTTGTAGATGCTTACTTATCAATGTAATGACTCCCCTGCTCTTACTTGAGCCAGCACTAAAGAAAACATGTCCACCCCATATCTTCCCAAATTTTTCAGCTTCTTGTGGGGAAAGATGTGTTTCTTGAAGAAACACTATATAATATTTCTTACATTTAAGAAAATAAATAACCTTCCTTCTTTTTATGGGGTTTCTCAACCCATTCACATTCCACATGGAGAGAGACAATCCACTCATATTAACATTTGACATTTTTACATATAAGAAAAAATAGATTGTGTGTTTAAAAATAAAATTATAATGACCACATTCCGACATTAGTGCAACAGTCAAACCCCGAACTTCCCCCAGAACCAAACAAACAGAAAAAAGAAAAATGTGCGCATTAACCCTGCGCACGACAGCACCAACCAGCGTCCATCCCTCTAAACTCAAACAGTCCATGTTTGCCTACTAAAGCCCCCGTGACAACTTTGCCATCGGATTGCTTAAGTCCGGTGGTTCTATACAAATTTTTTGAGACAGAATTACACAACAGAAAATAAGCTATAAAACAAACTCCAGCCAATAGGAGGCATAAGCACAAAGAATGTGTAGATTCATCCACAAACTGTCCCGAAGGAGTGTTATTCCACAAAACAAACTCCAGCCACTAGGCAGAACCAGCGCAGAAAGAAACCTAAAAGGCACCCAGTTTCCTCGAACAGACAAGTGACTGTTCAGTGAGTCAGGCCCACTCGGCTGCATAGAGAGCATCACACAATAACCTACTCATTCCATTGACTTTATGAAGGACATTGCTTGCTGTGGGCATGTTAATATTTTGTGGCCATCCTTAGTATCTATTATCAATATGGCGGGGAACATCAGTGCAAAAGCGACCTTCTGTTGATGCATTCCTTGAATCGATCACGTTTCTCTCTTGTTGAATTCGCAAAGTCTGGGAACAAGAAGATGTTGGGGTTCTTCCAAGAAAGCCTTCCTTTACTCCTCGTGTAACATGAGATCTTTATTGGATGATCTCAGAAATTTGGCCAGAATTGATCGGGGCCCATCTCCTTCTGTGGATCTCTGAGCCGGAACTCTGTGAGCTCGCTCAATTTCCAGCTTATGGCCTGTTATGTTGAGCAGACTCGGGAAGAGCCCGTCTAGGAATTTCACCATATCTCAGCCTTCCTCGTCCTCAGGAATTCCAACAATTCGGACGTTGTTTTGCCGGTTACGATTCTCAAGGTCTTCCAACTTTTCCCAAACATGCTCCAAGTCTGTCTTGGTCGCTAGCAGATTAGCAGCTAATTCCCTCTCCGATGACTCCAGATAATCGATCCATTTCTCAACATCTGACACTCTTGTAACCATTTCAGTGAATTTCATCTCCATGGCAGTGATTGATCGACATATTACAGCAAGATCCTCGAAGTCAGCAACGACCTTCGCCAGTATTGCCAACATGTTCAACAGTTTACGCTAAATCTCTTTCACCACACTGTCCAAACTGAGTCCCTGGTCTGCGGCCTTGCCAGGGGTATCAGTTTGAGCACATAAGTGTCTTTTAATGTCTCCAGAGCCCAAGGATTTTGAATTCTTTGATATATTGTCTTCCTAGAACAGTTAAGAATCAGAGTGTATCAAATCTCACCAGTTTATGACATAAAAAGTATTAAAACTAGCAAAGTGCACAGAGCTCACCATTCACACGTCCGACCCTCGCATGGTGACACCTGTCCCTCTGTGTAGGATTTTTTGATGAGAATTCTTTGAAGTAGTTTAAGAAGTTCTGAAAATTCTAGACACTGTTGTGTGTGAAAATCCCAGGAGATCAGCAGTTACAGAAATACTCAAACCAGCCCGTCTGGCACTAACAATCATCCATGTGATTATCTAATCAGCCAATCGTGTGGCAGCAGTGCAGTACATAAAATCATTCAGATACAGGTCAGGAGCTTCAGTTAATGTTCAAATCAACCATCAGAATGGGGGAATTATGTGATCTTAGTGATTTGGACCGTGGCATGATTGTTGGTGCCAGATGGGCTGGTTTGAGTATTTCTGTAGCTGCTAATCTCATGGGAATTTCATACATAACAGTCTCTAGAATTTACTCAGAATGGTGCCAAAATCAAAAAACATCCAGTGAGAGGCATGTTCTGCTGTTCTGCAGATGGAAATGCCTTGTTGATGAGACAACATTTACATTAACATTTACAACAAATATGTTTTTATGTACTTATACAAAGGGAAGTGGCACCAAACATAGTTATTTTCATAATGACTGTTGCTGAGTTTGAAATTGCATACAACCATACTACTCTTACTATTCCTGCCATAACGAGATATGGAAGAAGTAGTATGTAATCCGAACTCAACCTGTTTCTAAACAGGTTTCCGTCCATCTTCCATTGGTTGAACAAAACAGATAGTCCCGCCCTGAAATCACACCACTGGTTGAGCCAATAATCCTTTTTCAACTTCTATAGCGGTGAATGGGGGAGACCACAGCAAATTTTAGTTTTGTTTACCCATTTGTTCCAACAGCAAAAGAGAAAATCCACTATTATGTTTCCACAACTTTCCACAAGAGGAAAATAAAGAGAGCAGTGGATTAAAAGATTGCAAATTTACTCACTTCCTCACTACAAAGCACTCCATTAGACACTCCATTGCAGCTGTGATAACTAGTTGTTTAAACTAATTCCAGGGAAATATAACACAAAGCATAATGTTATAATTTTGACCCAGATTTTTGCTTTTTTTAAAGAAAAAGAGGGATGAGTCAAAATAATTTTTGTGGTAATCAATATTATGCCACAAATGCTGTCAATTGACATTATCTTGTATTGAACCCGAAATATTCCTTTAATGTCTCTACACATTTAACTGGGAAAGGAGGAAATAAAAAAAATAATAAAAAATGCACACATCACTGGTAAGTTGTAGTTGTAGTATGTAGTTACATACATTTATTAAGTACATTGTGTCTTGTGTGAGTACAGAATGCTTGTTCTGTTCATAAACGAGAATACTCCCCTCTCTCTTTCTATGCACATAAAGCATTCACTGGGCCTATAAGATAATTTTTTAGGGATGCTTCAGACGCCTGGTTGCATTGTGAAGCACACTGTTTGGATGGACCGACAGAGTTAGTGGGGCTATAATAAAGCAGCCAAACATAAAAGCCTTTCACAGATGCCCATAGTGCTTCCAGATTGGCTGGTTGGCCGGAAAGGGTGAAAGGCCTGACCTGGGAGCTGTGGAGGAAGAAGCCGGGCGTTAGCAGAAGGGTAGGGGGCTGGTGCTCTCACCTGATCTCAGAACAGCTCCTTCCTCTACAGCTCCATTACTATGTCAATCCCAGGGAAAAAACAGAGCCTGCCTTGGCCCAGCAGTGGGCCGGATCCATATGGAGCTGCCGGGACCTGGAATGAATAGTGAATGGAGCGGCTGCTGCTGGAATCTGCCTCCCAGCCTTTGTGAACAGGATGACCAAAGACAAGAGGGAGCTTTTACAGATGGCCGGGGCTATAAATAGGTAGCTAGTCTATCTCCACGCTGTCAGTCTGTCTATCTGTCTCTCTTTCCCTGCTCCCCAACTGGCCAAGACTGCAGTGGACTCAAAAATAAAGCGTTTGTGGTGACATATCACATGTTAAGATGCAGCCGCAGGGCTAATGGCATGACACATCTTTTTAGTAAAACATTTATTACTTAAAATTCATGTGCGAACACATAGATAAACAAGTCTAGAAGGGGAACATCCTTGGGCTGTTTAAACAAGGAAACATTGTGATCGGAAATCAAATGTCTTGCAGATGGTCTTTAAAATGATAGCTTAATAAACCCATGGTGTCCAGATTGAGGGTTCTTTGTCATTAAACTAAGCCTTAGTATTAAACCCCATCTGGCCATGTGTATGCGCACACTCAAGCATGTGTCTTTGATTGTGCATGCTTGCATGCTGTGACTGTATGTATGTCAGACAAGACACGCATGTCTACGTTCAGAATAGCAAATGAACATACTACTCTTACTATTTTTGCAGTATATATATATATTATATATACAGTATATACACTGTGCACAGCATGCAAATTTTCTGTAATACCTGGATGACCTGCCCTTCCAACCCGGTCTCATAGAATCACATTACTATATTTTGCGTGGCTCTTTGTACATATCATAGCAGTGTCCTGGTGAAATATACACTACAGGATATTCAGTAAAATAGCAGATTATCAGTTCATTAACACATTTTGCCCTGTTCATCAATGCTTTTTTATGACAGCAAAACACTTTTAGTATAGTGCATGACTTTTAAGGCAAAACATGTTAACATTGCAGTCATGTCATTACATAACCAACTCATTTACAAGCTTGTTTGAGCACAAATCAATTGCGCAATAGCTCAACTGACAGAGCGTTGCACTTGCGATGCAAAGTCTTGAGGAGCTGTTCGACACATGATCCAAATGTGTCATAGAAGCACCACAAAATGACGTGGTTGCTTCAGCAATTGCGTATTTCTTCTCACATTTGTTTTTCTGACACTATCGGTTAGGTTTAGGTTTAAGGTTTAGGGTAGGGAGGTAGCTTTTGTTGATTTTAAACTCGACCTTAAAAACCTCATCTGTTGGTAGAACATTTAACTCAGTTTTAGCACCACACAGTGGAACTTTCACCTCTGAAATGCCGTAATAAGTGCAATGAATCACGTAATATCATTTTGCAAAAATGTTGCCACAGTCACATCATTTTCATGTGATTGGGCTGGTAATTACAGCCATAATATTACTCAATAATCTCTATTTTGACTGATTATTTGGCTGGACTGCTAAAAGTTAAGACATTGTACAAAAAACATTTTTATTTCCAAGATGATAACTGAGCGTCACTCGCATGCAACATGTTTAAGTCATGTGACAACAATGCAGCATGCTAAACATTTATTGTTGCATAATGCCCACTGTTTCACTTACTATTTAAAATGAGTGCTGTCAGTCGATTAAAATATTAATCGTGATTAAGCGCATGATTTTCAGAGTTAATCGTGATTAATCGCAGATTTTGAAAGAGTTCTGATATGTAGTGCTTTATATATACTTATTGTCCTGTCAAAATGCATTTAGTTCCTTCTTAGGAAAGAAAACAAATCAATATGTCACAATAATGTTTATTAACATTTTCCAAACAAAGCCTTCCGCAGTATAAAGATAGAAATGTGCTAAAATGGCACCAATTTAAGTAACACTGAGCAATTCCCAGAGTCTAAGTGGGAGGTTGACTAATTGAAAGAACTAGTCCCCATAGGTTGATTCATTGCAATGCACATTAAATCTCTTAAACCCTAATCCTCCACAATATTAATCTTCCGGTAGGCTGTGGCTATCCACTTTGCTACAGCAATCATGAAGCCACAGTGCATCACTGCAATTACTGAAAAAAATGTACTGAACATGTCGTATGCCTTTAGAAGACTTGGAATATGACACACAAGTCACACAAGACTACTTTTATGATGCTTTTGGGTCCTTTTTTAAGGTTTAAAGTGAGTCACTATCTGCTATTGGTATGGAATTGAGTAGACGAACCAAGATATTCAGTAAAAGTTTTCCTTTTGTGTTCCGCAGAAGAAAATCATACGAGTGACAGAATTTTCACTATTCCTTTGAGCTAGTATTCCATTCCAAACGAATCCCATGCCTCTCAAGCATGCTTTTTTAAAGTTGTGAAGTACTTTTCCCTCTTATCTGCTGAGTACTGGTACTGAGACCCTCTGGCTCTGGTTTTTAAACACAAATCTCTTTTAAACACATGCACACTAATGTGTTGTGGTTGTAGAACAGCACCTAAGATAATCATTACAAGTGATGTTTTTCTCTGGAGCCCAGCTGTAAACACTAGACTGTGCGATATCAGGATGATCCACGTCAGGACCACACAGGGAAACATAATTGCACAGACTGTCTGGCCACAGTGCCGCGCCATGGTTAGATAAGATGGCACCTGGCCTGGCATGGATGGTCACATGTGTTTCTCTTAGAATCACAAGAGATGAAAAGTGAGAGTGAGTGAGAGAGTGAGCTGATTGTCCAAAAAAAGAGAGCATGAATTGTACACCCACAGCCCACAACAATGAAATCCCTAAACAAAGCAGCCATGTGGTCAGTGCAGGTGGCCCGAACCAATAACTCAATAGGCTTAGTTTGATTACATCAAACAGTAAAACTTGTTTGGTAAAGCTATGTAACATATTAATTGTAGAAATAGAAATTCATAGCAGAAAGTAGACATTTTATGTTTAATAATCATCTCATTCCAATTAAGTGGTATAAAAATAATTGTTACACTGATATACTGAAGACATTTAAATTAAAGACAGTATGGGAAAACCACAATAGATGACATGCTGTTGAGCCATTGCCTATTCAATACAATCTAATGGGAAGATCTGAATTTCAGTAATGCATGTTACTGGGTAGAGGACAAATAATATGGACATGAACCTTTCTATGTGAAAAGATTTTAGGTTAAAATTTATATTGGGGAAACTGAGGCTAGCTGTCACAAGGGAAAGTTGTTGCACTATATCTCAATGGTTTTGAGGTTTTAATAAGTGGTTTAATGGCACGTTTGATTGTGACAACTTACCCCACGTACAGTAGTGTGACAACCAATAAGCCGGTATTGAACTTTCTTTTTTTTTTGGCAATAACGCTGGAAATATTCAGCTGTTTTTTAAAGCCAAGACTTTAAGGTATGTGGCTACACAAAAATGAACTTTCAATATAAACCTCACTAAGAAAGTCACTGGAGTTAATGGAGTGTTACTGGTTGAATACAAGTGAAGCTCAATTGACAGCATTTGTGGCATTATGTTGATAATCACAAAAAAATTAAAAAATCATTTTTGACTCATCCCTTATAAAAAAATTAATAAATAAAAATCACGAATATAGTGTATAGTGAGGCACTTGCAATGGAAGTAAATGGTGCCAGACCATAAATGTTTAAATACACAGTGTTTCAAAAGTACAGCCACAAGACAAAAACTTTATGCATGCTAACATGGAGTTAGTGTTATATAATCAGGGATTTACCAGCATTACAGCATAAACCAGATTACATTTTTTACCAGCGTTAAGCAGCCATTACAAATAAGTTATGATATTGGATATAACTTTACACAGATATCGAGTTGAAATGAAGTTTTGTTGTAATCAACATTATGCCACAAATGATGTCAATTGAGCTTCACTTGTACTGAATCTGCAACAGTCCTTTAAAAGTGTGACAACTAGCCCCACTCTCCCCTATGTATTTGGGAAAAATTATAGCCCATTGTAAGTATTGTACTGTAAGTGGTCACCAGTTCACTTTTTAGCTTTTTAAAAGTTCACTTAAATAGTCCAGCGGTGTGACAAATGAACTTCTAAAAGTACAAATATTGTATGTAGTCTCTCAACTCAGGGCATTAAATTTTTACTTTGTTATACAGGAATTAGAAAAACATTTTCTTTTCTTTTTTTTAGATGGAGTATAGCATGTCACACTGCAGGACACTACTGCCACAGCTTGAAATGTCACCTGTTTCCTCAGAGTCCTGTCAGTGGCACATGGAGCTTTGACATTGGGCCATTCAGGCTGTGTATAATGGCTCAGCTCCTGAGCCATGTGCATGAGGGGTTTAGCTCCTCACAGCGTCTGTGAAGGTAGCAGACCTCCTGCCATACAGTTTAGTCCAGCCTGAGTGGCAGACTGCAAGGAGAGGGCAGATGGGCTGGGGATCAAGCCCCTCATTCTTGTCAACGGTCTCTTCTCTTTCCTTATATCTATTTGAGCAACCGATTTGCTGCATTAGCTATTCTAACTAGTTGATCTTTTGTTTACTATTCAAAAAGCAAATATGCAGGCCTCTTTCAGCTCCAGAATGCAATGCAACAGGCATTAAATGTTCTTGAGAGTGCTGCAAATGTAATGGCATAGGCATTTCTGATGTTGGCTGCTTTGCCTGTCCAATTATGAAAACTACTCAAAAATATACAGTTTAAATGGCATTTGTAACAAGGAGTACAAGGAGTCGTATTTCCTTTAAATAGTTTATGGGAATATGGGAAGTAGCCCTAAAAAGTTTTACACTTACAACTATGGACCAGCACCAGTTACATTTGACATCCAGAAAGTGTCCAAATACGTTTAGTCTTAAAGGAATATTACGGATTCAATACAAGTTAAGCTTAATCAATGACATTTGTAGCATAATATTGATTACCATAAAAATACATTCTGACTTGTCCCTCCTTTTCTTTAAAAAAAAAGCACAAATCTGGGTTCCAGTGAGGCACTTACAATGGAAGTGAATGGGGGCCAATCCATAAATGTTAAAATACCCACTATTTCAAAAGCCTAGCCACAAGACATAAACATTATGTGTGTTAACATAATTTTAGTGTGATATAATTGCTTACTAACCTTTTCTGTGTAAAGTTATAGCCAATTTTACAACTTTGTCGCCATGACGATGTAATGTCAAACTTTAATACAACTGTAAACAACTTTATAGCTCAAATTATACATGAGTTTTAACAGAATAATTAATGTAAGTGCTTTTATAAAATTATAAGCTTCACATTTCTGCCTTTAAACCCTTAAAAAACTGGCCCCATTCAATTCCATTGTAAGTGCCTCACTTTTTTAAAGAAAAGGAGGGACGAGTTAAAATAATTTGTTGGTGTTTCAAAATTATGTCACAAATGCTGTCATTTTGGCTTAATTTGTACTGAACCTGGAATATATCTTTAATTTTGAACATATATATATATATATATATATATATATATATATATATATATATATATATATATATATATATATATACACACACACACTACTGGTCAAAAGTTTTGAAACACTTATTCTTTATTATTATTATTTTTCACATTTTAGAATAATAGTAAAGTCAGCACAACTATGGAATAACATAAATGGAACTATAGGAATTATGTTGTGACTAAAGAAAATCCAAAATAAATCAAAACTGTGTTATATTTTAGCATCTTCAAAGTAGTCACCCTTTGCCTAGAATTTGCAGACATGTACTCTTGACATTTTCTCCACCAACTTCTTGAGGTATCACCCTGGGATGCTTTTTAAACAGTATTGAAGGAGTTCCCATCTATGTTGGGCACTTATTGGCTGCTTTTCTTTATTATTTGGTCCAAGTCATCAATTCCAAAAATGTTTTTTTTTTATTTTTTATTAATTTTTAGTTTTATAATGAAATAAATTAATATGGTGGCACAGTTATATTTTTGTCTACAAAACGTCATGGTTACTTGCGTAACCTCCGTTCCCTGATGGAGGGAACGAGATGTTGTGTCGATGTAGTGACACTAGGGGTCACTCTTGGGAGCCCGAGACACCTCTGGTCTTTGATAAAAGGCCAATGAAAATTGGCAAGTGGTATTTGCATGCCACTCCCCCGGACATACGGGTATAAAAGGAGCTGGTATGCAACCACTCATTCAGGTTTTATGCTGAGGAGCCGAGACAAGGTCCGACCATTTCAGTGGGTAGTTCAGCGTTGTGGCAGGAGGGACACAACGTCTCGTTCCCTCCATCAGGGAACAGAGGTTACACAAGTAACCATGACGTTCTCTATCTGTCACTCACTCGACGTTGTGTCGATGTAGTGACACTAGGGGTCCCTATACGAAATGCCACAACTGGCTGAACTGTGTTACGTGAACTGGCGGTGTGTGACGGGCAGACCACTGTGCGCCTCGTAGCCAGCACACCAGGTCGACATGTAACCTCCCCCAACATAGTCATGAGGGTCGAACGGCCCTTTGGGGACAAGTCGACTACCCAAAAGATAGAGACAGGCTAACCCAGTCGTGGCCTCTTTTCCCCTTCTTTTTTTTCCACTCCCTAAAAAAGAAGGGGGATTATCCGACTGGGCCGCCAGGTCTAGTTGGGGGTGTCCCTCCCAAGGGGAGGACACTGCAAAGGCCACACCTCGCCCAAAGAGAGGGGGGGATATTTAAGTGGAAAAATACATCACATGGTCTTGCCGACCACATGGAGAGTCTTCAAGGTAGATCCTGCCCAACGGGGGAGGAGTTACTACAAACATGGAGACTGGGGCAGAGGGGCTCTGCTCAAGGAAGACGCAGTTTGCCAACAGGGAAATGAATTAGCGGAAGATATACATCGCATGGGGGGCATCTGTCAGGGCATACCAGAGTGGGCAGTGGGAGGATTCTTGGGAGGCGAACAGGTGCACCTGTGCCTGTCCGAATCGACTCCAAATCAGCTGGACCACCTGAGGGTGGAGTCTCCACTCTCCCCTGAGGGTAACCTGCCGTGACAGCGCATCCGCTGTAGTGTTGAGGTTGCCCGGGATGTGAGTGGCTCGCAGCGACTTGAAGTGCTGCTGACTCTAGTGGAGGAGACGGCGGGCAATTTATGACATACAAAGAGAGCGCAGACCACCTTGGCGGTTGACATATGCTACCGTTGCTGTGTTGTCTGTCCGAACTAACATGTGCTTGCCCTGGATCAATGGCCAAAACCTCCGCAGGGCGAGCAGAATTGCCAACAACTCGGGCAGTTGATGTGCCAATGGAGTCGTGGGACGTCCACAAGCCGGCGGCTTCGTGCCCATTGCAAACAGCACCCCAGCCCGTTTTGGAGGCATCCGTTGTGACCACGACGCACCTGGAGACCAGTTCTAGGGGAACACCTGCCCGTAGAAACGAGAGGTCAGTCCAAGGGCTGAAAAGACGGTGACAGACCAGCGTGATGACCACGCGATGTGTCCCGCGGCGCCGTGCCCATTTCGGGACTCGAGTCTGAAGCCAGTGCTGAAGCGGTCTCATATGCATCAACCCGAGCGGGGTGGCCACCGCTGAGGATGCCATATGCCCCAGGAGCCTCTGAAAGAGTTTCAGTGGAACCGCTGTTTTCTGTTTGAACGCCTTCAAACAGGCCAGCACCGACTGTGCGCGCTCGTTCGTGAGGCATGCTGTCAAAGACACTAAGTCCAACTCCAAACCGAGGAAAGAGATGCTCTGAACCGGGAGGAGCTTGCTCTTTTCCCAGTTAACCCGAAGCCCTAGTCGGCTGAGGTGTGAGAGCACCAAGTCCCTGTGTGCACACAACATGTCCCGAGAGTGAGCTAGGATTAGCCAATCGTTGAGATAGTTGAGAACGCGAATGCCCACTTCCCTTAACGGGTCAAGGGCTGCCTCTGCGACTTTCGTGAAGATGCGAGGAGACAAGGACAGGCCGAAAGGGAGGACCTTGTACTGATATGCCTGACCCTCGAATGCAACCCGCAGGAAGGGTCTGTGTCGAGGTAGAATCGAGACGTGGAAGTACGCGTCCTTCAGGTATACCACCGCGAAACAATCTTGAATTCCGGACGCTCGCCAGAATGCGTTTTTGCATCAGCATCTTGAACGGGAGTCTGTGTAAAGCCCAGTTCAGTACTCGCAGGTCCAAGATTGGCTGCAACCCACCGCCTTTTTTCAGTACGATGAAGTAGGGGCTGTAAAACACCTTCTTCATCTAGGCCGGAGGGACAGGTTCTATCGCACCCTTCCGTAGGAGGGTAGCTATCTCCGTGCGCAAGGCAGCAGCATTTTCGTCCTTCACCAAGGTGAAGTGGATACCGCTGAACCTGGGCGGATGCCTGGCGAACTGAATCGCGTATCCGAGTCGGACAGTCCGGACCAGCCATCGTGACGGATTGGAAAGCGCAAGCCACGTGTCCAAGTTCCGCGCAAGGGGGACCACGGGGACAATGTCATCGGATGTACTGGCAGGTGGGGCCTCACGGCGGGGCGGAGCTCGAGGTGCCACACCATGTTGTGGCCGTGCTGAGTCTAGGGACATCGAAGCACTTACCTGGCTCCTTGTGACCACCCCCAGAACAGCCTGGGACAGGGGAGGAAAAGGCCTGTCCTCGTGACCTGTGGAGACTGTCACATCGGGGGCGGATTTGTGCCACAGCTGGGTGCTCAGGGGCGGGAGACTGCTGCTGGAGCACCAAACCTGCCAAATAGAGTGGTGGACAGTGGTCGTGATGACAGCTGTGCACACCGGATACATGACTCAGGGAACAAGGAAACCACTCTTGCTGAACTCTTGAGTACTGCAGCCACTTGGGCATGCAGCACAATTAAATGCAAAGGTAATAAAAAGATTCTCCTCCCGGCCTTCGACCGGAGGATGGAGAGGTCTGCTTACCAGCTCCAGAGCAGCGGGTTTCGTCATCCCTGGGTCACCCATCTCAAGGGCGCTTTGAAGCCTTTCACGGGTTCTTGGCGGCCGCGAGACGGGTGGCGTCTGCTTCCTGCGGTGGGCTGCATGCCGGGGCCGGGCCGAAGGGGTGGGCTGCAGCAGAGCCGGTGCAGTCACCGTAGGGGGACGCCCTTGGCGACGGGCAGATGGGGTGCGGGATCTTGAGCCGCGCTGGGGCAGGATATGCCGGATAGCCTCCGTCTGCTGCTCCACCATCGAGAACTGCTGGGCAAAGTCCTTGACGGTGTCGCCGAATAGGCCAGCCTGGGAGATGTGGGCAGCATGTAACTGTGTCCTGTCGGCCTCACCCATCTCGACCAGGTTGAGCCAAAGGTGGCGCTCCTGGACCACTAATGTGGACATCGTCCACCTGAGAGTCCGCGCCATGACCTCCATCGCTTGGAGCGAGGTCGGTCGTCGAGTGCAGTTCCTGCATCAATCCTGGGGTGGAACTAGCCTCATGCAGTTCCTTTAGCGCCTTGGCGGACTTGCAGGAGAGCCATGGCGTGCAGGGCGGAGACATCTTGTCCAGCGGCACCATAGGCCTTGGCCGTCAGAGACGGCATAAACCTACAGGCCTTGGACGGGGGCTTTGGGCACCTGCGCCAGGTGGCGGCGCTCTGCGGGCATAGGTGCACCGCGAGCGCCTTTATCCACTGGGGGATTGCCGAATAGCCCTTGGCCGCCCCACCATCTAGGGTAATGAGGGCGGGGAAGCTGAAAAGATCGGGACCGGGCAGTAAAAAGTGCCTCCCATGACCTTGTCAGCTCTTCATGCACTTCCGGGAAGAAAGGAATGGGGCGGGGCGTGGCTTTGAGCGGCGCCGCAAGCCCAGGAACCAATCATCGAGCCACGAGGGTTCAGGGAAGAGCAGAGGGTTCCACTCTAGCCGACGCTCACGGCTGCCCGGGAAAGCATGTCATTATCTCCGCATCAGCCTGTGACTGGGCAATCATCCCCGAAGGGAGGAGCCCAGCTGAGGCTTCCGCATCCGACTGGATGAGCCTGCTCTCCGATGCTGCGTTCGAGAGCTCATCACTTTCGCGGGCTCCGAATAAGAGGTCAAACTCGCCATGAGATGAGCGGACTCATCCGGAAGCCCAATCGGGGCAGACGAGCATGCTGGGGAATGGAAGGTCCGCGGGGGGATACCCGGCGGAGGCGGTCCCATTGGGGTCCCCAAATCGCCCCCAGTGCTAGCCGCGCTGGCCTCATACCCATGGGTAAAAGGACTGAGGCGGGGACCCTCTGGGGTGGCTTGCTTTCTTACAAAGGCGAGCCGCGATCGCATCGTTGCCATGGACATGTCCTCGCAATGAGTACATGACCATCCACGAATGCTATCTCCGCGTGAGCAGTGCCCAGACACGAAAGACAGTGATCGTGACCATCAGAAGGCGAGAGATAACGAGCGCAACCAGGAATAACACACAAAGGAAAGGCATCTTTAAAAAGACGTGTCTTTAAAAAGACGTTCCGTGTGTGCCGCTCTTTTAGAGAAATATAGTCTTATTTCTGCCGAGGGGCATTCTTTGCAGTGCACCAGTGCAGAGGAGGGAGAAGCCACTGAAATGCGCTGTCAGATCAAGCAGAGGTGAATGAACATTCGTGGGAATTCAGCTCAGTGAGCATGACCGTTCGGCTCCAAAGAGAAAATCTGAATGAGTGGTTGCATACCAGCTGCTTTTATACCCGTATGTCTGGGGGAGTGGCATGCAAATACCACTCGCCAATTTTCATTGGCCTTTCATCAAAGACCAGAGGTGTCTCGGGCTCCCAAGAGTGACCCCTAGTGTCACTACATCGACACAACGTCGAGTAAGTGACAGATAGGGAACTAATTTCAAACATTTAAGCATATGCCTTCAGATCAAAAGATTTTTAAGATCATGAGAAACATTTCAGTCAAGTGTTTTGAAACTTTTGACCGGTAGTGTGTATAGAAGCTTTGCTTCAATATGTCTTTAAAATAAATTCTATCTGCTTTGATGTATATCGTTATATAACGCAAAGAAATTTGTAAATTTTTAAGTGCGTCTTAAGAGTCCAAATGCTTTTTGTGGTCACTGTATATTTGTTGATTTTGTAGGAAACGCACTGCTGATGCTTTCCTGAGAGAACTGAATATTGCAATCCGTCACAATAGTACGAGGTGGTGATTCCGTACCAATTCGTAAGAGTTAATTTGTACAAAATAGTACGAGTTACTATTGACTAATGACCTTCCCTCATGTCATTGTAGTTCCTGATGTGGCGTTTGTTCTGTGTTAATCCAAAATTGTTTCTTCATAACCTTTAACCTATAACCCAAACCCCATCCTGAAACCTAACCATATAGTGGGTAAGAAATTAACCACCTCATAATATTGTGACGAATTCTCATGTTGGAAAATTGTCCCATTATCACAAAATTGTTTTTGTCTGCCATTGTGTGGAGCCCCCTCCTCTTAGCAGAAACTTGGTCAGTGGTGCCATAACTGTAAATCAAAAGCCTCTTTGGCATTATCTAGTTCCCCTTCTGGCTCTGTAGGTTAGAGCAGATGTTGGAAAAGAGGACAAAATGGATCTCCCCCCACAGAGAGAAGCTTTCCTTGCCATCGCTAATGGAGGCTCCTTGAAATGTTAATGTCCACAGTGAGTGTGGCCCAGGCTTGCATAGAGATGGGGGAATACACTCCGGTCCCTGCAATCCTCCTTTTGTCATAAGTTCTATTAAAAATGCTCTGTAAGAAACATCTGAGACCCCAGTGAGAGGAAAACAAATTCTATGAAAGAAAGACAAAAGCTCAAATTAAATCTCTCCCACAAACCGAGTAAGGGTGTGTGAAGGAATCCAGTCAAACCAAGCCTCAGAAATCCTTATTAAATTAACATTATAGAAACATATATAAGGACCCTATAACATTGTATAGATAAGGAGTCACTACAGGGTTAGAATGCTTAAAGACCCCATGAAATTGCTTGACGCGTGCAGTTTACTTTTATTTGTTAAAACAGACAGTTGTGGCAGGACATATCGAAGGGCTCATTCTGTTTTTACAAAATAGCAAATAGCCTTTAGTTCAAGTAACAGTTGTGAACCAAGATTTGATAAGATAAGCTGTCTTTCATGGTATCTTTCAGGATACTCTGCTAAATCACTAAATGCAAATGTACTGTATAATGTGTTCCTGCATAATTTTTGTTCATTGTTAATAAAAGTGTAATTTTTAATTCAGTGGTGTTGAGATATGTTCCTTTTAAGTAAAAAGTTCTCATATGAAAACCTCCTTTTTCTTCTATAAAGGATTGTAATGTTAGTCACAATCGCTAATATTTTGCTTTCTTAAGAGAGTGTTCTGAGTTCAAAAGAAGTTAAGCTATTGAATGTGTTTACATGCACTTTAAAAGTTCGATTTCAGTTGGACTAAATCAATAATTTGTCTTTTTAAAATGTCATGTAAACGCTTTAGTCCGACTGAAATCGTACCAGTCCGATTTCTGCGATATCGAACTAACAGACCTAGATAATGAGATTGTAGCTCGGCTCTGTCCAGCTGTACTGTATAAACGTTAATCGCATCCCAATTGGCCTATTATTATATTATTGGTTAGGTTTAGGCACAGGGGTGGGGCTAGGTGTTTAAAAATATCTATATTATAGTGTAATGTAAATAAAATTATTACATTTACCTGCCTGTAACATGTTTATATTGTTTATAAGTGGGTATGTTTAGGGGTGGGATTTGGTTAGAGGATTTAAAATATTGATATGATAGTATAATGTAACTAAACTAATATATTTATATTGTATTATTTAATTATTTTTATATTATATTATTTAAACTAATATATTACTAATATAAAAAAGGGAAAGCAGCTCTATTGACTTCTAATGGATGGTGTTCACTCAATGTTATTTTAATTGCTTGCTCTATTTAAAATTAGCTTATGCAACACAGTTCTTTAGCATTTGGTCTCAACTTAATTTTATTGTGTACAACCCATCTATGTTCACTTAATCCAATTGTGTTGTGACTATGTGAATAATATTTGTTTCATCGATGTATTGCTGAAACCAGGCAAGCAATTTCAAGGGAGAGTACATTTTAAAATTAAGTGTTATTTTAATGCATTTCTATGCAAAAAATTAACTGTCATTTTTTTAAATTGTTTTTAGTTTTTTTTTTTTTTTTTTTTTTCACATTTTAGAATAATAGTAAAGTCATCAAAACTATGAAATAACAGGAATGGAACTATGGGGATTATGTTGTGACTAAAAAACAAACAAAAAAAAAACAACAAAAAAAACAACAATGTTATATTTTAGCATCCTCAAAGTAGCCACCATTTGCCTAGAATTCACAGGAATATACTCTTTTCCACAACCAACTTCTTGAGGTATGCCCTTTCCCATCTATTTTGGGCACTTATTGGCTGCTTTTCTTTATTATTATCTTTAGTATTCAAGTCATCCATTTTTTTTTTTAATTAAAATTTTAGGTTTATAATGACATTTATAAGTTGGCACAATTCTATTTTTGCTTACAAAAATACTTTTAATCATTTAAGCATACACGTTTGAAAAATAGGTGTAATTCAAAAACTAAAAAACATGAACATAAACATGAACTAGACTTGACAAAAACTCGACTTGACATGACATGACTATAGACTTAACTTAAACATGGCATGGCATGGCATGGCATGGCATGCTAGAACAAAACAACAAAGTTACATGCACAATACCTCACACCAGACAATGGCAAACATGAGGGCTTAAATATAAGGACATGGGTAACAAGTAAACAAGACAACCAATCACAACACTAAACTAATAAACAATATAACAAGACTAAATTAACTTAAACCAGTGAAAAGACAAGACTAATAACAAAGTAATCAAACAAAGAACCAATGAAAACAAGACACATGAACAGGGGAAACACATGACAAGATCACATGAGGGAACAGGAAATCACATGACATGAACAGGAACTAAACATGAAAAACATGAACCAAAACACATAAACGTGACACACACTCACTGACCACTTTATTAGGAACACCTGTCCATCTACATATTCATGCAATTATCTAATCAACCAATCGTGTGGCAGCAGTGCAATGCCTAAAATCATCCATATAAGGGTCAGGAGCTTCAGTTGATTTTCAAAAAATGTGATTTGGACCGTGGCATGATTGTTGGTGCCAGATGGGCTGGTTTGAGTATTTTTTGTAACTGCTGATCTCCTGGGATTTTAATGCACAAAAGTCTCTAGAGTTTACTCAGAATGGTGGCAAAACAACAACAACAACAAAAAAGCATCCAGTGTGCAGCAGTTCTGCAGACAGAAATACCTTTTTGATGAGAGAGGTCAACAGAGAATGGCCAGACTGGTTCGAGTTACCGTAGCCTGTCTGTCAGCTCGAACCAATCTGGCCATTTTCTGTTGACCTCTCTCATCAACAAGCCATTTCATTCTGAATAAACTAGAGACTGTTGTGCATGAAAACCCAAGGAAATCAGCAGTTACAGAAATACTCAAACCAGCCCGTCTGGCACCAAAAATCATGCCAGAGTCGAAATCACTGAGATCAAAATGTTTCCCAATTCTGATGGTTGATGTGAACATTAAATGAAGTTCCTGACCCATATCTGCATGAATGGCTGATTAGATAATTGCATGAATAAGTAGGTGCACAGGTGTTCCTAATAAATTGCTCAGTCAGTTTATATATGCTAATGTGTTAATATATATGCTAATTAAGCTGCAAGGTTTAATAGTTATTTGAACAGATCAAGTTAGGTTAACTCAATTAATTTAGGTTTTTGCTACACACAGTTTTTAAGTTGAGTCTACATTTTAATTTCATATATCAAATAAACCAACAACAGTTAAACCAACAACAACAAAAATCAGTGTATAATCAAACATAATGAAGTTAAATCGAAAGAATGCTGAGCCTATGACAAAATCCTCCAAACTGAGGTGAACGGAGCTAAATGACCAGGACATTTTCATGATGCAGACAAAAGACACTACGGTGATGTCTTCTTCATGAGACTGCCCTGAAACTAAATCTTTGTTTATTTGTACTAACCAAGATTAATAAATTATAACATGCATGGCAGTCGACCGAGCTTAATTTGTATTTAACGCTAAACATTCCTTTGACATCAATCTTTGTAAAGCATTTTTCCCCTTTTCTCACACTTGTTTCCTGCACTAGCTGACACCCCTTCTCATTTGCAGATTTGCCTCTCTATCTCTCTCTCTCTCTCTCTCTCTCTCTCTCTCTCACACACACACACACACACACACACACACACACACACACACACACACACACACACACACTGGTGTCCCCAGCAGCAGCTGGTGGAGGGAGCTGAGCAGAACCCTTCTAAAGCCTGGCTGCAGAGGCTATGTGGACAATTTAAAGCCCTTCTCTGCAGCCTGTGAAGTTGTTAAGGAGCTCTGCAACACTGGTGACTGGCGCTGTGAATTCCATGCCAGCTGTAGCACACAGCCCCCTTCCTTCTGCTCGCTCTTTCTCTCACTTTTTCTTTCCTTTTCTCTCTCTATGGCAATAGATGTCCCCTTACTCTTCTGTTATGGCCAGGTGGGCACAGGATTTGCACAGCTCTGTGTTTTATGTGCAATAGTGAGGCCCATCTGGCTACAGGAGGGATTTTTACCTGCGCACAGTACTGTAACATTTGTGTGGCTGGTAAATACAAAAGCACGATATCACAGTAAATACAACATGGGATGTTTGATCTCAGGTGTTTATGATGAGACTACACCAGTATTATCCAACAAAAGTATAATATATATAAAATGACCCTTTTATGAACAGGTAGGATCAAAGGCTTTGAATTTGATTGAGCATGTACATAATTATTTCTTAACAGTTGTTGTTATGATTTCAAGGTAGACCAGCACTGTCTGCTGACAGAAGTTTGTGGGAATTTAGGAAATGTGGGGTAAATATATACGAATCAGTTACACTATACAAAATTATTAAATAGATAAACTGTTGTAAAAAATGTTATTCCTCTGTATTGACCCTTCTGTATTTCAGACCCTTATTTCCTGTTTAGGGCTGGGCGATATGGCCACCAAAAATTATCACGATATTTTTTCATATCACTCGATATCAATATTTATCATGATATACATTTCATAAAATTAATGGGGACAGAGCTGCATTCCACATGTTTGTTAGACCTAAAGAATGAATTAAACATAACTTGTTTGTTTACAAGTAAACTCCAGAGAGTAAGCTACCTTTAAAGTACACTCAGTTTAGGATTTAATCCTACATAAGGTGTGTGGCCTCTTTTTTATGAAATTTAACCAATTTCATCATCTTCAGCTGATGTTCGACTCCACTGAATGACTTTGAGATGCTCCACACTCCAGCTCAATAGGTGGTGGTAATGCAGCATAAGCTGGATTGCCAACCACCTATAAACATCACAAAAAGTAGAAACACTCTTGTCTGTGACAGCGCTATGGATAACGAAAAAAACGTTTCACTAAATAGTACATAAATAAACAGCATCTGTGTTGATGTTGGAGTCTTTGTTGTGTTCAGTCGATAACTATATTGCGTTGTCAGTGCTGTGTTGTTCGGTACACAACAATGTTAAATTAGCCAGATAGCTAGCTGTTAGCTAGCGGCTACCGAGCCTCATTACTGGTTTCCCTGACAGCAGGGCTGCCTGCTAATACTTCCTAACAGGCTGATTTCATGACTGTGATTCAGTTAGCTAGTTGTGTGTATAACTTTGACGAACTACTTGCGTTTTTTAGCAACACGTACCTGATCCGATCGTCTAGATTTAGAAAATAGGCTAAATATCGAAAATTCTTGAAAAGTTTATGATCGATATTGATATTAACTGAAAAAAGTACATTTTCTAAGTACAGTTTTATCGCCCAGCCCTATTCCTGTTTATACAGGAAAATGTAATGGTTTTGAATTTGAAGATGGGAGAGGCTTGTAGACTAAATATTGATGTTTCTAATTAATCCTTGACAAAGCAGCAAGTGCAGGGGACTTTTAATTAGTTATTCGTGCAAGGAGGAAAGTGTTTTGGGCCTGCAGGCTGGCCATTGTTAAACATTTACACCTTTTTTCCCCAAACAAACCGCATGGGAATTCAATATCATCCATGACCTGGGATTGATAACCATTTTTGAGGAATAATTGTGCTTTGGGTTAATTTTGGGAACAAAATGGAGGATTCCAGGACAAGGGGGAGAAAAGACTTGGCGAGATCCATCTATGTTTTCTCTCTTTTTGTTCTAAAGGGTATATTTTTACTTTTTGGGGACCCACTTTGTGAACATTTCAAATAGTATACTATTTTTTTGGCACTTTTTGTGTAGGGAGGGCATGAACTGATTTGTTTGTTTTTAGTGTCATTTGTTTCTGAACAGCTGCAAATATGTGATTGATTGCTGAGCATCTAATAACAGTGTCCGAACTAATTTAGTAACTTTTGATATATTTACAAGTTTGTTAAACATGTTGTCAAGAATCAACTCTTGCATTGCTATTTGCTTGAGTTTGTGTGGCAACACAATTCAGTTTTGTAGCTACAGTTTTGCAGTGGAGGAGAATAATCTTGTAATAGTTGCACGTGCAGTTCGGATTGGTGTTTTGACGTATTTCCTACTGAAACAGGAAGTGGGGGCGGGACATGTCGAACAACATGGCCCATTTAAAAAAATTGGCCAATAGGCTTTAGTTTACAGCCACACACACACACATACCCTTTCTACCATGCTGCTCATGTCAGAACCACTTACTGGGGAAACTTGAGAAGCGATCTCAATAACTGCCAGCTTTTTCAAAGTCTTGAGAACCGAATGATGATCTAACTGACAACATTAATCCATAACCAGCCCACAGATGCACACAGCACATCGTGGTCTTTGCTTGTGATGAGGCTGGAGCCGTTGTGCAAGTTCAATGCAGCTGAATGAGAAACAAGTGAGTAAAAGAAAATATATCCATGATTTGAATCACAGTACACTAAGCATAACAAATACACTTGAGTTATACATCCCAAGAAACCTCTGGCTGCACAAGAATTATAAATACACTATCCTCATGTCCAGCTCCCGCATTGCCGTGTTCTGATTCAGAACTGATTATCCATATGCCCTATAGAAGACAGTTACCCTCCAATGTGAGAGCTTCAAATTGCTAAAATGTGATGACGGTCAGTCAGAACTCACTTTTTAAGCAATTCTTTTTGGAAATCTCTTTGGAATGACCCTACAGCATGTAATGTACTCCCTTCGAATGCCCTGCGAAGGCATAATCAGCGCCAGTGAGAACACAGCCAGATGCGCTGAACAGTTGTAGGGGGAGGGTGCGTTCTTGTTCTAGAATTTAAGCGTACAAGTCAAGTCAAGTCAAGTCAAGTGGCTTTTATTGTCATTTCAACCATATACAGCGAGTACAGTACACAGTGAAATGAAACAACGTTCCTCCAGGACCATGGTGCTACATAAAACAACATAAAAACAAACACAGAACTATGTGAGACTACACAGAACTAAATAAGACCTACACATTACTACATAAAGTGCATGTGTGCAAACAGTGCAAGACGGTACAGACGGTACGCATAGTTCTAGCTGGAAGATCTCGGGATTCAGTCTATCAGGCATCCCATCCAATCACAATACAGCCTCTGTTTTATAAGCCTTCTTAGTCTCTCATTGTTGGCATACTTCCACTGTTTTCACTCCCCTCCACCCCATTGCCATTTTGATAGAAAGCGTTTGATTGGACAAGGTTTCTCAACCTCTATGTGACATCATGGATGTTTTGAAGTCCTTTTATCTGGAAGAGAGAGACTTCAGATTTTAAATGCTTCTATCTTCTGAAAACGAATTTTGTCAACGTTTAGTAGAATGCTAGCATAAAGATAACCATAAAGCTAATAAATCTGGATTAAAAGCAGCAAAACTATCATTTTGATGTCACAGGGGTCTTTAACTGTGTGAAGGGCGACATGCTTGTCTTGTAGTTTGCGCCAGACTTAACTTGTAGACATAGCTTCTGATGACTAACAAATTATGGTGCTTGTTTCTGATTGGAAAATGAATACAATGTTGATGTCTGTTCAATCATGATAAAGGTGAGGGTCAACATCTATTTCAGATGTATTCATGGGTAGAATAATTCTCATCAGCTTGGTGTCGTAGCTATGAGTTCACTTTCGCAATCAAGTCACCGCACAGCTGTTTGCACCTCTCATGTGCGGCTCATGTGGATGAGAGCAACCAACTGTGGTGATACACACACCTGTTAGGGTGCCAGAGATTTGCATGTCTCAAACACTCCTCACACACATCATGTGGTGTGTGTGCATGTACCCTTACCCTAATAAAGCACGGGTGAAACATGTACAGTCTGATTGCCTGTGTCACTTGACAATCTGGCACTGTGCAGATCCGACACGGCTCTCTCAAGTCAAGCGGTGGGAGCTTCTCACCCCACCTGACAGAAATCACACGTGTCACACCTCTCCCTTTCCCTCCCCTCTCCTCCTTTCCTTTCTCGACTCTGTGTGATAGGGCTGAAACATTTAGTCAACGTTACTGACAACGTCAACAATAAAAAATTGTAGACAACAATTTTGTCATTTGATGTCATTTAACGTAATATGAGATTATATGAAACTCTTATGATGACGCACAAGAGCCGCACTGCAGCTCGCACCTGACTGAGGAGAGGAAGAAAACACAGCTCACAGTCCAGATGCACACTAAACTTTCCAAACAGCTCCAGGTGATGTAGATAACAAATTATGAGGGAATTATACAAAAATACCAAATAAGTAAGTACTGAAGCAGTCCCGCTCCGCTGAAGCTAAACTTGCGTGTCGAGCTTCTTTAAAGGACACACCTTGGCGTTACATCTTTAATGCAGTTATATTTAATGCATTATAGCTTTATTGAAGTTCAAATAATAAGGAAGCAGATCTTATAAATAACTACAAACTCTGAAACTGCCATTTCTCTGTGCTGTCAGCGCCTCTTCTATGAGTTGCACGAAGTGTCCCGATCTAAGGGGGAGAGACTGAAACTGCACACGGCTGTCTGATGCACACTCTGTCGCGGGGACGCTCGTCCCTTGAGCGTGCGTGCTTGCTGCAGATTATAGCGTGATGGCTTGTGACTTATTGTATCATAATACAGTATATGTGTCACTGTGCATTTCTTATCATGAAGAAAATTGGCAATACGTAGCTTTATTAATAAGAGAGAGTTTTTTTTGTTGTTTTTTTTTTGGTGAGTTTAAGATGGATTGAAGTGAACAGAAAGGTGAGAGAGGGTAGTCTTTGCCCCATTATACACTGCAACAAAATATGTTTTTGATTTGTTTTTGTTTTGGCTTGTTTTCCAATATAAATATCTAAAACTCCTTTAAAACAATGTACATTTTCATTAGCAGCTATACTGCAGAATATATATTTTTTTTTTTATCTGAGAATGTTGATTATAATATTAAAAATACAAATATTTTAAAATATCTAAAAATCCTTTAAAAAAAGATGAATTCACCTGAGAAACAGCATATAAGATATTTAGACTTGCTTTTAGAGAATAGATCTTGAATATAAGTATATTTTGTCTTTACTGCACTCGCAGAAGTATAAGTGAAAAAAAAAAGAAATAATACACTTACAAAATTGCAAAATACACTTATATTTGTCTCTTAAAGCAAGTCTAAATATTTTGTTGCTTCTTAAGTAAATGTATTTGTAGACAATTTTAAATGGAAAACAAGACAAAAACAATAGATAACAATTGATAATAAAAAGTATTTTTCCCCCTTTAATTCAGTGAATGTCATTTAGAGGTATTTTTAAAAGATTTTTTGTCCACTTTATTTTTAGCAAGCATGTTTCATACATCCTTTTAAGTTGGGGCACAAGCTGAATTGTTGGTTAAGAGCTAATGATTAATTGTTGCAATAATCGCCCAAATAGTCAAATAATTGTTCTAATAATTGTTAGATTAGTCGATTATCAAAATAATCGTTAGTTGCAGCCCTACTGTATGAGGAGACATTATGGCTGGAGGTGCTCTAGAAATGTAGGGACTCCTCAGGACGAGCGTCCATCTGTCTTATGGGAAATAGCTTCCTGTTTCTTCCTTCTGCATTCAGCCACAGTAGCAGGAGACAAGCTGCTCCTTCTAATCCCTGCCAAGAGTAACTTCATTATACTGTACCAACCCAACAACACACAGTCCACCCCTGTTACATAGGATTCCCAGCCTACAGACCTCAGTCTGATTCATTTTGATGCACTGATAGTGCGCCAGTCAAGGGCACTGAAAATTTACTATGGTAGTTTTATATATAACATATAATTGAATAATTATCATATGCATATACAATTGTATTTACATGTCAAATCAATGGTACTTCAAAGATTACCAAGGTACATGTAACATAAAATATGGTAATTCCAACAGTTATTTTTTACACTGCACTCTCTTGTCATTTGCTTCTTTTTTATAAAATAACAATTTATTTTATAAAAATATTATTTTATTTATATATGTTGCTGAGTGTAACATCTATCTCCCAAAATTAAGATGCTGTGTTTATTGTTTTGGTAAAATACGCACACACTATGTATATTTACATTTGATAAAGTATATGTAAAAATATGTATAGAAATGAATAAATACAGTTGATATTTACTCAATAATTGACAAAAACAGCCCTACCATTCAGCTCATGCTCAACAGAACTAACATTAAAGAGAGCCTTTAAAATCCAATGCGAACTTGAAAAGAAAAGCTGCTGTTTGACATTACACTAGTTTCTCTCAATGCTCAGTGCTCAGTCCATAACATCATGAAGAAAACGTATAGAGCAATACTGTATGGCATTATCCCTATACAGTCAAAAACTATCCTGCTGTCTAATTTGCAATGAATTTAATTAGAATACTTAAAAAGTATGTGAGCACCCGCCATCCTTTTGATCAGAGAGAAGCGTTCCACCTAGAAGAAACATCTACATCACTCATATGACAAGATAAAGTGTTGGAGCATGCTGATCATTAGACCGTCATTCTGGGCAGGTGCTCTCGCGCTAAAAAGAAACAGATAAAAACAGGCACTGTTGGATTAGGCAGACTAAGGTAGGATCATGTGCGTTAATAACTTATAAATGATCGTAATGACCATCTGTTCCCTTGTGGAGTGTTCACTCTCCGTGCAGCTTTTGGCAGACATGCTGAAAGCTCTGGTCTGATTCCTTTGAAAATGCCACTCGTTGGCTCCTTGCTGGGATGAGAGAAGATCTATGCCTGAATGAAATGGAAAGAGAGCATCTGTAGCATCCTTCTATACACCCCATAAATCGGGAGGAGGGTTAGCCCTGTTGTTTTAATCCATGCTTGTTTAGCTTTGCTTGTTGCTGTATGGTTGATTGAAACATGTACCTTGCATTTTTTTCCCCTGGCAGACATCTGCTGTTGCATATGAACCGATTACGCTTGTAGATTTCCAATATGTTTGGTCTGAGAGCCTCCGTATATGACAGCAGTCTTACTGCGAAAACTAAAACAAAAACTAAATGAAAATACTTTGTTAACTTAAATAAGAATTTAAACATAGTTGGACATTCTGAAACTAAACTAAATAAATTTTTCATGACTCCAAAACTAACTAAAATAAAATTAGTTTTTGATACACAGTATATTATACAAATGTAAACCTTTACAATCCACCTTCATTACCGTAAAAATGGCACTAGAAAACAAGATGGCCACTAGAAAAACACTACAATTTTTTAGAGTCGTCAAGTCATATTTACCTTTGCACAGTGAAATTTCATGGGCAAAGTCCCAATGGGAATCCGTTAGGGATAGGCACAAGTACCCGGAAGTGACAGCAATGATTGATCATGAAAACAATCATCGATAATGATAATGCGTGACATGACTTTTCACTAAATTCGAAAATGAGAGATAACTAATCACAAACGTGTCAAAGAGGGGCCTTAATTTTGATTTTGATTATGTCATGATTTTGGCGGTACATTTTTGGTCTGAATCATAACAACAAGCTCCAACACAGCACACTGTGATTTTCTGCCTAGGGCAGAGACAATGCTCAACATCTGGAAAAGGGCACACACACCAGGCGGTCTGGGCGACAAAATTATATTGCTATTTATAGAGAACATTTTTTTCTATCGATGATAAACTTTTGAGTCATTTTATCATTTTCGATATTTACCCTATGGTCTGAAAAGATGATCATATCAGGTGCGTTATGCAAAAAACAAGCAGTTTGGCAAAGTTATTAACACAAATAACTAACTGAATCAAAGTAATTTAATCAGCCCGGTAGGATGTATTAGCTGGCTAGCGGCTACATAGCCCTGCTGTCATATAAACCATTAATGAGGCTAGGCATCCGGTAGCTAGCACAAAGCTAGCCAGCTAAAATTATATCAATGTGTACTTAAAAAGACAGCACTGACAAATTCAGTACAGCTATTGACTGAACACAACAGCAACTCCATCATCAACGCCATTTTTATTTATTTATGTACTATTTAGTTAAAGTTTTTCATGAATCACAGCGCTTTCACAGTTAAGAAAGTATTTCTTCTTCTTGTGATATTTTATTTATTGGCAGTTGGAAATTACAAAAATTCAGCTTATGGTGCATTACCTCCACCTACTGAGCATGAGTTTGGAGCATCATTAGAAAGTCTTTCAGTGGAGTCAAACATCAGCTGAAGATGATGAAATTGGTGACATTTCTTCAAAAAGAGGTCACACACCATTGGCCTGTTGCATGAAGCTAGTTGAACAAACTCAGAGTTTCAGAGTAAGTTTCAGGTTGACAAAACCAGATAGAGCCAAACTAGTTTAGATCGGGTTCAGCGATCTTAAGAAGCTTGGTACAAACGTTCTCTGTCAACTCAGAGATTGATCCCGAGTTCATGGTTAACCCTGAAGCTCGTGCACATGGATGAGTGACATTTGCCACGAACAGCCAATGGGTGAAGCTTGTAGAGAGTCAGCGCGATTTACATCTCGCGAGACATACAGCATGATTTACGTCTCCGCTAAAGATCATTATGAAAATATAAAAAAATTTGAACATTTACATAGCATGAAGAAACGCCGTTGTTGCCGTGAAAGAATAAAAAAGGAATATAATTTTTAATTTAACTGATATAGGTTCACAATAAGACACATGCTTATTCATTTTAAAAGCAAAAAAATCTATATATTTATCGAAAATGTAAAAGCTTTTATATAAACTTAATTTAATTAAGTGTAAGCCATGTCACTTTGTGTGATAGTCTAAAATATAATTTTCCCTGTATATTTGTTCATGTGCAAAGACTCGTCACACAATACATTTGTCTTTAAATTGTGAGAATCACCTTACGAACACTTGTACAAGCAGTATTTTTTTTCAAGGTTCTCAACATTATGCACTGCATACAGGTACAGGTTAATTTGGAGCGAGAGATTAGGGGGAGAGACTTTATTGCCTCAGAGATGTCACTTTTCTCACAGCTGATTGGTTCAGCATCAGTTTGCGATCTGTAACCCAGAATAAAACCTGCTCTGGAGCAGGTTAGCTGTGTGGCGTAAGTTGCTATGATGATGAACACCGGTAAAAACTGACCCACCTTCTTGAGCTTTGCTCAACCTAAACTCAAACGTACCTGGGTAGCCACTGAAACCATCGTCGTGAAACAGACTTCTTATGTAGGATTAAATCCTAGCCTGAGTACACTTCTTGTACTTCAAATTAAAAGGTAGCTTACCCTGTGGGGTTTACTTGAAAACAAACAAGTTGTTTACATTTATTATTGAGGTCTAACAAACATATGGAATGCATTTCCTTCCCCATTAATGTAATGAAAAGTATATCGTGATAAATATCGATATTGAACGATATGAAAATAAATATTGTGATAATATTTTTGCCCATATTGCCCAGCCCTAATCTTCAAAACTCTTTTCAATGTAACATGTTGTATTAAAAACAGTCAAGACAACTGCAGTTTGAAAATACATGGTTTAGCTAGCCAGAGTGAAAACGGTGCCAGCTTTCTTTTTTAGTCAGTAGCCTCTAAATCACATTTGTCACATTGGACACTTACAGTAGATGCAAGTAACAACCTCTAGTGGTACACATACAGTACAAGAACTAATGTTATCCACAGTGTTTCTCTCTCTCTCTTTCTCTCTCTCTCTCTCTCTCTCTCTCTCTATGGCTTGCGGCAGATTAGTGGGCAGAAGCTGAGCAGATGGGTGCAGATCTCAGCATCCGTGCACAGAGCGGGAGGTTTACAGTCCTTACTGTGCCGTTTCTGAGAATGTTAGACCGTACACTGCCCTAATCTCAGCGTGGAGGGGCTGGCAGCTCCTAATACCAGCACAGGCCATTGCTTGTTTAGAGGCAGAGTATGGAGTTGAGATAAGGTCACAAATATATCCTCATTGGAAATAACTAATGAGAAATCTTGAAAGGTCCTTTGAGCCACTTTTTTGGAACACTGCACATAAAAAAGTCCCTATTACCTGCCAGATATCACTGAAATATGTGTCTTGAGATACCACACCTGTCTCTGTGATGATGTTAGGCTCTATAATTAATGCAAAAAGAGTCTTTAGGTAATCAGAAACAGCCATTAGTTGTCAATCGTTTTGCATGCTCAGGGCTGCAGTTCCCAAAAGCATCGCAAGCTTAAGTTGATCGTAGAGACCACTGACGCCAGTGGTTTCTACGATCTGCTTAGGCTTACAATGCTTTTGGGACACACTGCCCTGGTTTACTGAGATCTGAAACTGAACCACTGTGCAATACAATTACCACTGGGTGCACTGCACATACTGTTTATGTTAATGTAGGACTGTATGTTGGGAGTATTTGGGTAATGTTGGAGCAAGCGTATGGTGTCCAGATCTTCCTCTGGGAGATGAGTGTGTCAAATTCTGCCCACTAATCTGCTGTTTTTGTCATGTCTGCTGAGCTAGTGTCATCTGTCTCTCTTTCTGTGTTTTGTATGTGCTTAAACACTTTTTTTTTTTTTAATGAATTCACTGCAGATCATTGGACTGGAAGGACAGCAAATAGTACAAAAGGTGGGATGCACAGAAAGCATGCCAGTTACTCACTGGGGTGGCATGCTGAGTTGCCTACCATGTCTACACTAGAAGTGACTGGCATCAGCTTGAACTGTGTAAACGTTTGATTAAAAACAAATGACATGGTGTAAATTGCTATATTGGTTGCTTTTTCTAGCTAGCTTCTCTCTGCTATTGGTTATACAGAAATTTTGTTTAGAATACACAGAATGCACATGTAAATAGATAATGCCATTGGATTGCAGAGTTTATGGTACACGTAGAAATTCTGAGTCTGCAGCCCAAAATTTTATTTTATTTGAATTGACAAAATCCTGTGCATGTAGACTTTAGTCAATGTGTGCTGATGCGTGGCTTCCATAAGCATTAATAGTTTCCTTCACATGGACGGATGTATCGCAGACACCCCCATTGGTTTCCTGTATATCTCTTCATTATCAGTGATAACTCAATCACTCACCATCGTCCAACCTCTCTGCATGTGGCTAGCTGTAGTTTGTCATCATTTTCTTGCCGAGCCACACGGCTGCTTGCTAGACAGAAGTCTACCTCCGACAGAGCTGAGTAGCTTTCTAGTTACATCTGTGGACTTGTTGGAGAGGATCAGACAATGATGAACTAATGAGTGTTAATTAGCGAGCTCATTGGGGCTGCTCTTCTGAGAGGACAAGGGTGGATCAGGGTCAAAGAATGGACACTGCATTAGAAATCATGACCAGTTAACATCAAACTTGTTTATTTGTCCAATTTGATGTCTTAATGACTGCTTAAGTGTGATATAGCCTTACAAAAATGATGGTGGTACAATGATGGTTTCAGATGGTAATGCCATGGAACTGACATATCATGATACTGAATAGTTACCATATTCATGTACAATGGTATTCCAATGCATTTCAAAGTATAACAAGGTACAATCATGGTACATATCCAAAAAAACAACACCCCCCCCCCAACATGGTATTGGTATTGATATGGGTCAGTGATGGTGATTCTCATTTTATTTTTATTTTTTGCCTGGGTCTATTGAGTTATTCAAAAAGACATTAAAAATGCAATTCACACAAAATTATTACTTGAATACACCTCTGCTATGATGAACATGTTTTTATATACTGAGTTCAAAGTCATTTTGATATTTTTTCTGGGGTTTAAAGTAACAAATGTCATGTGGTATAACTGTCTGGAGACAGTAAAAATTAAAAGCAAAAATTTTTGAAAACAATAAATGTTGGCAATAGTAGTCAGAATAATATTTTATTATTATTTCTTAAACAAATATGCAGTGAAACTATTTTGTTTAAAAATTATATTTTTTAAATAATTTATATTAGAATAACATTTGTCCACCAAATCAAAGTCAGGCAGTGTAACCAACAAGTAGGCTGCCATTTTGTTGTCATGTGAAAAAACAGAGACCTTTAGACCCTCAAGACTGTGTGAAGAAAAAATATTTTGAGATTTGTTTTAAAATGTACATTTTAGATAAAAATAGCTATTTTTGACTTTGACATTGAAAAAATTTCAAAATATGTTTGAATTTTGTATTTTTTATTAATGAATAAGTTAGTGCACATTCTCATTGTATTCAATGTGCGGGGGAAAGTATGGTAATATATTTTAATTGATGGTTTAACTGACATTTTTAAAGTCATTAACTAATTTTGTCTACAAACTTATTTTAAACTATTTTTTTTTTTTACAAGATTTGTAGATATTTGTATGTAACGTTTACATGTAGCCTACATGTTTGTACATTTAGATAGACAAGGAAACGTACAATATCAACAAATTCATAGCATCTAAAATTTTAATCAAACTTAAACAAGTATAAAATAACCATTGATGTTACGGTGTAATAAATAATTTCCTGATTTGTATTTTGATGCAATTGTTCAGAAACTTCTCATTCTTTAGACCCCTAAGGATTTGTAAACATTTGTACATCTCTAAAGTTGTTCAAACATAAAAGACTTTAAGTTTCAGATGCCGTCAACACGTTGATGTTATGCGTTTCAGTGTCTATGCAAACATATGAAACTGTACGTGATCGAACCACACTTTATGTATGAAAACTAATGGGATTACAATGAAAAAATACATGGTCGTACAATAGCCATGTTTACACTATCAGGCAAAATGAGGGCATGCTAGTGCATGCCAGGGCCAGTTGCGTTCCCACTGTCACTTCCAGGGTTTCATTGTGCTTCCTTGGGGCTTCCTCTGGGCCAACGGCCAAGCGCCTTGGCCCGCTGATTACCCTTGGGCCAAAGAAGGCCAACTGGGGATTGAGGTGGGGTCAATGTCAAAGGCGAAGTTTCGCTGAGTCAGGTCAGAGGGTCAGCACCAAGATACTCAATTTTTCATAACTAACTACCAGCTTACCTCAACAGATCAACAGAGAATGAAGAATCATCAGTACTGGTCAGTAGACAAAATCAGGGCTCTTCTGAATATTTGGGCTCATAAAAATGTGCAACGTCAGATCGACGGCATCTGTCGAAACAAAGATATGATTAAGTATTTTGTAGCCGAACTTGCCAAGTTGTGTATCCAGCACACAATGGTACATGTTCAGGAAACAATAAAAAGAATGTCAGCACAGTGTTCATTTTGATGGCTAGCAAGTCTCCATGGTCTGATACCTCAGCTTAAGTTTCCCTCTTGCTTGTGAAATGGGCGGTGTGTGTGACGTTGGCACCAGGGTGTCATATTAAAGGCGGGTTTTAGGGCAATGCTGCGGGGCTATTGACACGACAGTGGGAATGCTGATCGATTTTGGTCTTGCGGCTCGAGGTCTGAGGCTATTGGCCCCGGCTGACCAGTTGATAGCCCTGGCTCACACTGGCCCGATAGTGAAAAAGTGGCTAATGTTTTTTCTGCTTTTTTAAGTGCATCCTTTGGCTTGTCACATACTGTAACTCCTCTCAATTTGAATTTATGTGAATATTAGGAAAAATCTATGCTGATTGTTGTGTATGTGTCTGTATTGTCATCTCCGGATTAAGAGAATGATTTGGACTCATGCCATAGTATTGATTTGTTTATTGTTTTACACCAACTTGAGAATGAAGTACTCACTCGAGGAAAGATTGATGGAAGCAGAAGAGGACACTTGGGAAATTCACCAATCTTTTAAACCCTTAATTTTCTTCTTGCTGTCTTATTATACTGTGGCTAGGCTAAAGTCAAAAGTATTACTATGAGTACTACTCATACTTAGGGTAAGAGATATGAACAAACCCCTAAACCCAAGTATTAGGGTGCCTACACACTAGAGATTGCTTAAACGGAGAGTTTGAAGGATAGGAATTTGTAAGATCCGTTTTGAGGGTGTGAAAAAAGCAGTGTCAGTTTGAAATCAAGCGGGAATCCAGTGAATTGAATTTACAAGCTGCACAACTTGACCTGCCTCTCTGAAACTCTAAATATGTCAACAAATGCTAATGTCAGGGTGCATTGCAGCAAAAGTCGCATGTTTTAAAACTTATGGTCGCATGACCGAAATGTACATTTGCAAACCCTTGTGTTTTTCCTCTACATCCTTACGATGCACCATCACCATTGAAGTCAGTGGATTTGAAGCATTCCTTGGTGCTGTTTTAACTTTGGCGTGTAACTCATCTGGCACAGTTTGTGCTACGGACATGAAGGTGTGACTTTTCTAAATAATTGGACTTACAATTTTCACCAAAATCCCATTGACTTACATTGAAGGAAGGGACCAAGCCATATCTAAGGACCAAAATATCATAGAGGGTGGGCTCAAGAGGGCTCTTTTGTCCAGCAAGCAAAACCCTAGCAACCACTCAGAACTCTTAAGCAGCCACATAGAAACACCCTGGCAACAACTCAAAACACTCTAGCATTGTAGCAGCACAGGCAAGCACCATTCATGTTTTCTTCAAATATCTAGTTTTTATCATTCTTGAGGGTAGCAAATACATAATGGGCTCTGTATGCATACATTTCACATTGTCACAACTATGGGACAGACTTCAAATAGCACTCGCAACAAGCCTCGTACTGTCTATCTTCCTTGCCTCTTCACCAACCTGTTTTTTATATTGTCTGCTATCACTGCATTAATTAATGTTTTCCATGTTGTTCCTGAAGCCTGAAGTGAGAAAAACCAACCAAGTGATACAGAACAAAGTCTGTCTCAAGGCAGAAACAACTGCGAGAGCAGGCAGGATGGCTTCCAAGTGAGCTGTAGCATGTTTGATCTCTTGCTAACCGCTCAAATCCTGCACAGCTTGAGAATGATGTGTTTAGCGACTAGCTGCCCTGGCTCTCCTCAGGATGACAATCTGGCTAACTGCTGACAGTATGTGTGTGTGTGTGTGTGTATTTTAATCTGTAGACACTCCCCTGCTCTCCTAGATCAACAGTCAATCCGCCCCGTGCCCAGCCCATGTGACAGCAGGTATTAAATAGGTTAGCAGCCTGTTTCTCCTAAAGAGACGCAGCTAGTATCTAGAAGAAAGAGAAAAATAGGCATTGCCGTATGCTAGCTTGCTGAGTTATGCGGTCGCAATCAAGCTTAGCCACCATGTACATCTGACCCTGTGTGTCTAGGCTAATGAACCAGACTAGATCAAAGGAGAGATTTGTAAACTCAAACACTTGGAATTAGTGAGGCCGACAGAGACATGCCTGTATTTACGCTTGGTCACTCATGCATTTTACTGAGTGGATCTAATCATGAAATGACGAAGTGTAAATGCTCTCAAAGACACATTTGAGACAGATAGCAGGAGGAGACCTTAGAAGGTGGTTTGAGGCGCATACAAAATGAGACTCAGCAAAGTGTAAATAAGAAAATTTTACTTGCTTTTAGCACCACATGGTGGGCATTTCACCTCGGAACTGCCAGAATACTTGTAAGGTACCACGTAATACCATTATGCAAAAATGTGTCCATACATAGTCACAATTTGCATGAGATCAAGCTGCTTTTGTGAGCCACATAAAGTGTAGCAGAATTTTGCTGACCAGCATTAGCATGATCGTGGAAGTGAACTGGAAGTTAGCTAGTGCTGAATGGATTTTGCGGATACATTTATATGGCCAAGTTTAAATGGAATGTTCATACCCAATTGGATAGTAAACGTATGAAGTGAGTAAGTGTAATAAATAGGAAGGAAAAATGCATTATTCATGTGTAAACCAAGCATTTCAGTTCAAATGCAGTTAGAATGTTATGTGGTTTCGCTATAGGTTGCCCCGTTTGCAGCTGAAACAAAGTCAAGAAATGATAAGTTGCATTAAGGGTTTAACCTGTTTCACTCATATGCTGAATTGATAACGGTTTGTTACATTAGATCCTGTCCAGCTGCCTCTTAAAAGGGAAACATAATTTTATCTCACTTCACCAGCCAAGCTGTGTTGAAACCACATCAGTCCTAGGTCATGAACTCTGGTTGACATTGACACCAACAGCCAACACATAAAATATATTATGTATGGGTGAATCTTATTGTGACGAGGAGTAGGGCAGGGTGGGGCTGGGCCGTGACTATGCACGCCCGGCCCCCAATCAGGCTAATCAGCCGAGGACAGGGATAAGTGCAGCGGAATGCGGCAGTTCGAGAGAGAGAGAGAGAGCCACATGCAGCTGCAGTTTGTGCATTTATGTTTTGTGTTTTTTTGTTTTCATTAAACATTATTTTGACGGTTCAGCCGGTTCCCGCCTCCTGCTTTCCAGTGGTCAGGGTCATCCTTACAAAAAAATCAAAACTAGCCGCAAACTTGCATTATTTTCACATGCAAATGAGCTAGTGAGCAAATAAGCTCATTTGCATGTGGAAATTATCAGTGGTGAATTTGCGGTAAGTTTGCAGCAAATTTTATGCCGTTTTAGTGCCACGTAAAAAAAAAAAAAAAAAAAAAAAACATTTATTTCGAGAATAGTCGTAATATTTTGAGAATAAAGTCAAAATTATGAGAATAAAGTCGCAGCATTGTGAGATTAAAGTTGTAATGTTTTGAGAATAAGTCGTAAGGAAAGTAACATCAAAGTGATGCTGTGGACAACAGCAAAGTGGAGCGTCTGGGTCTTAGTAAACACCACTAACCAGAAAGATAACATTGGCTATGCAGCTTTGTTGTCAAGTTAGCCAAGCTGAATTTGTGGGAAGTTTTTTGCAAGCTCTCTGTTTGAGGTGTGCATAAGTACAGGAGTTTTGAACATGTGGGTGCCAGTCAAGGGGAGAAGGATATAGCTGCAGACAGAGCTCCAAATGGGGTTGGAGCTCCAAACTGGCAGCAAACATATAATTAGCCCCTAACCTAACCCTTTCCCTAACCCAAACCATGAATGGAAGTAACGCTCCACTTTGGAGTTAGTGCAACCCCCTTTTGGAGTAACCACACACCTCCTGGTGTAACCCCGCCCTCTTTTGGAGAATCCGCACCCATTTGGAGATCTCAGGCCTGCACCTATACCTACTTGGTCAAGGGAGTAGAGCCAGTATAATAACTGACTATCAACTGACAGCTGAATGTCAATACAGTACAATACTGTACATTCTATATATACTATATATACTTTTTTATATATTTTATTTTTTATTTTTATTGAATAATGTGTATCTATATAGTGCGTATTGTATACTGTACAGTGTATGTTATTATTTGTATATTGTTGAGTGTAATTATGTGTATACCAGATGTTTAAATTGTGTTGTGTTAATTTGATGTTATTGTAAATTGGTATATGTCTCATCACTGTCACGACTGCTATGTTGATCGGAACTGCACCCAAGAATTTCACACACCATTGCACTTGTGTATATGGCTGTGTGACAATAAAGTGATTTGATTTTTGATTTTTTGAGCAAGTGATAAGGTAATTTAAACTCAAATATTTTATGTCCATTTATTTATTTGGTGTGTAGCCATGTAAAAAGTGTGAGCCAGTCATAATGGCAAAATTATAATCCTCTTCAGGGTGATATAAGACACTCTGATGGGCTTTGTTTTGTGATAATGACCGGCTGACTGTACATTATCCCTTACATGTATTATGTATCAATTTCATATCATGCAAAAATTCTTGACCTATTCCAGTTGTAAAATTTTGATGAATTGTACCAAAATGATCGAATGTAACAAATTTTAATAGTTATTGGAACAAATATTTACACCCTTAGTATATGGGTGTATACACGTGTGTGTGTGTGTGTGTGTGTGTGTGTGTGTGTGTACACGTGTGTGGCCTTAAGGTCACTGCCAGACTGCTCACCTCATGTAGGTTCAGTCAAAAGCTCTTACAAATGTCATTAACTTCCCAGCCTGTGGCTGATCAGACCATGTGCTCACAAGCTGCTGCTGGCCAACTGCAGTGTGTGTGTGTGTGTGTGTGTGTGTCTTCCACCAAGGAACAAGACTCAGCTACTACTCCTTAGTAACTAACAGTTTGCTGCAGCTCACCCACTCTCTCCTCCAGTTATAGACTGGCACTAAAAAACAGCCCAGGACATTTACTGCCCCATCAGAAACTATATGAAGTGGCGCCTGCAACTGTACTGCCATACGTACCATAAGCACTCCGATTGACCTGAGAAACATTTGCTCTCAGAATATTTCACCAGTCATGAAATGTGTCCCATATTTCTGTTGGCTGTTTAAAAGACCTAGCAATGCCCGATTTGCGAATGAATAATTCTTTTGAGTCAGTTCTTTTCAGTGAATTGGCCAAACAGGATTGCAAAATGGTCTGAAACCGCTCTCTCTCTCTGAATCATTTGGATCGGTTTCTCACACAGTAAAACAGTATAGAGATACAGTATTTACGAATACAGCGCTATATACAATATAAATTTACCTACAGTCAACTGAAACAAAAGTCTGTCTTTTTGAGAGGTAACTTTGAGAAACTTCAGCTAGTGCTGTGTCATGTCAACAAGGGGCTGTTCAAACCGAATGTTTTTTTGTGTCCGCTCACGCAGTTTTTCAACCATTTTCCATGTAAACATTCACTAGATAGATGTCTTTTAACAACTGCGTCACTGTGTTTTTAGCATCTCTCATGGGAGCACTGCTTTTTTAGACGCTGTGTCAAGTTAAAAAGAACTTCAACTGATAAAAACGCATCTCGAGACTCCTGCTTTCTGCTCTATTTGTTGTTGTGCGTTTTGCTTTTTTTGGAGCGAGAATGCATTTGTTCTGAATGGTTACTGGAAGAAATGCTTTTAGCCAATAGATACGTGAATGCTACTCATACTTGAGAAACAAAAAAAAATTCTCCCAAAGTCACCAGAATTTAATGCTTTGGTGTTATTTTTGCAAAAAAATTCAAAAACTTCTGCAGGCGCCCATGATCATACATCTATATCACTGTACTTTGATGTGTCTTAAATATGATATTTTTTAGGTAGCCCCACCCAATGTGAACTTGTATTGGTCCAAAATCCCACTCCTTGAACTGTCATTAAACATCAAATATGTTCTGATTGACTATGGTTGTGCTGGGTCATGCTGCAGTTTTGCATTCAGAGTAGACAGACAAATTGCTTGTCCCTGGAATTTTATTGCATTATGCTAGGACCGTTAGGACACGTCACACCATGTAAGAGTTGCACCAAGTACTGCTCTACAGAACGTTGCCTATGTACACCAAAACCTACAGCTTAAATGGACCAGCCTGACAATGGCAGCATTTTTTTTTTTTACCTTTAAATGTATGTATATTTATTTACACATTTGTTTTAGACAACTGGCCCACAAGTTGACTGACCTAAGCCCAGTTACTCTCTATAGCCAGTTTATCCCTGCTCTCTTCTGTCTCTGCTTTGGATCATGAGGGGTTGTTAGTGCTAGTGTTGGCAGGGGCATCGGACCACGGGTAATGATGGACCTGAGTAACAGGGGCCCTCACTGGAGGGGGGCCCACAGAAAGGCTATTCCATTGTACTATCATTTGTTATATATAGTAATAACATGCTATTTGTTGGAATAAAACTTCGCAAGTCTCTGTTTTTCACCTGTAAAAATGGGGAGTTCCCCTAAAATCTGCCTTGTCTCCTCCCATATTAGCGACCCCCACCCCCCTGAACAAAAGTGAAAGTGGTCTCAGTGTTTCCCCTAGGATTTTTTTCAGCAGCGTTGCTGTTATGCGCGCGTCCACAAGCCTGCAACGCCGGACCCGTATTAATGCATGTTGGTCAAAGAATAGATTAAAACAGGAGTGTCAAACTCAATTTCAGCCTGGGCCACATCAAAGGGCCCATTGAAAATGTGGCACCTGCACCTGCTTTGGTAGCACCCGTGCAAATAATATTACATGAAATGCACATTTGACAGTACAGCATTGATTTTGAGGTTGGGATGCAGATGAAAATTATGATATTAACAACAGCAACATCTGTAGAAAAAATAAACACCTAATTTTAAATGGCTAAATTGAAATATTCTGACAGTGTGAATGAGTTGGGTCTTCTGTACAGATTCCTTTGATGAGGCTCATACTAATAAAACTACAGTCATATCTTGGAATTTCTGAAGGCAAACAAAACTATGGTTTCTATATAAAGAACTTTGGCATTTTTGTAATGAAACAAAACAGCAGTCTAAATACATTTAGAAAGTTTTTTCCTGCCACAGCTACCATAGGTAATACAGTACAGTTAGTGTTACTACAGTAAATCCATGGTACATTTTTGTAAGCGTTGTGATCTATGAATTGAAAAGCCTTCTAATTTATGTTTTCTTTGTCAGTGCCATTTAGAATGTGGGGGCTGTTTGTTTAGTAGTTTCATCACCAAGACATAAGAGTTTTGCAACAGACAATTCTGTACCACATTCAAACAGGTTTTGCAATCCCCGCCACGCATCTCACTGGTTCACATGTGCATTTAAAATAATCTGTGTGGTTGAGACCAGTCTGCGAATTACCGCACCTGCTCTGCCCTCGTGCTGCTATGATTAAGCCATGTTGATAATTGACTAGTTTGAATAGTTTCATTCCGCTTTGGAAGTGAGCAAAATGTGATCTGAAACATACAGATGACAGGGGAAGGCTCATTTATATTCACAAGGAAAGCACTAACTGATTGTTTAGTGAAACATTGCGATCCCCTGCCATCCTACGCTTCAGAAATGAGCTCGCGGCCACTTGAAATGAATCAAGTTTGACATGAGTTGTTATGCAGTGACATCACTGTGAGTAAGTGTGTATATTTGTGAATGTATGTGGTGGGGTCTCTTTCGCAGTATACAAAGCACACAGCTGACTGGGGCTGGCAAGCGTTATGTTGCGTCAAGATTATTAAAAGAACCATGTGAAATCCTTACAGCGGTGCTCATAATTCAGCAGTGGCGCAGCACCGCTGCAAAATGCATATAGGGGAAACACTGGGTCTGGTCCATCAGCGGTGCATGGTCCAAACTGAGTACACATCATGATGTACATTTACTTAGTCCGTTGAATCACAAATCGGACATTCAAAAGAAAAAGGAGCGGAGAAAGAGCGGGAGTTAGCAGACAGTTTATGAGTTTTTTACAGAAAAAAAGTGAGCCATACATGTCAATGTAGCTACTTAGGTGAATATTTGTTTGATATTCATGTAAACATGGTCCAAAATTTTGGTGAGAAAATAAAACAGAAATATTCACCAGGTGTTAGGTAACATTATTAGCAACTGCATCATTACATGCTTTTCATTAAACAGTGAATAGAAATCAGATGCTTGCTTAATAAAGTGGCGTGCACAATTCAAATCAAACTGTCAACATCTGCCGCTACTCACATATCTACTGTATAATCACATTTTACTTCAGTGCAAAATTTACCATCAGATGTTTATCTATGCTGTCTAACTGGTATATTTTTTTTTCCAGAACTCCATGAAATACATGTGAAATTTTCCTCACATTAAGCCACCAAAAAAATATGTGAGGAACAATATCACCTGTCATTGCGATACCGATTTATCATGTGTTCTGAGTATCAATGTAAATAATTGTAAATGGAAGAATGTATGCATGTAAACAATAAACATGTAACAAATATATATGCCAACTAATAAATGCAGTTTCAAGACTTTTATTGATGGAATATAATAAATTTGACAATTTTTCAAAAGCTAAAATGCAACCAATATGATGAAAAACTGACTAAATAAAATTTGTAAAAGTAATATTTTCAAATTGTACCTAGAAGGGTTACCTAGAAGGTTAGAAGGTCCCTTCATAGTTAACAGCATGAGCTGAGAAATAATTTATTTTGTATTTAAATCAAATGGAAATTGTAACCAAAATATACCTAGAATCTGGAAACCTGTAACAATACACAGGCCAGTCCTAATTTTAAATGAATTCTGGACCATGTGTAAATATCAGTTAGCAAGTTTAGACTTTCTAAAACTACTTGAGAGCAGAAATGTCTCAGGATAGACCGAACAATCTGACACTCTTCTCATTTCAGAACTGTTATGGTGACATTGCCAACAAGAAAACTCATAAATGTATACATGTATAATTTATTTTATTAGTAGGCTTTAAAAAATAAATAAATATATATATATATTGCTTGATTCAAATAATATTTGCATTTGAAAATAAAAATTGTGAATTAGGACTGTTAAATATCCATCTAAAATTTTTATACTGGACATTATCCCCACCACAGACCCAAATTGGTCAGTGGGCTCTAAAATAGTTCTGTGCCCGGGACCCAAAATTTGCTTCTAAGCCCCTGAATATTGGGCTAGTTATAATAAGTGGGTCCTGGAGTTTGGGTGGTGGTGGCGATGGTGGATGATCAGTAATAAAGAGCACCATGGTGACAGCAGCTGTTGCAGTGGCAGGCAGAGAACAGCAGCAGCAGTGGTAACAGTACTGAGGGTCAACTGAGAACCATAAACACCATCAGGCCATGACTTCCACAAACAGATCTCTTAGGAGAAAAAAGAGGGTAATTAAAAGCATGGAGGGGGTGTGTGGGAGTGTGTACGGCAGAGGAGGAAAGGATTATTTTCTTCTGAGTGCCAGAATAATCGGAAGAGGCATAATTTTACATGTTTTAAATTAGTACTTTTTATTGATGTGTGCATTGGTGGCAGATTATTAGGAAAAGCCACATCTCATTAGATAAACAAATTCAGACATGCTAAATAAATGTAAAAAATATTATTTGATTAGTTCTTTTTATTCTGTAACGATTTTGCCTTAAATTTTGTAAGCAACAATAAAAAGAATGTATATAGAAGTTTTTTTTTTCTTTTTTTTTGCTAAGGCAAGCATCACTATTACAATTACTCATTGTTTATAGGGGTTTCCCAATACCAAGTATTCAAATGAACTCATGCCACAGAACTCATGCCACACTATTTATGCTATATACATAAATTAAAGCCTTAAAGGAATATTCCGGGTTCAATACAAGTTGAAGGTCATTCGACAGCATTTGTGGCATAATGTTGATTACAAAAAAAAAAAAAAAAAAAAAAAAAAAAAAAAATATATATATATATATATATATATATATATATATATATATATATATATATATATATATATATATATATATATATGTAGAATTTTGACTTGTCCCTCATTTTATTTAAAAAAATGGGTTTCAGTGAGGCACTTACAATGGAAGTGAATGGGGCCAATCTGTAAACATTAAAATACTGACTGTTTCAAAAGTATAGCCACAAGACATAAACAATATGTGTTAACATGATTTTAGTGTCGCTTACTAACCTTTTCTGTGTAAATTTATAGCAATTTTACAACTTCATTGCCATGATGTAATGTCAACAAACCCTAAAATGATGATTTAAACAACCTTAAAGCTAAAATAATACATGAGTTTTAACAGAAGATTTAATGTAAGTGCTTTTATAAAATTATAAGCTTCATATTTCTGCCTTTAAACCTTCCAAAAACTGGCCACATTCACTTCCATTAAGTGCCTCACTGTTTTTTGTTTTTAAGGAAAAGGAGGGATGAGTCGAAATAATTTTTTTATGGTAACCAACATTATGCAACAAATGGTTTCGATTGAGCTTAACTTGTATTGAACCCGAAATATTATTTTAAATCATGCTTGTTGAGCAGAGGTCTCATATTTATTTTCTATATGATCAAACTTTCAAACTTTATTCAGCTGGCAGATGAAATAAATGGCAAACAAACATTTAAACTTGTATTGAAGGAGGGACCCTAGCTATATCATGGGAACTTGGGGGGTGGGCTCTCTTGACTTAGACCAGTCAGCCACAGCCTAGCAACCACCCAAAACTCCTACGCATCTGCAGAACAAAGCCTTGGCAACCAACCATAACACTGTACAATTAAAAAAAAATGTTTGCCTAAAATGTTTACCTAAAAAAATTGCTTCATCTGGTAACATCCATATTTTATTCATGTCAAAAAATTTTACATCACTAAATCAACCTGAATACATTAGGTCACTCCAACAAATTTTTTTTTGAGGGGTTTTGTACATAAATAGCTCCTTAAGCTAACAATTGCAGGTTACCACTTACATTGTTGCATCGAATTGATGAGTTTTGCACAGGCAAGCACCAGTTAAATTTTTTCAGGAATTAAAAAGTCTAGTTTATAGTATAATTCTGCATTACTTTCTATTTACAGTGGCATTTTATATGGTACTTATCTTCAATTTGTAATAAAAGTCTGGTACCAATGCAATTTAATACTCAGCAGTCATGCACAGAATATTTTGCTACTGAAATAGAACCATAAATGGAATAATAATTAACTTCGTGTTTGCAAACAAACTGACAATTTGAAATATATTCCAGTGTAGAACTATACGCTAGTCTTGCTAATGTCTACCATTGCTTAATGTTTTATTACTACTAATGAGCTGTAAGTTGCAGCAGTGACAGATTACTCATTTTAAAGGAAGACACTCATTACCAGTGGGTTTTTTCCTTTAAATAATAATAAACCTTTATCCCTGATCCTTCATTTTTTTTCTCTTTAAATATTTTTTATGGAGGGACTGTAAGCTGGGTTTTGTAGCTTTCCTATTTATGTGGCTGGAGGAAAGTCTGTCCCTCTCGACCATATGGTGCCCTGCATTTTACTTTAACCAGAGCCAGAGTCAGGCCTGTAACTTTGAATGTGCTCACTAATATTCAAATAATCCGTGTGATTATGGGAGTGGTTATTTAAATGAATAAGGGCAGTGATGGGGAAACAGATGTCTGATGACCCACATCTGTGTGTTCCTGCTGAGCAGGATGAGTGTATGTGGGTGGATGTGTGTGTGGCCAGGCGGGTGTCTCACAGGGCACAGCTGTGGCCTGGCTACTGGGTTGTCCACCCACCTATCCTGCATAGGCAGGAGTGCCCTTCAGAGATCAGCTCTTCAGTTCTCTCCTCAAAAGCAGAAAACCATGTGCAAATTAACAAAAACTTTTGATTTTACTTGTAACAAAGAAAATATGAGTTGTGCTTACCTATACCATGATGCAAGGGTATTTTGGGTGGTTGCCAGGGCATTGCCATGTGGTTGCTTAGGTGTTCAGAATGTTTTTCAGTACATTGCTATTCAGCTATTAGGGGCCATTCACACCAAATGCGTTTATGCATCCATTCATGCTTTTTTTCAACTGTTTTCTTATATGAACATACACTAGATGGATGTTCCCTATCTGTCACTCACTCGACATTGTGTCAATGTAGTGACACTAGGGGTCACTCTTGGGAGCCCGAGACACCTCTGGTCTTTGATAAAAGGCCAATGAAAATTGGCGAGTAGTATTTGCATACCACTCCCCAGGACATACGGGTATAAAAGGAGCTGGTATGCAACCACTTATTCAGATTTTCTCTTCGAAGCCGAACGGTCGATTTTTACTGAGCTGACTATTCATTCACCTCTGCTGGATCTGACGTCGCATTTCAGCGGCTTCTCCCACCTCTGCACTGGTGCACTGCAAAGAACGCCCCTGGGCGCTTCGGCAGAAAAAAGAGAGTATATTTTTCTAAAAGTGTATATTTCTCTAAAAGAGCGGCACACACGGAACGTCTTTTTAAAGACGCATCTTTTTAAAGATGCCTTTCCGATTATGTGTTATTCCTGGTTGCGGTCGTTACCTCTCAACATCTGATGGTCACGATCACTGTCTTTCGTGTCTGGGCGCGACCCATGCGGAGACAGCGTTTGTGGATGGATCACGTACTCACTGCGAGAACATGACCATGGCAACGGTGCAACGTTGCAACGTCCTTCTACCTATGGGTATGAGGCCAGCGCGGCTAGCACTGGGGGCGATTTGGGGACCCCAATGGACCACCTCCACCGGGTATCCCCCCACGGACCTCCCATTCCCCAGCACGCTCGTCTGCCCTGATCGGGCTTCTGGATGAGTCCGCCGGCTCGTCTCATGGTTCGACCTCTTGTTCGGAGCCTGCGAAGCTGATGAGCTCTCGAGTGCAGCATCGAAGAGCGGGCTCGTCCAGTCGGACGCAGAAGCCTCAGCTGGGCTCTCCCCTTTGGGTGTGGTTGCCCAGTCACAGGCTGATGCGGAAATGATGGACATGCTTTCCCGGGTGGCCGTGAGCGTTGGGCTAGAGTGGAACCCTCCGCTCTCCCCTGAACCTTCGCGGCTCAATGATTGGTTCCTGGGCACACGGCGCCGCTCAAAGCAGCCACGCCCCGCTCCAGTCCCTTTCTTCCTGGAAGTGCATGAGGAGCTGACAAGATCATGGGAGGCACATTTTACTGCCCGGTCCCAATCTTTCAGCTCCCCCACCCTCACTACCCTCGATGGCGGGGCGGCCAGGGGCAATTCCCCCGGTGGATAAGGCTCTCACGGTGCACCTATGATGCAGAGCACCACCACCTGGCGCGGACGTCCAAAGCTCCCGTCCAAGTCCTGTAGGTTCACGTCGTCCCTGACGGCCAAAGCCTACAGTGTTGCTGGACAAACTGCCTCCGCCCTGCACACCATGGCTCTCCTGCAAGTCCACCAAGCCAAGGCGCTAAAGGAACTGCACAAGGGTAGTTCCGCCCCAGATTTGATGCAGGAGCTGTGCTTGGCAACCGACCTTGCTCTCAACGAAGGTCACGGCGCGGTCTCTTGGGCGGGCAATGTCCACCTTAGTGGTCCAGGAGTGCCACCTCTGGCTCAACCTGGTCGAGATGGGTGAGGCCGACAAGGCACAGTTCCTTGCTGCCCCCATTTCCCAGGTTGGCCTATTTGGGACACCGTTGAGGACTTTGCCCAGCAGTTCTCGATGGTGAAGCAGCAGACGGAGGCTATCCGGCACATCCTGCCCTGGCAGTGACTGCACCGGCTCTGCCACAGCCTGCCCCATCAGCCCAGCCCCGGTGTGGAGCCCACCGCAGGAAACAGACACCACCCGTCTCACGGCCGGCTGCCAAGAACCCTCAGAAGGCTTAGAAGCGCCCCTGACACGGGCGACCCATGGATGACAAAACCCACCTTGGAGCTGGTAAGCAGACCACTCCATCCCCCAGTGGAGGGCCGGGAGGAGAATCTTTTGTTGCTTTTTCATTTAATTTAGCCGCATGCCCAAGTGGATGCGGTACCCAAGAGTTCAGCAAAAGAGGGGTTTCCTCGTTCCCTGGGTCACGTACCCGGTGTGCACGGCTGTCATCACAACCACCGTCCACCTTTCCATCCTTGCAGGTTTGGCGCTCCAGCAGCGGTCTCCCCGCCCCTGCGCGCTCAGCTGTGGCACAAATCTGCCCCCGATGTGACAGTCTCCACGGGTCATGAGGACAGGCCGCTTCCTCCCCCATCCCAGGCTGTTCCGGGGGTGGTCACAAGGAGCCAGGTAAGTGCTTCGATGTCCCTGAACTCAGCAAGGCCACAACATGGCGTGGCACCTCGAGCTCCACCCCGCCACGAGGCCCCATCTGCCGGTACATCTGACGAGATTGTCCCCTTGGTTCCCCTCGCTCAGAGCTTGGATGTGTGGCTTGCGCTTTCCAATCCATTGTGATGGCTGATCTGGACCGTCCGACTCGGCTACACGATTCAGTTTGCCAGGCATCCGCCCAGGTTCAGCGGCATCCACTTCACCTTGGTGAAGGGCAAGAACGCTGCTACCTTGCGCGCGGAGATCGCTACCCTCCTACGAAGGATGCAATAGAGCCTGTCCCTCCGGCCGAGATGAAGAAGGGGTTTTACAGCCCCTACTTCATTGTACCGAAAAAAGCGGTGGGTTGCGGCCAATCTCGGACCTGCGAGTACTGAACCAGGCTTTACACAGACTCCCGTTCAAGATGCTGATGCAAAAACGCATTCTGGTGAGCGTCCGGCATCAAGATTTGTTCGCAGCGGTAGACCAGAAGGACGCATACCTCCACTTCTCAATCCTAACTCGACACAGACCCTTCCTACGGTTTGCATTCGAGGGTCAGGCGTGTCAGTACAGTGTCCTCGCTTTCGGTCTGTCCTTGTCCCCTTGCATCTTCACGAAGGTCGAAGAGGCAGCTTTTGCCCCGTTAAGGGAAGTGGGCATTCGCATCCTCAACTATCTTGATGACTGGCTAATCCTAGCCCACTCTCGGGATATGCTGTGTGCACACAGGGACCTGGTGCTCTCGCACCTCAGCCGACTAGGGCTTCGGGTCAACTGGGAAAAGAGCAAGCTCCTCCCGGTTCAGAGCATCTCTTTTCTCAGTTTGGAGTACGACTCAGTCTCATTGACGGCACGCCTCATGAACGAGCATGCACAGTTGGTGCTGACCTGTTTGAAGGCGTTCAAACAGAAAACAGCGGTTCCACTGAAACTCTTTCAGAGGCTCCTGGAGCATATGGCATCTTCAGCGGTGGCCACTCCGCTCGGGTTGATGCATATGAGACCACTTCAGCACTGGCTTCAGACTCGAGTCCCGAGATGGGCATGATGCCGTGGGACACATCACGTGGACATCACGCCAATCTGTCACCGCCTCTTTTAGCCCTTGGATCGACCTCACGTTTCTACGGGCAGGCGTTCCCCTAGAGCAGAGCAGGTCTCCAGGCGCATCGTGGTTACAAGGTCAGGGAGGACGAGGAGCAGGTCATCCTGGTAGCACCCTACTGGCCCACCCAGACGTGGTTCTCTGACCTCACGCTCCTTGCGACAGCCCCCCCCCTCCCGGCAAATTCCCCTGAGGAAGGACCTTCTTTCTCAGGGACGGGGCACCATCTGGCACCCGTGACCAGACCTCTGGAATCTCCATGTCTGGCCCCTGGATGGGACGTGGAAGACCTAAGCGGTCTACCACCCGCGGTGGTAGACACGATCACTCAGGCTAGGGCTCCCTCTACAAGGCGCCTGTATGCCTTTAAGTGGTGTCTGTTCGCTAAGTGGTGTTCTTCCCGACGCGAAGACCCCCAGAGATGCGCAGTCGGTTCGGTGCTTTCCTTCCTGCAGGAGAGGTTGGAAGGGCGGCTGTCCCCTTCCACCTTGAAGGTGTATGTTGCCGCTATAGCGGCACACCACGACACAGTGGACGGTAAGTCCATAGGGAAGCACGACCTGATCATCAGGTTCCTGAGAGGGGCCAGGAGGTTGAATCCCTTCCGACCGCTCCTCGTTCCCTCATGGGTCCTCTCTGTAGTTCTTCAGGGTCTACAGAGAGCCCCCTTTGAGCCCCCTTTGAGCCCCCTTGACGGTTGTCAGCTGAGCTTAAGGTACTCTCCTTGAAGACTGCCCTCCTGACTGCGCTCACTTCCATCAAGAGGGTAGAAGACCTGCAATCATTCTCTGTCAGCAAAACATGCCTGGAGTTCGGTCCGGGCTACTCTCATGTGATCCTGAGACCCCGACCGGGCTATGTGCCCAAGGTTCTCACGACCCCTTTTAGGGACCAGGTGGTGAACCTGCATGCGCTGCCCCAGGAGGAGGCAGACCCAGCCCTGATGTTGCTGTGTCCGGTGCACGCTTTACTCATCTATTTGGATCGCACGCAGAGCTTTAGAGTCTCTGAGCAGCTCTTTGTCTGCTTTGGTGGACAGCAGAAAGGAAGCGCTGTCTCCAAGCAGAGGATCGCCCACTGGCTCATTGATGCCATAACTATGGCATATCACGGCCAGGACGTGCCGCCCCCGGTAGGGCTACGGGCCCATTCTACCAGGGGTGTAGTGGCCTCCTGGGCCTTGACCAGGGGCACCTCTCTAACAGACATTTGCAGAGCAGCGGGCTGTGCAACACCCAACACCTTTGCGAGGTTCTACAATCTCCGGGTGGAACCAGTTTCGTTCCGTGTAGTGGCACGCACAAGCAGGTAAGTCCGGGACAGCTGGCCGGGTGTATCACTTGCGCATAGCGCCTTTCTCCTCCCCTGAGCTGAAGACGTGCGCCGTTAACTCCCAGTAGTGTTCACAGACTGTGTTCCCTGGTTGATTTCCTCCGAGCCCTGTGGCAGACGAGTTTGCGGAGAGACTCACTGCTGGCTCAGTACACGTGCTAACAAAGCCCTGTACTGGGGTAGGTGCTCCGCATGTGGTGGTTCCCCATAGGTAACCCCATGTGACGTATATCTTCTGCTAATTCGTTTCCCTGTTGGCAAACTGCGTCTTCCTTGGGCAGAGCCCCTCTGCCCCAGTCACCATGCTTGTAGTAACACCTCCCCCGTAGGGCAGGACCTACCTTGGGACTCCCCCACATGGCATACTTCCGACATAGCTCGGCAAGACCATGTGACGTATTTCCACTTAAATATCCCCCCCCTCTCTGGGTGGGGTGTGGTCTCCATGGTGTCTTCCCCTTGGGAGGGACACCCCCCCGACTAGACCTGGTGGGCCCAGTTGGTTAATCCCCATTTTTTTAGGGAGTGGGAAAAAAAGGGGATAAGAGGCCACGACTGGGCTAGCCCATCTCTATTTTTTGGGTAGTTGACTTTTCCCCAAAGGGCCGTTTGACACTCATAACTGTGTTGGGGGATGTTACGTGTCAGCCTGGTGTGCTGGCTAAGAGGCACACAGTGGTCTGCCTGTCACACTCCACCAGTTCATGTAACACAGTTCAGCCAGTTGTGGCATTTTTGTATAGGGACCCCTAGTGTCACTACATCGGCACAACGTCGAGTGAGTTACAGATAGGGAACATCCTGGTTACTTGTGTAACCTCCATTCCCTGATGGAGGGAACGAGACGTTGTGTCCCTCCTGCCACAACGCTGAACTACCCACTGAAATGGCTGGGACCTTGTCTCGGCTCCTCAGCATAAAACCTGAATGAGTGGTTGCATACCAGCTCCTTTTATACCCGTATATCTGGAGGAGTGGTATGTAAATACCACCCGCCAATTTTCATTGGCCTTTTATCAAAGACCAGAGGTGTCTTGGGCTCCCAAGAGTGACCCCTAGTGTCACTACATCGACACAATATCTCGTTCCCTCCATCAGGGAACGGAGGTTAAGCAAGTAACCAGGAAGTTTTTGACTGTTGCAGCATGTCTAGCTGTTTTTTCTTGCATCTCACACAGGAGCACCGTGTTTATTTTAGACGACGTGTCAAGTTAAAAATGCACCTCAAGACACCAACATTCTGTATATTCATTGCACTGCTTCTATCCTTTTCAGCGGAAGCAGTGAACAGCCCTGTAGGCTGTGCTGTGTGGTTGCTGGGGTGTTGACAGGTGGTTGCTAGGGTGTTCTCTGGGAGGTTTCTGGGTGGTTGCTTACTAGCCCAAGTCAAAAGAACCTACCCCCAAGTCTTGATGATTCTGGTCCCTAGAAATGGGCTCAGGGGCCACCCTTCAATGTAAGTCTATGGGATTTCCTTTTTCTCATGAGTTTTATTGTTTGTTATGCGAAACTTGTAAAAAATTGTTATATATTAGCACACCTCTCTCAACAAGCCTCATAATTTTGAGGTATCCTTCATGTCCATATCACAAACATGGGTGACGATTTACATGCAAGTCCTTAGGTGTTTGTTCGATCCCTAACCACAAGTGCTGTACAGTACTTTTACAGTACAGTTCACTTTAAAGTAGTATTTCCATTATTAACAGATTAGCTCTAGGTTTCAAATAAGAAGGGCTCTCTGTGTACAGCAGATGGGCTGTTTTTCAGGGTCTGAAGGCATTCCCATTTGCATATACAGCTGAAAAAAAGAAAAAAAAAAGAAAAGATGGACTTCAATATTGGAAAAATGATTAGAAGAGGGGAAAGCCTCAAGAAAATTGCAATGCGCAAGTTGTAAAAGAATAGCTCTGAACCAAAGCCTAGTGAGCTGCCTCGCTGCCTATTGCCTACACAAGCAGCCACCTTCTAAGGCAGCATCCTAACCGTCATGGAACCTCATACGTGTCCAATTTGAAACGCTCTACTAAGGTGCTGCACACAGGAGACTCGCCTTGCAATTGATTTCAATAGAATTTGATGTTAGCATGTTGCTAAGCTAAAATTGTGATGCTCTAATAAGCGTAAAACACATGGCACACACAAATAATTATACTGAACTTTTTGTATCTATGTATTTCAGTACTAAATGAAGTGTTTGTTTATAATCAACATTTCTTTCATCACCTCATCCACCATCTTGAATTTATTTATTCAATGAGCAATTCATTCGCAATGCCTTCTCTGTTAGCAATAAATGTGATGCTGTCTTAAAATTTGTCTAAAATGAAGAATATTTAGTGGCCCCATAATTAAGATGACTACTTTTTGGAATTGTTTTCACCTCGGAAGCATGCCTATAATGCTGCTTATGTAGGCCACTCAATTGGATTGCGTACTGTCAGAGTATGTCATGAGTATGTTTTTTTAGGTATGCACCCTTACAAAAATTCTAGAGTTCTGATAAACTTGCCGCAAATTTCCCACTCATTATTTTCACATGCAAATGAGCTTGTGATTTGCCGCAAATGTTTGCCAGAAGTTTGCAGCTCTTCATCAGTAGTGGTGAACCTGCAGCAAACCTTTGGCGACAATAAAGAGTTTACCGCAAAGCTCATTTGCATGTGAAAAAAATGAGTGCCGAATTTGTGGAAAATTTGAGGCTTTTTTGGGGGCAAGTTTGCAGCAAGTTTGACAGAACTCTCGATTTTTGTAAAGGCATGCAAGTAGGATGAATATATTCTGGACATACTTCATCCAGGAATGTGGGCAATGTCCCATGACTTGAATACATGATATACGTAGGAACAACAACCGCAAAAATAATTAACTCTTGTTTTGTTAAACAAGCACCATTTAAAGGAATATTCCGGGTTCAACAGAAGTTAAGTTCAATCGACAGCATTTGTGGCATAATATTGATTTCCACAAAAATGTAATCTTTCTTTTATTCTTTAAAAAAAGCAAAAATCTGGGTTCCAGTGAGGCACTTACAATGGAAGTGAATGGGGACAGTCTGTAAATGTTAAAATATGTTAAAAAATGTTTCAAAATTATAGCCACAAGACATAAACAATATGCGTGTTAACACGATTTTAGTGTGATAAATCGCTTACTAACCTTTTCTGTGTAAAGTTATAACCACTTTTACAACTTCGATGCCATGATGATGTAATGTCAATAAACCCTAAAAATTACGATTTAAACAGCTTTACAGCTTTTTTTTGAGGGACAAGTTTAAATACATTTTTGTGGTAATCAACATTATGCCACAAATGCCGTCGATTGAACTTAACTTGTATTGAACACGGAATATTCCTTTAAGGACAAGGAACAACTTTCTTGGTATAAATAGCCCTCACAGTTGAAAAGAGCCGTCTGACTCGCAGTTCTCTGACCTTTTTACAAAAAATGTGATGTCTCCTCAGCTCTCGACAGGATGGGTGTCCAGTTGATCTGTCCTTCAGAATCTTGCCGGAAATAGTAGGTCATCAGGGTGTTTCTCACTTACTCTTTTATAAACTCTGAGGGTTCGGACATACTACTCCAATGGCATACTGTTTTTGCCATACTATATAGTAGGGGAGTATGGTAGGACGCATCGTCTGTGTCTTCTTGACTTCTTCTCTGCTGATAAAAAAATGCTTAAACAAGCCAAAGCTGGTTTAAGATGGTCTCTTGAGTCTGGCCTAGCAGACTTTACTAAAACCAGACAACTGACCACCCAGACCAGGCTGGGAGACCAGCTAAGACCAGCCAACCAGCATAGATTAATTTTAGCTTTGTTTTTCCCTTTTTAGTTCTCTTACATTGTCTATTTAAACCCTCTATCACCCCTCCCCCTCTTTTTTGTTTTCCTCTTTCGTTATAGTACACTTCGCTGCACCCCAGCATTTGGGCATCATTCAGTGATTGACAGCTGGGGTCAGCATGTCGACACAGTACTCTGGCCCTGTCATCATGACTGTTCATCCCATGCTGGCCTGGGTTAGTGACAGACGCCGGAGGAGCCATTTACTCCCGCTGCTGTTAAAGGCCCATCATCATCGCAGCGCAGCGGAGGGAGAGAATCAGTGTTTCCTGAAACCGTCTTCCTCTGACTGCCATAAATCAAAGGGAATCTGCGGGAACTTAATTAGCTTAATTGCTATGTTTGCTCTAACATAACACTGATCACTCCACCGTTTGAGATACTGCATTTGAATAGGGATAAAACAGATGGTGCACTCTGTCTTTTTTTGCACCCCCATAGAAAATTGTTTGGGGAAGATGAGAAGTAGGGTTGGGGGGCATGGACTTTAGTGTGGGTGGGATTTTTTTCTTCCCTTCAGTGTTGTGAGAGTCATAGAATTTAGATTCCTCAGACCTAAAATCAAATGTGTATAGTAGTTGTGATTTATCTCTTCAGGGCTGCAAAACTTTAGTTAGCACCTCATTAAGATGTCTGTACATTTGATGTCACTTTAAAGGAATAATTTGCCCAAAATAAAAATTCTGTCATTATTTACTCACCCTCATACCATTCCAAACCCATATGACTTTCTTATGCAGGACACAAAAGGATATAATTTAAAGAATGTTACGGCTGCTGACTGTCACACAATAACTGTGCATAGTGCCTCACTTTAAACCTTTTTAAATATGGTGACACGTCACTAAGATCCTGTTTCCACCTGGTATTATGATGCGTCTTGGGTGATCCGATCACATGTGGTCAGGTGAGACACATTGCTGTTTACACCTGGTTACTTAAAAGCGTCTCCTGTGACCACTTGTGTTCGGATTTGGAGGGGAGGGTCTCTGTTTCATGATGACATACATCAGTCACTATGTCAGTGTGTTACTGCATGGTAAGAAAGCGCAACAAATTCAGAAAAGACAAAGAAAGCGTGAAAAAACAGCGTACTGTTTCTCCCAGATGTGGTTGAAATTAAATGTAAGCACAAACGCAACATAACAAGCAGAATTATTCGTTATTTTAGTGTGGTACCTGCGCTTCAGGCATTCGTGCTTCTCATCTCTGTTGATATCAAACACACTAAAGAAGATCCACAAAGCTCTCATAACTGTGTATGTATTAGCTTTTTACATTTTCAGATTGGACGATTATTTCCTTTTAAAGCCACCCATAACCGGCAAAGTTTAAACTTTTGTTTTGGTGCAGTGGTTGATTGACAGGTGAGGGGTGGCGCTTCACTGCTGCCGGGACGCATACAGGATGGATTCGAGTTTACACCTCAAATGTGATGTGGCCACATGCATTTTTGACCACATTCATATGTGGTTTTTGTGGTCCAATCACAAAACATTTTATGCCCTGTTTCAACCTGGTATTACGATGCGTCTCGGTTGATCCGATCACATGTGGTCAGATGAGACACATCGCTGTTTACACCTGGTCACTTAAATGCATCTCCTGTGACCACTTGTGTTCGGATTTGGAGGTGAGGGTCTCTGTTTCATGACATACATCAATCACTATGTCAGTATGTTCCTGCACAATAATAAAGAACAATAAAGTAAGAAAAGACAAAGAAAGCATGAAAAAAGGCGCACTGTTTCTCCCAGATGCGGTTGAAATTTAATCTAAGCACAAACGCAACATGTCAAGCAGAATTATCTGTTATTTTAGTGGATTACCTGTATTGAGCTTCAGGTGTTCGTGCTTGTCATCTGTGTTGATATCAGACACACAAAAGGAGACCCGTGAAGCTCTCGGGATTGTGTTTGTATCCTCTTTTTAAATTTTTCAGATTGGACAGTTATTTCCTTTTAAAGCCACTTGTAAAAGTGTAAACTTGGCAAAGTTTAAACTTGTTTTAGCGCAGCGGTTGATTGACAGCTGAGGGGTGGTGCTTCACTGCTGCTGAGACACATTCAGGATGGATTAGTGTGTACACCACAAATGTGATCTGGTCACATGCGTTTTTGACCACATTTGTATGTGGTTTTTGTGAGTCGATCACAAAAAGGTTTAGACCCTGATTAGACCTGTATTTAGGGCTGACCACATGTGATTGGATCACCCGAAACCTTAATACCTTAATACCAGGTGGAAACGGGGCCTTAGACCCCATTTGATCTCATGATAAAAAAGGCTCCACTGACAGAAGTAAAAGGCAGAAAAAAAAATGACATTTGATATAATTACGGGACATCTCAGATAACTTGGTCAGCATCTGCGGAGATCATCAAAAACTAACATGTGTGCAGTCAGTTTTTTTCACAAAGTTTAATAGCATAAGTTGTATTTAAATGCATAAACATGTTCATGCTTAACAGTGCAGTAAATCTGCAGTGCAATTTATGACAACTCTATGCTGCTGGTGCATCAACATTTCTATGTTGATGCTAGAAATGTCCCGCCCCTTACTGAAATGGAAAGTATGGTTGGTTAGCAAATATCTTATCTCGGCTGAAACAAATGTTTTGATTGGTTTCTCGGACTGTATATTTTGCCCATGCCTACAGTTCAGCGGTCCAGCCTCCCACTGCTCTGTGATGCACATTCCCCCTAGATCTTCCTTGTGCCCCCACAGTCGGACAGCAAAATGCTTTCAGATGTAGAGACAACCTACTGCCCACCATAAAGGTCAAAATGCCCCCCTAAAGATCACATCCTAGGCCCTGGGCCCAAGTTTTCCTTTTTTACATTTTAATAATCATAATGATTTATTTTTCTTTAACTGTTTGATTTTGCATGTACACTTACAGGCCACTTTATTAGGTACACCTGTACCTTATTCATGCGATTATCTAATCAGCCAATCATGTGGCAGCAGTGTAATGTATAAAATCATGCAGATATGCGTCAGGAGCTTCTGTTAATGTTCACATCAACCATCAGAATGGGGAATTTTTTTTTTCATCTCAGTGATTTCGACCGTGGCATGATTGTTGGTACCAGACAGGCTGGCTTGAGTATTTCTGTAGCTGCTGATCTCCTGGGATTTTCACACGCAACAGTCTCTAAAGTGTAAAGAGAATGGTGCAAAAAACAAAAAACATCCAGTGAGCGGCAGTTCTGTGGGCGAAAATGGCTTGTTAATGGAGAATGACTGTTCCAAGCTGACAGGAAGGTGACAGTAACCCAAATAAACACACGTAACAACAGTGCTATGCAGAAAAGCATTTCTGAACACACAACACATCGAACATTGAGGCTACAGCAGCAGAAAACCCCTCTGGGTACCACTACTGTCAGTTTAGAACAGGAAACTGAGGCTGCAGTGGGCACAGGCTCACAAAAACTAGACAGTAGACGATTGGAAAAACATTGCCTGGTCTGACAAATCTGGATTCTGCTGAGGTACACAAATGGTAGGCCCACTGCAGTTGTACAGAACTGGTATGTGGGAGGGTGCCTGGTGTTCATTTTTGTATGCAGAATTGCTGCAGGAACCTATTGCATGATACCACTGCTGAATTTCAAAGATGTGCTCTCGCCCACTGAAATGCAAAATGAAGAGAAATGTCATGGTTTGAGAAGATATCCATTGCATTGATGTGGTTAATACAAACAACATTTCTAATTGTTTTTCACCTTTGGTCAGACTCCGTTCTTGCTTATACCATTCCTATCAGTGTTTTGTTGAGTATTATACTGACATAATCAAATTGTCTCAAAGTATGAGAGCTTTGGCTCAAACAGAGTCAGATCCAAAAGTAATCAATAGTCTTGAATGATAGTCACCAAGTAAACATGACCACACCTGCCATATTCTAAATAAATAAATAAATAAATAAAAAGTAATGTTCAAGATGTTAAAGCCCATTTCTATTTATTTTGAAATCATCTACAGGTGCATCTCAATAAATTAGAATGTCGTGGAAAAGTTCATTTATTTCAGAAATTCAACTCAAATTGTGAAACTCGTGTATTAAATAAATTCAATGCACACAGACTGAAGTAGTTTAAGTCTTTGGTTCTTTTAATTGTGACGATTTTGGCTCACATTTAACAAAAACCCACCAATTCACTATCTCATAAAATTAGAATACATCATAAGACCAATAAAAAAAACATTTTTAGTGAATTGTTGGCCTTCTGGAAAGTATGTTCATTTACTGTATATGTACTCAATACTTGGTAGGGGCTCCTTTTGCTTTAATTACTGCCTCAATTCGGCTTGGCATGGAGGTGATCAGTTTGTGGCACTGCTAAGGTGGTATGGAAGCCCAGGTTTCTTTGACAGTGGCCTTCAGCTCATCTGCATTTTTTGGTCTCTTGTTTCTCATTTTCCTCTTGACAATACCCCATAGATTCTCTATGGGGTTCAGGTCTGGTGAGTTTGCTGGCCAGTCAAGCACACCAACACCATGGTCATTTAACCAACTTTTGGTGCTTTTGGCAGTGTGGGCAGGTGCCAAATCCTGCTGGAAAATGAAATCAGCATCTTTAAAAAGCTGGTCAGCAGAAGGAAGCATGAAGTGCTCCAAAATTTCTTGGTAAATGGATGCAGTGACTTTGGTTTTCAAAAAACACAATGGACCAACACCAGCAGATGACATTGCACCCCAAATCATCACAGACTGTGGAAACTTAACACTGGACTTCAAGCAACTTGGGCTATGAGCTTCTCCACCCTTCCTCCAGACTCTAGGACCTTGGTTTCCAAATGAAATACAAAACTTGCTCTCATCTGAAAAGAGGACTTTGGACCACTGGGCAACAGTCCAGTTCTTCTTCTCCTTAGCCCAGGTAAGACGCCTCTGACGTTGTCTGTGGTTCAGGAGTGGCTTAACAAGAGGAATACGACAACTGTAGCCAAATTCCTTGACACGTCTGTGCGTGGTGGCTCTTGATGCCTTGACCCCAGCCTCAGTCCATTCCTTGTGAAGTTCACCCAAATTCTTGAATCGATTTTGCTTGACAATCATAAGGCTGCGGTTCTCTCGGTTGGTTGAGCATCTTTTTCTTCCACACTTTTTCCTTCCACTCAACTTTCTGTTAACATGCTTGGATACAGCACTCTGTGATCAGCCAGCTTCTTTGGCAATGAATGTTTGTGGCTTACCCTCCTTGTGAAGGGTGTCAATGATTGTCTTCTGGACAACTGTCAGATCAGCAGTCTTCCCCATGATTGTGTAGCCTAGTGAACCAAACTGAGAGACCATTTTGAAGGCTCAGGAAAACTTTGCAGGTGTTTTGAGTTGATTAGCTGATTGGCATGTCACCATATTCAAATTTTTTGAGATAGTGAATTGGTGGGTTTTTGTTAAATGTGAGCCAAAATCATCACAATTAAAAGAACCAAAGACTTAAACTACTTCAGTCTGTGTGCATTGAATTTATTTAATACACGAGTTTCACAATTTGAGTTGAATTACTGAAATAAATGAACTTTTCCACGACATTCTAATTTATTGAGATGCACCTGTAGTTCTAAAAGTGGAAAGAATTTACTTTTAGCATAATTCACATATAAAATGTACAGTCTTTCTCTTCCTGAAAAACGAACCAAAAATATTGATGACTCATACTGCACTACAAAGTTTTTTGTCCAATCAATTGCTCTCTAGAATGAGAGTCCCTCCCCCTTATTCCACTGCAACTGACTAGCAAGTAGCAAATCATGGTACATAGCTGTGATATGAGGTAAAGCAACCTGATCTCATGAAACTTTTGTGACTGTGGCAACATGTTTGCAAAATAATATTACATGGCTCATAACATGTATCATGATTGTTCTGAGGTGAAATGTCCACTGAGTGGTGTGAAAATTGTGATTAAATTTCTCCTGAACAGATTAGGTTTTTAAGGTAATAGGTCTGACAGGTATTAGGTTGATTTCACGCCTAGTTCATTTGAGCACTCCAAGCGCTCTCAGAGCGGTATAACGTGTATATGTGAACAACCAAAGTGGTCTCAGACCCCCCTAAAAGGACCCAAAAGCGAACTGGGTTTCATAAATGATATAACACACTGTATAAAATATTACTTTTTATGTAATTCTAACCCTGTGCAATAATTTTTAATGAAACATCGTCCTGGTTACTTTCGTAACCTCCGTTCCCTGATGGAGGGAACGAGATGTTGTGTCAATGTAGTGACACTAGGGGTCACTCTTGGGAGCCCCAAACACCTCTACTTTTTTTTAAAAAGGCCAATGAGAATTGGCGAGTGGAATTTGCATGCCACTCCCCCGGACATACGGGTATAAAAGGAGCTGGTATGCAACCACTCATTCAGGTTTTGTGCTGAGGAGCCGAGAACAGGTCCCGGCCATTTCAGCGGGTAGTTCAGCGTTGTGGCAAGAGGGACACAACATCTCGTTCCCTCCATCAGGGAACAGAGGTTATGAAAGTAACCAGGACGTTCCCTATCTGTCACTCACTCGATGTTGTGTCGATGTAGTGACACTAGGGGTCCCTATACAAAATGCCACAACTAACTGAACTGTGTTACGTGACCTGGTGGTGTGTGATGGGCAGACCACTGTGTGCCTTGTAGCCAGCACACCAGGCCATCACGTAACCTCCCCCAACGCTCTTATGAGCGTCGAACAGTCCATTAGGAACAAGTTGGCTGCCCAACTTTTGGGACAGGCTAGCCCAGCCGAGGCCTCTTTTCCCTCTCTTTTCTTCCCAGAAAGAGTGGAATTTGTTAACTGACTGGGAGCCATAAGTGTCTGTGTCGGGGGTGTCCCTCCCAAGGGGAAGACACCGCGGAGACCACACCATCCAAAGGGGGGGCGGGGGGGTATTCTGAGTGGAATATGTCACATGGTCTTACCGAGTCTTGTCGGAAGTATGTCATGTGGAGAGGTCCCATGGAAGGTCCTACCCGAAGGGGGAGGAGTTTCTACAGAGCATGACGACCAGGGGCAGAGGGGCCTCTGCCCAAGGAAGACGCAGTTTGCCATCAGGGAAACAATATTGCGGAAGATATCACATGGGGTCGCCTTCGGAGAACCAGCACATGTGGAGCACCTACCTCATTACAGGGGCTCATTAGCGCACGTACTGGGCTGGTCAGTGAGTTTCTCTGCAAACTCAACTGCCAGAGGGCTAAGGAGGAAAGTCATCTAGGGATCACAGTCTGTGAACATGACTGGGAGTCAAGACCTCAAGTTTTCACCTCAAGGCAGGGGAAAGGCGCTATGCGCAAGCGGTACACCCGGCCAGTTTGTCCTGGAACTTACCTGCTCGTGCCTGCCAATACATGGGATGAGACCGGCTCAACCTGGAGATTGTAGAACCTCGCAAAGGTGCCCTCTGATCTGCAGATGTCTGCCATAGAGGCGCCACTGGCCAAGGCCCAGGAGGCCGCCACACTCCTGGTGGAGTGGGCTCATAACCCCGCAGGGGGTGGCACGTCCTGAGGCTGATATGCCATCGTGATGGTGTCAATGACCCAGTGGGCGATCCTCAGTTTGGAGACAGCGCTTCCTTTCCGCTGTCCACCAAAGCAAACAAAGAGCTGCTTGGAGCTTCTAAGGCTCTGCGTGCAATCCAAATAGATGTGTAAAGCTCACACCGGACACAGCAACGACAAGGCTGGGTCTGCCTCCTCCTGGGGCAGCACTTGCAGGTTCACCACTTGATCCCTAAAAGGGGTCGTAGGAACCTTGGGCACATAGCCCGGTCGGGGTCTCAGGATCACGTGAGAGTAACCCGGACCGAACTCCAGGCACGATTCGCTGACAGAGAATGCCTGCAGGTCCCCTACCCTTTTGATGGAAGTGAGCGCAGTCAGGAGGGCAGTCTTCAGCTCAGCTGACTCCAAGGGCTCAAAGGGAGCTCCCTGTAGACCCCGAAGGACTACAGAGAGGTCCCACAAGGGGACAAGGTGCGGTCTGGAGGGATTCAACCTCCTAGTGCCTCTCAGGAACCTGATGATCAAGTTGTGCTTCCCCAAATACTTACCATCTACTGCATCGTGATGAGCCGAAATAGCGGATATGTACACCTTCAGATCAATAAAACCTACCTCCCTTCCCTAAAACTAAACCTAACTGGTAGTCATAAAAAGTAAATGTGACATGAAAAACCTAACTGCTGAAGCAACTAAGTAATTTTTTGGTGCTTCTATGACACTTTCAGCTCACGTATTGAATTGCATGCTCTTTAGAACTCGTACCCCCAGTCCTTTGCATCGCAAGTGCAACTCTATCAGTTTAGCTACCGCGCCACTTAATTGCACTCAAACAAGCTTCTAAATGTAGTTGTTCATGTAATGCAAATGTTAAAGTAGGCCTGAGTGATATGGCCAACAACATTATCACTATAATTTTTGTTCATATCATTCGATATCAATATTTATCATGATATACATTTCTACCATTAATGGGGGTGGAAATGCCTTCCACATGTTTGTTAGACCTCAAGAAATTACAAGTAAATTCCAGAGAGTAAGCTACCTATAAAATACACTCAGTTTAGGATTTAATCTTACATAAGGTGTGTGACCTCTTTTCGATAATATTGTCAATTTCATTATCTTCAGCTGACGTTTGATTTCACTTTTCTTGTGATACGCCACACTCCAGCTCAATAGGTGGTGGTAATGCACCATAAGCTGGACTACCAACTACCAATAAATATCACAAGAAGAAAAAACACTTTCTTGCTTGTGATAGCGCTATGGATCATGAAAAAATGTTTAACTAAATAGTACATAAATAAACAGCATTGGTGTTGATGTCAGAGTTGTTGTTGTGTTCAGTCGATAGCTTACATTGACAGCGCTGTCTTGTTCAGTACACAACGATATCATATTAGCTGGATAGACAGCTAGCTGCTAGCTAACGGATACAGATTCTCATCTGACCTCATAACCGGTTTCCATGACAGCAGGGCTGCGATTCAGTTAGCTAGTTGTGTGTATAAATTTGCCAAACTGCTTGCGTTTTTAGTGACACATACCTGATCTGATCGTCTAGAGGTAGGACATAGGCTAAATATTGAAAATTACTCAAGTTTATTATCAATATCGAATTTTTTTTTTTCCCGATAAATATTGATATTGTTTTATCTCCCAGCCCTACATTAAAATGTAGCACCTTAAAAGTCATGCACTATAGTAAAAGTGTTTTGATGTCATAAGATTGAATTGTGTACAGAACAGGCAAAAAGTAAGCATTAATGAACAGATAATTGGCCGTTTTACTCGTGGTATGTGTGAAAGGGAATAAAACTCCTTGTTTTTCACCAGGAAACTGCCGCGATACATACAACAAACCACATAAAAATAATTTTGAAAAAATGTAGGTATAGTAACGTGATTCTATGAGACCAGGTTGAACTAAAGCCTAATGGCTACTTGAAAAAAAAAAAAAGGGAATGTCGAAATGTCCCACCCAAACTTCATGTCTCAATAGGAAATCACAAAAAAATGTCAACACAAGCTCATCAAGACACACTCATCAAGTGATTTCATGTTGTCTTTGAGAACATGTGTATATTTATGGGGCGTGGGTGAAGGGCCGGTGTTTGGAATTCATTAGTCTAACTTGCTGTCAATGCTAGTCATCATCTTGATGTTGCATGGGGAAATGAACAGCTGAGTAAGAACACTGAGGTTTATAGAGCATGATATGACATTTCTGTTTAGAAAAAAGGGGGCAATTTGATTTAAAAATGTATGCCTGAATCAACTTTTCTAAATTTGTTTATAGATTAGCTCATTCACTTCATTGTGTCTTTATTTGGGTTTATGCATTGCTGTCAGTCTGTGAATTTCTAGGGAAATGCTCTGAGATCGGATCATTTACAGAGGTCTTTCTCATGATCTTGGACATAGCATTCTCACAGGATGGGACAAAATTTTTCCTCTGTCTTTGTGTCATAAAAGCATGCTTCAAAAGCAAATAAACCAATGATCCTAATTTGTTTAATTAACTGTCATTTATGTAAATGTATCTTGTTGACAGGCTGATTTCACGTCTTGACATAATTCTTTTAGGTAATTCCCCTCTGGGTCTTTTGAAACAGAATGAATAGTTATTTGTTGTGGTTGATTCATTCCCAGCTTGGTCAACATTCGGTAGCAATCATTACCATTTTGTTCTTTTTACCTTAGTTGACTTCTGAGAAAATTGTTTATTGATTCTTGTCATTGTGTTTTCAGACAGAATTTTTACTGGCATAGAAGTGATCACTTAAACCCCCAGGCTTGGCAACAGATACAATGAAACATTAATTATAGGAATAGAAGAGAATCTATGACCCTTGAAAACCAAATCTATAGGAAGTCACAACAGCCTCCTCATGCCCGATAAGAACATTGCAGCAATGACATTGGGCAGGACCTGCGCGATTTAGTGTGCCATATACAGTATAATGTAATAATTCAGAAATAATAATTTAATTTTCACATTTTATGAAGAAAATGTGAGTGGTTCTTGTCTGTGCAAAATGACTGCCACGATGTTAAGGCGTGGTGGGTCATTGTCAGGTTGGTTGCTTCCTGGTTCAAGTCAAAAGAGCCCACCCCCAAGTCTCTATGATATTCTGGTTCCTAGATAATACAACTCTGTTTTCGTATGCCAGGTTAAAAGTCAGATTACATAGAAAGGCAATAGCACACCTGCCTCAATAAGCCACATAATTTGAAGTGTCATTCATGTCCGTAGCACAAACAGTGTGGGATGAGTCAAAATCCCTAAATCTTAGTGTGAGCAATAGTAATGCTGATGCTTGCCTTGGCAAGCACCACTAATAAATAATGAAAGACCATCTATGCTATGCTTGTAGTCTGAGAGACTGGAGTAGTGGAATTTTACATGCAATTCTCTGTATAAATGATATATCAGCTTGAGTCAGGCACATGCAAAAGCCACACTGATAAAGACAAGGTTTCACGAAAGAGGATGTGTTTATGCAACACAGTTCTTGGTCACTGTGATAATAAAAATGTTTCTTCACTAAGTGTCTCTGTTCCCTTAGATAAAACTTCTCATCTGAGCTTCCCTTTTCTGTAAGGAAGCTTAAGGTCTCTCAGTTTTGCAGATGGTGCTGTAAAACAACACTTTCTGTTTATGTTGGAGGCTTCAGTACAGAAGATAAGAGGGATAACTCTCCTCCTGCGGTCGCTCTGGCTGAGGTGGAAGGGAGAGTGAAAGGTAACAGCTTTCCATAGCAGCATTAAGGTGGTTCACCTTGTGGAAAATGATGCGGTCTGGTGACCTGAACCCAAGTCAGCTTGATACTGTACAATTCCTAAGGTAGATGCAAGAGAGGTATCTGTGAGGAAAGTATGTGTGTACAAGAGGTTGCATGGCTATTGATTTTTAAAAGTCGACTAGTCGAGCCAATTTGTCGAGACATCATGCTAGGCGCTGAGAAGGACCAAAAAGTGTGAGGACTTAAATGTAAGCCGTCATTCACTAACAATCTTGCTTTGAAAATGTTAATATGAAAATATATTAAGATCTAGACTTAAATGGGGAGACCGAAGGCTAGTGTGTTGTCAAAAGGGCTAAATCTCAATAACTATAATGTTTTGAGTAAAAAAGTCAAATTACACAAATGCATTCTCAAGCAATGGTTTTCAACTGTCTCAAATTTGAAACATTTTTGTGAGTGCTATTCTGCAAACTAAAATTCCAATATCATATTTTTGTAATGACTCTTGAGTAAACAAGTGAACACAATACAACCATTCTGGGATACATTAAGGGCCAACTATATAATGAACATAAGTTTCAATCAAGGTTGAACTGTGTTTTTAGGAAAAGGGCATTTTTCATGTCAGGCCAAGGTGTAATGTCACATTTTTATTTTGGCAAGTTATTGTTATTGGGGCAAGTTATGCCATATGTAATTTTGTAGTTTTATGCAATTTATTCAAGAAATAATTCACCCAAAAATGTAAATTCTCTCATAATTTACTCACCCTCATACCATCCCAGATCTGTATGACTTTCCTTCTTCTGCTGAACACAAACCCTAAATGTAATCCTTAAGACTCCAGTGGTTAAATCCATGTCTTCAAAAGTGATATGATAGGTGTGGGTGAGAAACAAATAAATATGTAAATCCTTTTTAAGGGAGGAGAATTTACAATAAAAAGGACTTAAATCTGTTTCTCACCCACACCTATCATATCGCTTCTGAAGATATGGATATAACCACTGGAGTCGTGTGGATTACTTTTATGCTGCCTTCATATACTTTTTGGATCTTAAAAGGTCTGGCCACCATTCACTTCTAAGAGCTGAGATATTCTATTAAAAATCTTCGTTTGTGTTCTGCAGAAAAAAGTAAGTCATAAACATCAAGGATGGCATTAGGGTGAGTAAATAATGAGAGAATTTAAATTTTTGGGTGAAGTATCCCTTTAACTACAATTACTGTTTGGTCAAAACAATATTTTGATATACATTTTGACATTTAATCGTAGAAAACATTCCCTGTCTTAGGTCAGTTAGGATCACTACTTTATTTTAAGAATGTGAAGTTTCAGAATAATAGTAGAGAGAATTATTTATTTCAGCTTTTATTTCTTTCATCACATTCCCAGTATGTAAGAAGTTTACATACATTTTGTTAGTATTTGGTAGCATTGCCTTTAAATTGTTTAACTTGGGTCAACAATTTTGGGTAGCCTTCCACAAGCTCCTCACAATAAGTTGCTGGAATTTTGGCCCATTCCTCCAGGCAGAACTGGTGTAACTGAGTCCGGTTTGTTGGCCTCCTTGCTCACACACACTTTTTCAGTTCAGCCCGCAAATTTTCTATCGGATTGAGATCAGGGCTTTGTGATGGCCACACCAATACCTTGAATTTGTTGTCCTTAAGCCATTTTGCCGCAACTTTGGAGGTATGCTTGGGGTCATTGTCTATTTGGAAGACCCATTTCCTGGCTGATGTCTTGAGATTTTGCTTCAATATATTCACATAATTTTCCTTCCTCATGATGCCATCTATTTTGTGAAGTGCATTAGTCCCTCCTGCAGCAAAGCACACCCACAACATGATGCTGCCACCCCCATGCTTCACGGTTGGGATGGTGTTCTTCGGCTTGCAAGCCTCACCCTTTTTCCTCCAAACATAACGATGGTCATTATGGCCAAACTGTTCAATTTTTGTTTCATCAGACCAGAGGACATTTCTCCAAAAAGTAAGATCTTTGTCTCCATGTGCACTTGCAAACTGTAGTCTGGCTTTTTTTATGGTGGTTTTGGAGCAGTGGCTTCTTCCTTGCTGAGCAGCCTTTCAGGTTATGTCGATGTAGGACTTATTTTACTGTGGATATAGATACTTGTCTACCTGTTCCCTCCAGCATCTTCACAAGGTCCTTTGCTGTTGTTCTGGGATTGATTTGCACATTTCTGCACTACGTTTATCTCTAGGAGACAGAATGTGTCTCCTTCCTGAGCGGTATGATGGCTGCATGGTCCCATGGTGTATATACTTGCATACTGTTGTTTGTACAGATGAACGTGGTACCTTCAAACGTTTGGAAATTGCTCCCAAGGATGAACCAGGCTTGTCCACATTTTTTTTTTTCTGAGGTCTTGGCTGATTTCTTTTGATTTTCCCATGATGTCAAGCAAAGAGGCACTGAGTTTGAAGGTAGGCCTTAAAATACATCCACAAGTACACCTCCTATCAGAAGCTAATTGCCTAAAGGCTTGACATCATTTTATGGAATTTTTCCAAGCTGCTTAAAGGAACAGTTAACTTAGTGTATGAAGATTTCTGACCCACTGGAATTGTGATATAGTCAATTAAAAGTGAAACAATCTGTCTGTAAACAATTGTTGGAAAAATTACTAGTGTCATGCACAAACTAGATGTCCTAAACGACTTGCCAAAACTTGCCAAAATTTGCTAATATTAAATCTGTGGAGTGGTTAAAAAATGAGTTTAAATTACTTCAACCTAAGTGAATATAAACTTCTGACTTCAGCTGTATTTGTTACCTTTTACAGTATTGCTTTTTTTTGTCCTTCGTAATTGTTTTGCGGTTTAAATTTAGCTGAAAAGCCTTTAAAAAGGGTATAGAAGGCTATTTAATAGCAGGATCCCATTTGGACAATTTATCCCATATACTGTGACATCATGCCCTGCAACGTGTTTTAAATTAACTGTATCTTTTTTTCTCTGGCCAATAATAGTGGAATTGTGCACTGTCTTTTTTTGTAACCAATCCTACAAATGTGCCTAGAGAAACTGACTTTCAAAAATAAACCCACCCTGAGAAATATTCTCAATGTGGAGTAAAAGGTGTGACGACTAGCCCTGGTCTCCCCTATTCTTCAAGTCTATTTAAGTCTCTTGAATATAAATAGTTTTCAGATTGTTTTTAGCTGACCTAATTTTCCTCCTTTGATTAATTAAATGAATTGTGTAAATATACAATGAAACTCTAAAGCAGCAACAGTGTTGAGGCTGTATTTTACATGGCTCATTCCTTCACATGTCCCCCAGGGTCTCCACAAGACCTTGAACCTCTGGCACTTATCTAATTAGCTCAGGGAAACACTGAATTATTAAACTTATATAAATCATTCAGAGCACAAGCCTAATGTCTGCCATGATCACAGGAGGTAGCAGGACATGGAGCAATAATGTCACTGCCTACCGTCCAGCTGTCAGCATGACTAATTTTTGAAAGGCATTTGTCAGCCATATCAGTTAAATACCAGCGATACCTCTGGGTAACTTTACCCCAACATTCTTTTACATGCTGTGTCTTTTCAGATAGCAGCAGTATTTTAATCTGAGATATTAGTGTTTTTGGCAACTTCATCTTGTGTATTAGTCTGGGAACAATCATAATTTTTGTCCACTTCCAACAGCTGGAAACGATTGTGCTTACTTTTAATGCGTCATTGTAAACACGCCTGATCTGGAAAAATTAAAATAAACATCCTTCATCATCCTATCTAAGAGATTGTTCAGACAATCAAAGCAGTAATATTGCTCGCTTAATTATGATAATGTAACATTGAGGGCAAAATTTGTCAGTAGATTTTTGTTTATAGCAGTTTTTATCCTTGCAGTCTTGAGACGATGGTAGTTGCCTTAAGTTTTGTCCCACTGACCTTTCTTGGCAGCAGCTCATATTGAAGTTGGAAAGAACAACTCTTTTTGGTTTTATGTAACCACTTGGGCTAATATTTGTGGACACAAAGCTTTCCAGATTCAAATTTCTTTGGCTTACTTGATTGATTCCAGAGAGACATCTCCAGGCCCTTTCACATGACTCGCATCAAGACTTCAGTGTACCTCTCAACACAAGCGTCATGGGCCATTTTGACCTTCACATGAAAAAATTGCAAACTGTGCCACAGATGTTGTTACGAGGTTTCTTGGAAGCAAAAAGTGAGAATTCTACACTGTAAACAGTTAAAATAGTGAACACAAGAAAAAGAGGGAACATAAACAAAATAGTAAAATAGCAGAAGAAAAACCCCAGACATTAAATATTTTTTCTCTTAAAGATGCACTCAGTAACTTTTTTGTTTGTGTTAACTTGGACTTGCAGTGATACCTAGCTGTGTGGATGCATCATTATAACAAATCAGTTTCAGATGCCATTTTTGAAATTCACTATTTTCACAGTCAGCCATAATTAAATTATTCCAAGAGTGAAAGTGTCCAATAACAGGGCAGTTACTGAGATTAAGTGAGTAGTATTCGGCTGGTCATGTGATTTTAACATGGCTGCCCCCATGAGTGGACCCTCTCCATGTAGAATAAAACCGCCTTTTTAAGGCTTCTGATATGACTCTTTGTATAACGTGAGTGACCATGATTTTATACATACTGTATGTTTCAAAAGTACAATTAATTTCTTTAGGAGTAAAACGTTTTTAATGAGGAAAAAATTACTGAATGCACCGTTAATGTCATGATATGCCTTCAACGAGTCGTACAATTTGATGTAGATGTGCACAAGGTCAATATCTCTTCCATCTTTTCAAAATGAGAAATTGTGCAAATTGTTCAGTAATCATTGGCTGTGCTTTACAAGGTAAGTGGCAAACTAAATGAAGTTGAACTTGAGCTTTTAGTTACAGTGCTTGGTCTGTGCGCAACGCTGCAACATTGTAAGGGGCCGTTCACACGAACACAGTTTTCTGTCTGTGTGCACGGTTTATCAGTTGATTTACTATGAACAGTAAAGGTGCACTGGATGGACGTCTTTGACCGTTGTGCCACATCTCGCTGTTTTTTTCAGTGTTTTGACATGACTGTCGTATTTTTTTAGACGCTGTTCTGTCCAATTCGGTGCACTGTGTGTATTTGCTTTTTCTTGCGTGAAACGCTATTAACTCCCTTGCTAGTGCCAGAATTCATGTTTGTCATATATACTGATTTACAACAAAGGGAGCTAGCTAGCGAGACAAGACGCAGCCTCTTTTAAAGGAATAGCTCACCCAAAAATGAAAAATCTCTCATCATTTACTCACCCTCATGCCATCCCAGATGTGTATGACTTTCTTTCTTCTGCTGAACACATAAACAAAGATTTTTGAAGAACATTTTAGCTCTGTTGGTTCATACAATGCAAGTGAATGGTGACCAAAACTTTGAAGCTCCAAAAAGCACATAAAGGCAGTATAAAAGTAATACATATGACTCCATTCTTCTTAAGTGATCTAATTGATTTTGGGTGAGAACATACCAAAATATAAATCCTTTTTTTCATTGTACATCATTGCAGTCTCCAGACACGATCATGATTTTAAGCTTGATTACACTTTCTAGTTCTTGACGCATGCGCAGGGTGCTAAATGGCACTAGGAAGAGTAATCGAGCTTGAAATCATGATCGCCAAGAGGACTGATGTTACATTTTAGTCTGTTCTCCCCCAAAACCAATTTGATCGCTTCACAAGACATGAAGTAAAACAATTGAGTCTTATGGATTACTTTTATGTTGCATTTATGTGTTTTTTGGAGCGTCAAAATTCTGGCCACCATTCACTTGTATTGTATGAACTTACAGAGTTGAAATATTCTTTGAAAAATCTTCATTTGTGTTCTGCAAAAGAAAGAAAGTCATAAACATCTGGGATGGCATGAGGGTGAGTAAATGATGAATGAAATTTCATTTTTGGGTGAACTATCTTTTAACTGCGAGCCATATGGACATGTGTTTGGTGCATGTGCACTACAACTGCTGATATTCTTTTAATACAGTAAATGGCAGGAGCATGCACTAGCGATGCACAAAGACATGGGTATCTACAAAACCTTGTTAATATGCCACCCCACCTCCGCTTCATTTCAATTAAGAAAATTACATTTTAGTTAAATTAACAATAATTCATGCTTAACTGAATAAAGTTTATTAAACAATTAAGGCAGGCAACGAGAGAGTGCAGGCAATGTGATTATAACAAGCAATGTGGTGGATTAGAAGAGACGAAGGCTCAGTGAAAATGTTGCCTAGCATTAGAAAATGAAAGGAAAGAAGCGAGAGAAATCAAGGTGAGTATAAGAGACTGTCATTGTCTCTGTTGTGCTTGATCTATTACAGATAAACGTGCCACCATAGCTGGGAATACAAAGATAGCATCCTTCCCCTTGGGCAGTGTCTTGCCTTTCAAAGACTATTTTAACCATTTTCTACTCTGTACAATGATAACGAGCTCTGCGGAAAAGGCGGCATTTGAGATACATGCCCCAGGCCCCAGCTCAAATTAAAGCGGCCCCTTTCCCTTGAAGAACACATTTAAATATTTTCTTTGTTTTAAGTAACGTTATTGAGAACATTACTTTTTCTCTATTTTCTTGCTCTCCTAATCACAGCCGCCTGTACCCGACCAAAGTGATTTACACATCCACAATTATTGGATAATCCCCACTGTCATTACTGCAGGCATCTGCTCTGTCACAGTGCTAAGAGCTTTTGGCTACGCTTCTGCTAGGTTATTGTGCTCTCCTGTAGTGAGGCGACCTGCCTTCATTCCGCCATGTTAAACTCTATTTAAGTCAATGAAATAAAATTAGGATTATACAGTAGCTGTGTAAAGTGCAGTTGTGGTTTGTGTGTTGACGATAATGTTTTTCACGAGTCTAGGTCTTGGGGAGGTCAGCCAAGGATACCGAGGCTGTTGACACGGGCCTTGCAAAAAAATTAAAAAATTACCATGTTAACCTTAGTTTCTGGCAGCGGCGTAGCTAGACCCTGGCTGATAGGGCTGAAGCCCCGAATCTTTTGTTAATTGCCTGAATGTTTTTTTATGATGGAAAAAAAGTAAAGGCTTAATGTTCATTACATCAGGGTACAAAAGCAACAACGCAGGCTGCAATTCTGTCTTCAAATGTAAATTAATTCCTATCAGTGAGCCTAACTTGCATTAACTGACAGTTCGCACTTTGACTTTTACCTGCTGTTCGTGCTCAAGTTCATCAGACACGTTATGAACGCCTTAAGGGACCTTTCTATTTTCTCTCACAGGGGTGTAGCTTTTCTGTATTAGAGGCATTGGGGTTTTATTATGCAAGCCTTATTTCTAAATATATAATCTATATACCTCATTTCTAATCTTCATTTGTTTTTAACAATCCACACACCAAGAAGATTTTAATGCTTGCACCAGTCAAACTGTTTGGTTAAAGGGAAAAAAATCTCAATATTAGGCTAAACCCTAATTGTTATTTGACAGGTAGGGTGGTCATTTTTTAAGTCGTGGAAGGAAGGATTCTTCTTATTTTTATATTTTAATATGCTCTGTGGGCTAAGCCCTGGATGTCACTGAAGTCTAGCAACACCCCTGGCTTCTGACAAAAAAGGATACACCTACAGTTATACACTACAGATATTGTTGTAAGGAGTGGTGGTGGTGTAGTGGACTAAAGCACTGAACTGGTAAGTGGAAGGTTGTTGGTTTAATCCCCACAGCCACCACCATTGTGTCCTTAAGCAAGGCACTTAACTCCAAGTTGCTCCAGGGGGATTGTCCCTGTAATCAGGGCACTGTAAGTTGCTTTGGATAAAAGCATCTGCCAAATGCATAAATGTAAAATCAATATACATTTTATATGGCATTTTTTTTTTTAACACTGTAAAACACTTTCCGATTTTTTCTGTCACTTCATTTATTTAACTATTTTTTATTTCTATGACGTGGTGGTCAATATCATTGGACACAAATTTACAATTTACAAAAATGCACAATTTACAAATTTACAAAATGGAGGACTCAAGATGGCGCCGAGTATGGCTACTGCGTTGCGAGCTCCAACACAACATTGTAGTGTTTTGTTTGTTTTGTTTACAATTCTAATGTTTTTTGTCTTGGATGTTGTCTGCCTTATTGCCTATGACAGACAAACACTTTTGGACATTGGTTCTGCAATTACACACCGTAAACCGGACTTCAAATTCCTCAATGCCGACCCACTGTTTACAAACACGCCAGTGGAGCCATTTGTCTGGGCAGCCTGGCAGCAGAAACGCAAAAGGAAAAGGGGAAACAGAGCCGGCGTTCTCATCAGAGTAAGACGTCGTGCAAATCGACCCCCGCTACCCAGTATTCTACTGGCAAATGTTCAGTCTCTGGACAACAAGCTCTGCTAGCTGAGAGTGCGGATCTCTTTCCAACGAGAGATGAGGGACTGCTGCATTATCTGCCTTACGGAAACTTGGATGTCTGCGGAGATTCCAGATTCAGCCATTGAACCCGCGGGGTTCTCCGTGCACGGAGCAGACAGAGCGAAAGACCTCTCAGGTAAAAGCAGAGGTGGTGGTGTATGTTTTATGATCAACAAATCCTGGTGTGATCAGAGGAACGTACATTCTATCAAGTCTTTCTGCTCTCCTGATCTGGAATTTCTCATGCTTCTGTGTCGACCATTCTGGCTACCGAGGGAATTCACAGCAGTCATTATCACTGCTGTGTACATCCCCCCACAAGCCGACACAGACCGGGCACTCAAGAAACTGTATGGGATTATAAGCAAGCAGGAAACCGCGCACCCTGAGGCTGCATTCATTGTGACTGGGGACTTTAATAAAGCCAGTTTCAAATCAGTCACACCAAAATACCACCAACACATTAGTTTTAACACACGAGGGGACCAGGTTTTGGACCACTGCTACTCTCCCTTCCGGGATGGCTACAAATCCCTCCCCCGCCCACCATTTGGCAAATCGGACCACTCTTCCATTCTGCTTCTGCCTGCTTACAGGCAGAAACTGAAACAGGAAGCACCCACCCTCAGAACAATCCAGTGCTGATCGGACCAATCAGACTCTATGCTACAAGACTGTTTTGATCACGTGGACTGGGAGATGTTCCGGTCCGCCTCTGATGATGAAATGGAGCTTTACGCTGATAACGTAACGTGTTTCATCAGAAAGTGCGTAGAGGATGTCGTTACAACCAGAACAATACAGATCTACCCGAACCAGAAACCTTGGATTAATAGCGATGTTCATGCGGCACTTGATGCGCAGACCTCCGCTTTTAATTCCGGGAATGCGGAGGAGCATAAACAAGCCAGTTATGCCCTCCGAAAAATCAGAACAGCAAAACGTCAGTACAGGAACAAGATTGAAGGACAGTTTAACACCACCAACTCTAGAAGCATGTGGCAGGGAATTAATATCATCACAGACTTTATAGGGAATAAAAACTCCGCTGTGAACACTGCTGCCTCTCTTCCGGATGAGCTAAATACTTTTTATGCTCGTTTCGAGGGAAATAACACCGCCCTCGCGGAGAGAGCTCTCGCGGCCGAAGCTACAGAGGTTGGTTCACTCTCCGTCTCTGTAGCAGATGTAACCCGATCCTTCCGACGGGTGAATATCCGCAAAGCCGCGGGTCCAGACGGCATTCCAGGCCGTGTCATCAGAGCGTGCGCGAACCAACTGGCTGGTGTTTTTACGGAGATTTTCAACCTTTCCCTCTCTTTGCCTGTAGTCCCCACATGCTTTAAAACATCCACCATTGTGCCTGTTCCAAAGCAATCCAAAATCACTTGTTTAAATGACTGGCATCCTGTCGCTCTGACCCCCATCATCAGCAAATGCTTTGAGAGACTAATCAGAGATTACATCTGCTCTGTGCTGCCTCCATCACTGGACCCATTGCAGTTTGCTTACCGCAACAACCGCTCCACTGATGATGCCATTGCATCTACAATACACACTGCAATCTCCCACCTGGAAAAAATAACACTTATGTGAGAATGCTGTTTGTAGACTACAGCTCAGCATTCAACACCATAGTGCCCTCCAAGCTTGATGAGAAACTCCTGGGCTTAAACAGCTCGCTGTGCAGCTGGATCCTGGACTTCCTGTCAAGCAGACACAAGGTGGTTACAATAGGCAGCAACATCTCCTCATCACTGACCCTCAACACTGGAGCCCCGCAGGGCTGTGTTCTCAGCCCAGTCCTGTATTCTCTGTACACACATGACTGTGTGGCAACACACAGCTCCAGTGCCATCATTAAGTTTGCTGATGATACGACGGTGGTAGGTCTGATCACTGACAATGATGAAACACCCTACAGAGAGGAGGTGCACACTCTGACACACTGGTGTCAGGAGCACAACCTCTCCCTCAATGTCAGTAAGACAAAGGAGCTTGTGGTGAACTTCAGGAGAAGAGACAGAGAACACAGTCCCATCACCATCAATGGAGCACCAGTGGAGAGAGTCAGCAGCTTCAAGTTCCTGGGTGTCCATATCACTGAAGCCGTTGTGAAGACGGCTCATCAGCGCCTCTTCTTCCTGAGACGGCTGAGGAAGTTTGGAATGAACTGCCACATCCTCACACGGTTCTACACCTGCACTGTAGAGAGCATCCTGACTGGCTGCATCTCTGCCTGGTACGGCAATAGCACCGCCCACAACCGCAAAGCACTGCAAAGGGTGGTGTGAACTGCCAGACACATCATCGGAGGTGAGCTTCCCTCCCTCCAGGACATATATACCAGGCGGTGTGTGAAAAAAGTTCAGAGGATCATCAGAGACTCCATGGACTGTTCTCACTGTTACCATCAGGCAGGCGGTATCGCAGCATCAGGACCCGCACCAGCCGACTTCAATAAAGCTTCTTCCCCCAAGCAATCAGACTTTTGAGCTCTTGATCTCCCACGATCAAAATACATCAGCACTGCACTTTATTACTCTTACTCTTATATCTCACACCGGACTGTCATACATTATATTATTATTATATTATATTCTCTCTTAACAACACACTGGCAACTTACTATCAACCGATACAACCTACTGTACATTTTAAATATACTATATATACTTTTTTATTTTATAATGTGTATTCTATATTGTGTGTATTGTATACTGTACATTGTATGTTATTATTTGTATATTGTGTTGTGTGTAATTATGTGTATATTAGATTTTAAATTGTGTTGTAAATCTGATGTTTATTGTAAATTGGTATATGTCTCATCACTGTCACGACTACAGTGTTGCTCGGAACTGCACCCAAGAATTTCACGCACTATTGCACTTGTGTATATGGTTGTGTGACAATAAAAGTGATTTGATTTTCATTTGATTTGAATATTAGTAAAACAGGATACACCTACAGTTATTGATCATGTTGTAAAACCAGTGTCAATTTTATATGGCTTCTTCTTTAAGCAGTGTAAAGCACTTACAGAATCTTTCTGTCACTTCATTAATTAAAATACAATTTAATTTAATTTAATTTTTAATAACATTTAATTTTATTTCTATGACATTGTGGCCAATATCATTGTACAATTGTATTTTATTTTATTTTTTCTTTGACGTGGTCGTCAATATCATTGCAAAGTTATACAATTGACATATTTACACTTTACAGAAAATTTACTATGGTAACCTTTGTTTCTGTTTCAGTTATGAAATTTTTTGTAAAACCACTTTACAGTGTAAAACCCTTTCAGGATCTTTCTGTCACATTTTATTTTATTTTATTTTATTTTATTTTATTTTTATGACATGGTGGTCAGCATTATTATACCCTCTCAGAACAAAAAAGGCAATCACGAAGTCAGTTCATTTTTATTTATATAGTGCTTTTCACAACACACATAATTTCAAAGCAGCTTTACAGAAAATTACGCTTCAACAGAAAAAACTGCAATATAGTAATGTCTTCGAGTCATAATAGTATTGTTTAAATATATATATATATATATATATATATATATATATATATATATATATATATATATATATATATATATATATATATATATATATTTTTCAAATGTTTAATCATTTTTTAAAAGATTGTCTGTGACTTGTGCAGTATAGATTTAAAATCTTGTTTTGACTATAAAAAATCTGCCAGTACAGTAAGACAAAATACATGTTAAAAATACGTTCTCTGAAAAACCTAAATATCTTATGCTGTGTTGTTTCTAAAACAAGATGAATCTAATTGATCTTGTTTTAAGGATTTTTAGATATTTTTACAGGAAAACAATACAAAAATTATTATCAAGAATATGATTTTTGCCCTAAAATCAAAGGTCTCACTAGAAAAAAAAGAAATTATGATACCGTGTGAATTTTCTTGATAATAAAATATGATCGTGCCTGGTAATGTGTATGTAAAATGGCTAGAAATAGCATTTTAGCTTAGCATAAAGCTTACAATTTACACAAGGTTTATTTCTATTTCTTCTGCTTCAGACTTCAAACTTACTTCTCTGTCTGCTCGTATGAATGTAACACATCATAAGAAAGTGTTTCACCACTGTTCAAAAGCACTTTGGATCACATCATTTATATGTATAAATGTTTTCCATCTGAAAGGACTAAATATTAAATGAAACAAATGACAATAAAATGCAAAGTAATCTCTTCAGTAATCAAAATACTTTTGAATGTAATTAATTACCAATGATTTAAATTGTAACCGTAGTGGAATACAGGTACTTATATTTTGTATTTTAAATACATAATTCCTTTCCATGTTTTCCGTTACTCCCCAACCCTGTGTGTGTATATATATAAATATATATATATATATATATATATATATATATATATTGCCAGAAAAACACAATTTACAATTAATTCTCACCTTTCTCACTTAAAAGATCACCTTTCTTCACAAAAATATGTCTGTCATATTTACCAGCTCACTGTCTGTTAGTCAAATACCCATTAATGTAATGGCACAAGTTAATTTAATGGCAACTTTAGTAAGCAATTTTGCTGAAAGATTCTCCGGCAAACCTTGGGTTTCTAACTTCTTTAAAAAAAAAATTATCTTTATGTAGTCTGAAAGTTTTCATTCAACTGACTACTGTTTTTTATTTTCTATGTTCTACCCTTCTAGATGTTTCCTTTAATTTTTCTATCAAACAAAGGCTATTCATTGCAGGAATGATCTTTTCAAATCTCATTCAGTCTATCACTTCTTTAATGGAAGCATATATTGCATAACGGCCTTGGAGTTGTCTCTCATAGCTAGAATGCATTCATAACTACATTCCTGTCATATTTTAGTCTTTATAAACACTACAGAAATGTATTTCTTTAATCAAGGAAGAAATGTTTTCATAATCTTTTATGTACCTGTTTGTTTTCATTTTAACCCTAAATGTATAAGACAGCGATTTGCACTCCAGCTCGGATAAATTACAGCAGGGATTTGGATGACTCAGATCCAGCAGTGAGTGATTGAGATGGATGATCTTTTTTGTCAACCATTTTGTGTTTACGATGGGGGAACACATTGTGACCCTCCACTCCAAGCCACTGGAGGCCATGCTGGCAAAGGGGAGGAATGATGTTTAAAGACAGAAGAGCCCAACTGCAGAATGTGGTTTAACGAAGCCCAAATGAAATTAATAACCTTGGTGTCCCAGCAGTAGACCAACACAAATTAAAATATGTTATGGGAGCTTAGAGTCTCCCAGATTGTTCTTTTTTCAAGGTGATAATGATATTGAAAGTTTTGCCCACTAGCCCATAATTTAAAAATGTTCTGCTATAATTCAGTATCTCACTAGACAGAAAAGGACATCACTGTTCTACAGTCCAAAAAACAAAAAAATGTCCTGTTTGAACACGTCCCATTGTTTGAAACATTGGAGGTGATTTGGGACAAAGACATTGAAGATCACCTTGGGTTATCCAGTTCAGTCAATGATTTACATTGTACACCTACAGTATGTCTCTTCTGATTCAAGCTGTGAGAGTCTCATTCACATAAAATTACTCATTAATTTGGTACTGACCAACTGGTTAATGGATACTCTGCCTTGATTAGGTATTATTGTTGATCATAAGCTATTCTAGTTACTGTTCACAAAAAAGAGGCCATTGGGACAATGTGTGCACTCCCAGGAACCACAGCAATGCTGTGGTATTCACGTATTTCAAGAAACCCAGCTCAGAAAACAGTTTAAAACAGTTTAAGGTGGTTTGTTGGGCTTAGGTGGTTTAAGCTGGTTTAGCTAGTTGGCCAGCTGGTCTCCCAACCAGACCAGTTCACAAGTGGCCAAAACCATTCTAAAACCAACCTTACAAGCTTGGCCAGGCTAGGAGATGAGCTCACCAGTTTAGGCTGGTTTTAACTGCTTTTCTACAGGAAAGGTGGCTGACAATGCATGAAATACAATGGAAAGGGATTCATAAATGTGCGTATTTACTGTAAGTGTGTGTGTGCACATGCATGCAATATGGCTGGGCCTCCTGACTCTCTGACAGAGTGGATGGGCTCTCCAGGCTGCTAACAGCAGGGGAGAGCAGTGATGAGCTCATTCCTGTCCTACTGGCAGGAAGGAAGCAGCAGACTCCAGACTCGCAGCCCTCAGGCCTCAGGTGCTGCTGCACTGCTCATTTAGCTCCTGGCTGCTCTGAGAACACCAGCAACCACCGCAGGCAGATGAAAACCTGCTTTCAGACAATCAGGATCACAGGCAACAAACAAAGACTACTAAACTGAAGACAGACATTCTCCCCTTACTTTGATTTGATTTATGCTTGCTAGGATTTCAACATTGGTATGTCATCCTAAAATTCCCAGTTGTGTGTTAGTAGTTGTTCATAAACACCCTAAGTTTATATGAATCCAGATAAATATGTGTTGTTTTTTTGACTAGTCTCTTGTCCATATGATATGCTGTACAATAATTAAAATCAAATTCAAAGATTTATTTCAAAACTTCAAAAAGGATATAGCTTAAAGAGGTTGTCATCCAAGATATGACTTAAGTTTTGCATTGAAATTCAACTGTCATACACTTCGCTCAAATGCTGAAGATGATAAAACCAGTGTTTATTGGAATAAATCAGTTCACACAGCAGCCATTTTGGTAACACCCCCAGGTAGTGTCTTTTAAAGAATCAGCTAGCGCGTTTACATGCACTAGAGTTGCCACACAATTGCTACCAACTTGCCGCCACTCATTATTTTCAGTAATGCAAATGAGCATATTATTTCCCACCAATGTTTGCCAGAAGTTTGCAGCTCTTCACCGGTAGCGGTGAACCTGCCGCAAACCTTTGGCGACAATGAAGAGTTTGCCACAAAGCTCATTTGCATGTGAAAATAAATGAGAATTTCCAGCAAGTTTGCAGCAAGTTTGTGGCAACTCTAGATTTTTTTTTTGTAAGGGATCTGATCTTATACTGATTATGCTTAACAAGCCAACAACATATAAGGCCATGTAAACAACTTTAATGTTTTTCCTTTAATGGGGTAAGGTAATAAACTACTTAAGAATAAACCGATCAGCACTCATAGCATTTTGCGATGCATGTAAAAACCTTCCAGCATTTTTACCGGTTGATCCAATCAGTGCAAGTGAGTGCATGCCTGTTGACATCAAAAGCACAGAATAACCTGGAATGCATTTCCCAAAAGCTTAAGTTGATCATAGAGACCATTGGCGCCAATGATTTCTACGGTCTACTTAGACTTACAATGCTTTTGGGAAACGCTGCCCTTATCATTTTAAATAAATTAATGTAAACACGGTTTTCTAGCATTGCTGTTTTTTATTTTTTTATTTTTTTATAAGCACATTTTTGGTAGTTATTAGCATATTGGTGTGCATGTTAACACAATCAATGGGTCTGTTCCAAAACTTAGTGTGCTGCCTTGCTGTCTCCTGCCTACATAGACAGCTGTCTTCTATGGCAGCATCCTTTCTATAATGATGCCTAATAAGAGAGTGATTTGGAATGCTCTACCTAGGCGGCAGTTCCGCGCATCATTCAAATACCACTCCTCTCGTGCAGTGCATGCGAAACTAGACTCCAGAGAATATTTAGCAAAAATGGGCCACTTCTATTAAAATTAATAGGTAAAATGGTCAGTTTTATATGATATTAAACTATTTTGTATCGATACTTTTCGGTATTGAACGGATTAGATGTATATTTATAATCAGCATTTCTCCCGCTTCATCCACCATCTTGGATTTATTTTTCAGCCGAGCTCATCACAGTGCATTCTGGAATCACTTACCCAGGATAAATATGATGATACCTTAGAATTAGCCAAAACAAGATATCTTAAGAGACAGCATAATTAAGACACCTACCTTTTGGAACAGCCTTCGCATCGGGAGCATGCCTATAATGTCTTAAAATGCTGCCTCCAAAGGAAGCTTACTAGGTTTTGGAACAGACCCAACATTTTGTTTTAGTCTTTTGATGAAAATATCCTTTAAATTTAATCAATATTACATCGTGTCATATTCATTAATTTAAGTCAATTTTACTCTGACTAAAATTAATGTTTAGTCAAAGAAAATAACATGCTTTACTTGACAATAATATAAGGACTATCCATCTTAAGATGGTAGCTGTGTTTTGAAAACAGGGTAGCTGGTTTCTAGCTGCTCCAATCTGGTCATAAGCTGGTCCAACCTGGGAGACCATCTAGGACTAGCTAGTCAAGCTGATTTTTGGAACATGGTAGCTGGTCGACCAGCTAAGGACCAGCTTGGAACAGCTAGAAACAGCTACCATATTCCCAAACACAGCTCCCAGCTTAAGCTGGATTTTCCTGCAGGGAAATGTGAATACTTTGTCGAATTATAATGTAGCAAATTTTAATCAAATATTCCCAATTTCGAAAAATGTATAAACATTTATTGATTTTAACCTGCATCAAACATAAAAGATAAACAAAATACAACATTTAAAAACTGTCCTTGTTGTTAAAACCTAAGCTCTTAAAAGCATGTAATAAGTATATTGAAGTAGGCTATTACCTACTGTTATTACTTTTCCACGTGTACGTTATCTGTAGTGCATTTTTACAATACCAGGGACTATACAATGCAAGTTACACATCCTGACCTGTACGTAACCTGTTGTGGCAGGGCGGAGGGCAGGGCCAGGTCGTGATTCCGCTCACCCGGCCCCTAATTAAGCTGATGAAGCCCGAGAGGGATAAAGGCGACCGGAGACGGCGGTGCGACAGAGAGAGAGAGTTACGGGCAGCTGTCTGACACCTGTGTGTGGTTGTGTCTTTTTGGTTCAGTTTCGTATTAAACTATTATTTATATTATCAAACTGGTTCTCGCCTCCTCCTTTCCATTGAACTTTGTTACACCTGTGTATTTGCTTCATTGTCTATGCAGATGTAAGTTTTAATATTGGCAGAGGCTATTTGCACTGTGCAAATAGCGATAGATGCTATTTGTGTTCAGCTCTGTCTGCTCACGCAGCTCATTCTTTGATTGGATTAATTCTTCCTAGATTTTTCTTCTTTTAAAAAGTTAATATGTTGTATCACTTTTTTTTCATGCCATTTTATGTCTTAATAAAAAAAACTATAATTATCGCCATGATACGTCTTTTTCGTCTTGTCTTTGTTAGCATTGACGAAACCAAAAAAAAAAAACCTTTGTCAATATACATTTTCGTTACTAATTTTGTTGTCAGGATTATCACTCTGCCCCTTAAAAAAATCTTGAGTTCTGGCAAACTAGCCGCAAACTAGCCGCAAATTTGCCACTCATTATTTTCATATGTAAATGAGCTTGTGATTTGACGCAAATGTTTACCAGAAGTTTGCAGCTCTTCACCAGTAGTGGTGAACCTGCACCAAATTTGTGGCAACAATGGACAATTTGCCACAAAGCTCATTTGCATGTGAAAATAATCAGTGGTGAATTTGCGACAAGTTTGCGGCAAATTTGCCACGAGGGGAATCATGCAAGTACAGCTAATTTCTACATGAATGGGGAATGATTGAAATCTACAAAACTGTTTTCCAAGATTATATTTCAGTCAAGCTATTGAGTGTAGCAATTTCTCCCATTTTTCTATGAGTGGTCTGCTTCCTGTCTCTAATAAAATGTTCTTCATGTGATGCCACAACATCCACGCATATTCCACACCAGCCACATGGTGAAAGACAATATTAAGACAGGTGTACAATCTTTAGCAAACGTTTTCCAAATGCAACTCTACCCTGTGTATTTGGCTGAAATGTCCCTTTTCGGCACTGATAACGTGAGAGTGAGCAGTGAGGAGAATTTGAACTCACAGGTGTTGTCACCTCAGGGAATAGGCGGCCATGACAAAGACATCTGACAGGGAACACATCTCACCTATTGTCAGGTGTCTGTTACACTTAGTCTAATGCTGTTGACAGCTCCTTACACAACTTTTTACTAAAACTGAGTGGGGATTAGTTCATTATCTCTTCATTATCACAACATTTGTATTTGAGAAAAATCACACCGAATCAGCATTAAGTAGTCTTCAATTGCCCTTCATTTGCATGTATGCTATGTCAGTTGTATTTACAAACACAGTCACAGTCGCTCTTCACAGTCAATGTTTTGTTGCGTGATTATTGGTTAGACCTAGTTAATACACACAAGGGGGTCCAAAAATTATGAGATCACTGGTGAAAATGCATCTTATGTAAAGCATTTTTTCTGTTACAAATTATATTATGAGCATAACAATGTAAGTGAAAATTAGCATGAATTTCATGACCCTTTTTGCTTTAATGACAGCTTGCACTCCACAAGTTTGTGCTAAACCCGACGATCCATGTTATTCCAGCACAATTTGAGAATGTTCTAAAGAGCATCTTGTGTGCTTCAAATATGACCTTTCATACAAAGAAGTTAACATGGTCAAATTGGTCAATGTTACACATTTGCTTATTTAATCAGTGACCTAGAAATAAAGAATCTTAAATATATCTTATTCATTTTACATCAAAACATTTCTTTGGTTTACATTTTTTAAAAATCCTAAAACTTTTAGGTTTAAATTTTGAATTAGATTATGAATCCTAGACTTTTTGACACCACTGTATTTTCTTATCACAAATTATTTTTTATTTGTGCAGGTCTGCACTGTCCTTTACAGTTGTCAGTCTGTCTTGCAGCCCTATCTTCATCTGATAATGTGTTGGTCAGCCTGGCACAATATTGCCCCGTTATGAGATTCATTCACAGCTGTTAACCCCCTCCATTCAGCTTTTCATCTGCCGTCACTCACTGTTAGAGCAAATGCACTGCTGCATATCACAGCCATGTCCTCATCTGCGAAACAGCCACATCGCTAGGAAACTCACCAGTGAAGCTCCTGCCAATTTTAGTGGCACTCTCGGTGGCAACAGCAACACCTGTGTCATCCGAGACTTCTGACCCGCAGTTTGTTTTTCCTCCTTTCTCTCTCTCACTCACTCCATTGTTTGTCTTTCCTGCCATTCAGTGCAACCTGAGTCATACACAACAAAACATTTTTTGTGGTTTTGGAAGTGTAGAGAGAGAGAGAGAGAGAGAGAAGCACAAGAGCCAGGCCTAGGAAGGTGTTCTCTCAGGTGACTGGAATGTTATCAAGGACATGACTTCAGCAGGTGTTGTTCGTTGGGTTTTTAGAGAAGGCCTTGGGTTTAGGTGTCAAAAGACGACCTGACTAACCAGTTTCTTCTGTATGTTGAGTGTCAGTATCTAACTGGCAGATAGACTCTATTGCAACTGATCTGGGACTAAATTATGGAATATCTCATCTGCCAACAATTCTCAGTGTACAATATTCCAAGTGTGGTTTCTTTTGCCATATTTCTACTGTCTGTGGTGTTATCAAAAAACAAATTTAAAACATTTGTTTGGTCTGGAAAAACTGAGTCATTTTGTGTAAAGTCAACCAGAAGTCCCAGTTTAATTTGTTTAATTTCATATACAGTATCTATACTGTATATATATATATATATATATATATATATATATATATATATATATATATATATATATATATTAGGGCTGTCAATCGCTTACAATTTATCAAATTAATTACACAATATGCTGATTAATTAATCTAATTAATCACAATTAATCACATATATAAATATTTGCTGATATTTAATTTATTAATCGTGTGGCAGCAGTGCAATTCATAAAATCATTCAGATACGGGTCAGGAGCTTCAGTTAATATTCACATCAACCATCAGAATGGGGGAAAAAAAAATTGATCTCAGTGATTTTGACCATGGCATGATTGTTGGTGCCAGATGAGCTGGTTTGAGTATTCCTGTAACTGTTGATTTCCTGGGATTTTTACACACAATTGTCTCTAGAGTTTACACAGAATGGTGCCAAAAGCAAAAAACATCCAGTGAGCACCAGTTCTGCGGACAGAAACACCTTGTTGATGAGAGAGGTTAATGGAGTATGGCCAGACTGGTTAGAGCTGACAGAAAGGCTTCGTTAACTAAGATAACCCCTCTATACAATTGTAGTGAGCAGAATAATATCTCAGAATGCACAACATGTCGAACCTTGAGGCAGATGGGCTACAACAGCAGAGGACCATAGTGTTCCTAATAAAGTACTCAGTGAGTGTACAGGTGCATCTCAATAAATTAGAATGTTGTGGAAAAGTTCATTTATTTCAGTAATTCAACTCAAATTGTGAAACTCGTGTATTAAATAAATTCAGTGCACACAGATTGAAGTAGTTTAAGTCTTTGGTTCTTTTAATTGTGATGATTTTGGCTCACATTTAACAAAAACCCACCAATTCACTATCTCAAAAAATTAGAATATGGTGACATGCCAATCAGCTAATCAACTCAAAACACCTGCAAAGGTTTCCTGAGCCTTCAAAATGGTCTCTCAGTTTGATTCACTAGGCTACACAATCATGGGGAAGACTGCTGATCTGACAGTTGTCCAGAAGACAATCATTGACACCCTTCACAAGGAGGGTAAGCCACAAACATTCATTGCCAAAGAAGCTGGCTGTTCACAGAGTGCTGTATCCAAGCATGTAAACAGAAAGTTGAGTGGAAGGAAAAAGTGTGGAAGAAAAAGATGCACAACCAACCGAGAGAACTGCAGCATTATGATTGTCAAGCAAAATCGATTCAAGAATTTGGGCGAACTTCACAAGGAATGGACTGAGGCTGGGGTCAAGGCATCAAGAGCCACCACACACAGACATGTCAAGGAATTTGGCTACAGTTGTCGTATTCCTCTTGTTAAGCCACTCCTGAACCACAGACAACGTCAGAGGTGTCTTACCTGGGCTAAGGAGAAGAAGAACTGGACTGTTGCCCAGTGGTCCAAAGTCCTCTTTTCAGATGAGAGCAAGTTTTGTATTTCATTTGGAAACCAAGGTCCTAGAGTCTGGAGAAAGGGTGGAGAAGCTCATAGCCCAAGTTGCTTGAAGTCCAGTGTTAAGTTTCCACAGTCTGTGATGATTTGGGGTGCAATGTCATCTGCTGGTGTTGGTCCATTGTGTTTTTTGAAAACCAAAGTCACTGCACCCGTTTACCAAGAAATGTTGGAGCACTTCAGGCTTCCTTCTGCTGACCAGCTTTTTAAAGATGCTGATTTCATTTTCCAGCAGGATTTGGCACCTGCCCACACTGCCAAAAGCACCAAAAGTTGGTTAAATGACCATGGTGTTGGTGTGCTTGACTGGCCAACAAACTCACCAGACCTGAACCCCATAGAGAATCTATGGGATATTGTCAAGAGGAAAATGAGAAACAAGAGACCAAAAAATGCAGATGAGCTGAAGGCCACTGTCAAAGAAACCTGGGCTTCCATACCACCTCAGCAGTGCCACAAACTGATCACCTCCATGCCACGCTGAATTGAGGCAGTAATTAAAGCAAAAGGAGCCCCTACCAAGTATTGAGTACATATACAGTAAATGAACATACTTTCCAGAAGGCCAACAATTCACTAAAAATGTTTTTTTATTGGTCTTATGATGTATTCAAATTTTTTGAGATAGTGAATTGGTGGGTTTTTGTTAAATGTGAGCCAAAATCATCACAATTAAAAGAACCAAAGACTTAAACTACTTCAGTCTGTGTGCACTGAATTTATTTAATACACAAGTTTCACAATTTGAGTTGAATTTCTGAAATAAATGAACTTTTCCACGACATTCTAATTTATTGAGATGCACCTGTATATGTAGTTGAACTGTGCATCTGCAAAGCTCTGGAATGCATAATTAGAGGTCCAAGTAACATGTATAGCATAGCATAGAAACGTTTGAGTTTACATTGCATAAATAATTTTGACTTTGGGAACTCTGCAAATATGATTATCTTATAGTTGAGAGAGATGATTTTTGAAACTGTAGAGGAGACATGTGAGACTATTAAGGTATTTTCCTCAGGAAAAAAAATAAAAAATAAATAAATAGAAGAATCAAGAGTTTAAAGTTAAAAAGAGACTTTAGCTAAAGTCTCCATATTCTGTCCATTTAATCTCAATGCTGTCTATGAGAAACAATTAAGATATTAAAAAGATCTCATTTTTCTTGTCCAAGTTTTTAAACTAAGTATTAAGTTTTATGTGAGGCCATTTGAGAACATGTCCTGCATACTAGCTGAAGTGGGCCCAAAAATCTCTGCCTGACATAAAATTTTGATCTGTGAATTAATTATTCTACACCATGCTGTATCTATTTTTGTCTTGTAAATGTATTGATGAAAATGTATTTATTTATTTATTTTTTCTTTTTTTCTTTTGCAATTAGAAAATGTAAATCAACCAGGTGCTGCTGGCACCATTTGGAATTTTTATTTCTTTTACCTGAGGCTTCAGATCCTCCCTCTTTCTCGACATACACCAAAGAGAAGCCGACAGACACACAAACACACACACTATGCTAGCAGCTTGTTGTTGTCAGTGCAATCACAGCTCTACTTGCGTGTAGAGTCAAACCATTGTGACAGCCCCTCAAGATACTGTGGTCAAGGTTACTCTTCCATCAACCTGCCATTTTCATCACTTGGCTCCATTGCACGATCTCATAAATACACTGCTCACATTTTCTCATTCTGTCACTGTGTGCTTAATATGTGTCATGAATGTTTAAAACTGCAACTTGCGTTTTTTAGTTTAACCCCAGTAAATACTAGAAAGCTGTTTGCCTTGTATGTCTGTTCTCACCTTGATATTACGGTTGTTAATATTCCCAAATTATTTTAGTTTTTAATTAATTTTTGTATGAGATTTTGAGTTTTTGAGCAATGTGAACAAATGTTTTTGTATTTGGAGTGTTCACATTGCAGAACTATTTGGACTCACAGATTAAAATACTTATTAGTGGTTTGATCTAGATCCTGAGTTCCTAATATTCTGTGAAAAAAAAAAAAAAAAAGTGTTTGACTTTGTTATTAAGGAAATTTAAATAGAGTGGTATTTTATGCCAAAAAAAAAAAAAAAGAAAAAAGAAAAGGATGAAATGCAAACAAACACACACACAAAATGCTAATATGGGCTAAAATTGGACTGTGGAAAGTAACTTTTTTCAGGGAAACACAAATACCAGAGGCCCACTGCTGAAAATTAGAGCCATCAGGAGTAGCTTATGTGCACGGTACTTATCTCTTTGTGTTTTCATTTTTTTATTCCACTGGCAAGGGCCTTATTCCCACCAGCTGTCGGAATGCATAAAAAATAGGCTTGTTGTTAAGCCTGGGTCTTAAGTCGCTGCCAGAAAGAAAAGCGTGGCGAATAACAGCATTAATTCTGTGATTTGAGCCACCACTCACACCCGCATTTAAAAGTGCTTATAAACTAGCAGCTTGTGTCAACAAGGTAATAAAACAAGACGCGGGGGAGCACTCAGCGTGATTAACGCGTGCACGTGGGACACCCGCGCAGGTTTAAACAGTAGCGGAAGGCGCATAGTACTCACCTACCCTGGCACACGATCACGCTTGTGTTAAAGAGAGCAGCCTCTCTGTTGCCCAGATAAACTTTTATCATCTTTATGCTACAAAACAATAGTTTGCATAGTTGTTGTTCTCCTTTTACTAGCCTACAAAAGGCTCACCTGTGGTATGTCTTGTCTTTTTTTTTTTTTTCAGAACACTTTAGATTTTTGGTTTGATTTGCTGCACCTGTGGGATATTTGTTATCTTAATGTTCTCAGTAAACACAAATGTGGTTGGAATTAAGGAGGTTTGATGCGTAAAGCCACCTAGTCAATATTAATGTGATTAATTAAAAGATAAGCTAACCTCCATTTCAACTCTTGGAAAAAGTTCACCAAAAAGATATAAAAGTGTTGGAGCTGTAGCCTAGTGGTTAGCACACATTTTTCCTACATATTGAGCTGTGGTTTTCATGCAGGCATCACTAGTTTGAATCTGGAGTCACTAGTCTGAATTTCCTAATCCCATTTTACCTCTCTCTCCCTATCCTGTGCTGTCCTATCTCACTTTCAGTAGAAATGGCAAAAAGACAAAAATGAAATAAAAAAGGTGAAAGAAGCTATGTTATTAGCAACACTGCAATTCTCATCAAAGTTTTTAGGTTTCAATGTTATAATGTTACAATTGTTAAACCTTTGGTTCACAACTGGGTTTGCTTCAGGACATTTTGCATTGGCCATCAAGTGGTGACCCAACATAGTACCAAATTTGTTTATCATCCAAAAGTCTTTTGATGTCCAATATATCCTTAAAGGGATAGTTAACCCAAAAATGAAAATTCTCTCATCATTTACTCACCCTCATGCCATCCCAAATGTGTATGATTTTCTTTCTCCTGCTGAACACAAACAAAGATTTTTAAAAGAATATCTCATCTCTGTAGGTCCATACAATGCAAGTGAATGAGTACCAAAATTTTGAAGGTCCATATAAAGGCAGCGTCAAAAGTAAACCCTATGACTCCAGTGGTTAAATCCATATCTTCAGAAGCGATATGTGGGTGAGAAACAGATCAATCAATCCCCACTTTTACTTTCACATTCTTCTTCTTTTGTTTTTGGCAATCCACATTCTTCATGCATATCACCACCTACTGGGCAGGGAGGAGAATTTACAGTAAAAAAGGACTTAAAGCTACACTTTGTAACTTTTGGCCCTCTAGCGGTTGAAGCATGAGACTGCAAGTTACTTGCGAAGGAACACTTTACGCCAGTTGTTATTTGGGACTGCTCTTCCGGCGGATGAATATCATGGTTTGAGGACTCTGAGATTATGACGAGTCATGACAAGCTATTTTCATGTTGATATTGTGTTATTCACTTAAAAATGTATAACCGATATATAATTAAATTTGAGGATGATAAACAACACTCTTAATTATGTTTTAATATGATTATTAAAGTGTTTTATCCACTACAAAATACACATTAACATTTGTATTGTACTACATATCAATTTAAGAGGTGAAACTTGTGAAATGGCTGATATCAAGTCAAAGTCAGTTTTATTGTCATTTTTTTCACATTGCATAGCAATGGATAAAAACTAAAGAAAGTGCCTTCTGGGTACTATGGTGCAACATGTAGTAGACATATGGATGACAGGACTAAAGGCAACAATAAATATGGACTATATGCCAGCTCTCTTCAGCCTCCTTAGAATATACAGGTGCTGTTGGGCCTTCTTTACTAAAGAGGAGGTGTTCAGTGACCATGTGAGGTTGTTGAAGATGTGCAGGCCCAGGAATTTGAAGTTCTGCATTGTTTCAACTTTTGTATCATTGATGAATAATGGCTGATGAGGAGCTTTGGTGCATCTGAAGTCAACAATCATCTCTTCTGCCTTGTTGACATTCAGGGATAGATTGTTAAAATCACAACTGGCTATGAGTTGGTTCACCTCGTCCCTGTATGTTGTCTCATCATTGTTGCTGATGAGCCCCATAACTGTGGTGTCATCTGCAAACTTTATGATGCTATTGCTTCGGTGTTTTGCACTGCAGTCATGAGTCAGAAGGGTGTATAACAGTGGACTCAGTACACAGTCCTGTGGCGCACCGGTGCTCTGTGATGGGTTGAGAGGCCTGTGTGTTGATTCTGACAACCTGTTGTCTGTTGCTCAGGAAGTCGATTATCCAGTTGCACATTGAGAGCTTAGTCCAAGTGCTGACAGTTTTTCAATTAGCATCTGTGGGATGATTGTGTTGAATACTGAGCAGAAGTCAATGAACAGCATTCTAACATATGAGTCTTTGTTTTCCAAGTGTGAGAGGGCTAGGTGAATTGTGGATGCGACTGCATCATCTATGGAGTGGTTGTGTCTGTATGCATATAGTTGAGGATCCAGTGTGGGTGGGATGAGTGCTTTGAGGTGAACCATGACCAATCTTTCAAAACACTTCATGATCACAGGGGTGATGCGACAGGGCCTACATGTCATTGAGGCATGACTCTGTAGACTTCTGTGATGGAGATAGATTTAAAGGACCCAGGGACGACCACCTGCTCAAGGGAGATTTTGAAGACATCCGTGAAAACATCTCATAGTTGGTGGGTACATTCCTTGAGCATGCAGCCTGGGATACCATCTGGTCCGCCAGCTTTGTGGGAGATTACACTGAGGAGGGTCCTCCTAACATCACTCGTAGAAACAGGCAGCACTTGGTCACCTGGTGCAGGGGTAGTCTTGACCACCTTCCTGGAGTTAGTTGCTTCAAATCATGCGTAGAATTCATTCAGTGTGTCTGGTAGAGATGTGTCGTTCATACAGGAGAGGTGGTTCTTCTGCCTATAGTCAGTGACACATTGAATGCCTCTCCACATCCCCTGTAGTTCGTTGTTATTGAAGTGTTCTTTTATTCTGGTGGCATATGAGTCCTTGGCTTCTTTGATGCGACAGGTGAGATTAATCCTGGATGCTCTGTGTGCAACTCTGTCACCTGATCTGAAGGCTTCATGCTTTGAGCAGTGAGTGGACTTTAGCATTTAGCCAGGGCCTCTGGTTGGGATGTATAGTGATTGTCCTAGTGAGTACAAAATCATCTACACATTTTCTGATGAATCCAGTGACAGATGCTGTGTATTCCTCTTGGTCAGTGTGGCTGCTGAGTGTAGCAGCCTCCTTAAACACGTTCCAGTCAGTACAGTCAAAGCAGTCTTGAAGAGTTGAGCCCACAGACCCAAGGCTTGCTGGTCACTGGACGCCATGCTTGGGTAGCTGTGCTATCAGCACTGATGCCGGTTTAATGAGTAGCAAACTGCAAGGTTTCCATACTCTATGCAGCCATTGTGATGGTTGTTTAAAAACAAAGAGAGCAGAGAAAAACAGCAAACAGTAAACAAAACAAAAGGAAACACACAGTTTTGCACAGTTAGTGTCCCGAAGAGGCCGCTGCGTCCGTGCGCGGTCCAATTGAAGACACTTTATTTTTATATTACAATCTACAGCCTCAGTGGGCAATGCAAGTGAACTGTAATACTACAATAGTATATCTATGCACTGCAAAAAATAAAACTTTAATAAAAAATGCAAAATGAGGATTTAATAATGATGAAATTCTTTATTGAACATGAAAATAAATGCAGAAATATGCAATACAACAATTACAATAATACATTTTAATTGTTAATTTGGAAGTAAAGTTACAACAGGGAGATGGTTACACACTAAATAAATGAATAAACATTACTATGTTATGAAATCGGTACATAACAAACAACTTGAGAAGAGCATACATTCATGGGGATCTATCTTGTACCTATAGTGGATTTGAGTTCTGTTTAAACAGGCTATCTGCTATAAGGATAAAGTATCCATACACTGATTTATTGCTCCAAAAATACTTTATTGACTTACACTTACTTGCAACGTTTAGATTAGGTTTTAGTCTTCATCAGGCAAAAATAAATAAATAAATAAATAAAAATGTACACACTCTATGCAATTTTGTTAATTGTAACCCCCCCAAAAATTTTACATAGTCCATCTTTAAATATTAATCTGTTTCTTACCCACACCTATCATATCACTTCTAAAGATATGGATTTAACCACTGGAGTAATATCAGTTACTTTTATGCTGCCTTTATGAGCTTTTTGGGTGAACTTTCCCTTTAAGACCAAACATGTATAAATATTACTATGAACAATACCAACAAAAATATACCAAATTAACATGACATAATAGGAATAGGCTAAATAAGAAAAATTAAAATTTTGTAAATGCATAAATAGCACAAGTGAGATTTACTAGCCTAACAAGCGGAACAAACACTGGGCCAAATTGTGCATTAATATTAGCAATATTACAAGTGACAGATGAATTCGAAAATACCATAGAGTTTGATTGGACACTTCACCTTTGACGTCAACAACAAAAGATATGGAAAGCGTTTTCCCCTCCCTTTATAAAGTTGATAAACCTATTATTTAGATATCCTAAATATACACTGATTAGCCAAAACATTATGACCACCCGCCTAATATGCTGTTGGTCCTCCGCGTGCCGCCAACACAGCGCTGATCCACAGAGGCATGGACTCTACAAGACCCCTGAAGGTGTTCTGTGGTATCTGGCACCAAGACATTAGCAGCAGATCCTTCAAGTCCTGTAATTTGCGAGGTGGAGCCACCGTGGATTAGACTTGTTGGTCCAGCACATCCCACTGATGCTCAATCGGATTGAGTCTGGGGAATTTGAAGGCCAGGGGAACACCTTGAACTCTTCATCATGTTCCCTCAAACCATTCCCGAACAATGTGTTCAGTGTGGGAGGGAACATTATCCTGCTGAAAGAGGCCACTGTTATCAGGGAATACCATTTCCTGAAGGGATGTTCCTAGTCTGCAACGATGTTTAGGTAGGTGGCACATGTAAAATTGATGTCCACGTGAATGACCGGACCCAGGGTTTCCCAGCAGAACATTTCCCAGAGCATCACACTCCCTCCACCGGTTGTCGTCTTCTCACAGTGCATCATGGCGCCATCACTTCCCCTGGTAAACGGCACACACGTACACGGCCGTCCACGTGATGTAAAAGAAAACGGGACTCATTGGACTAGGCGACCTTCTTCCACTACTCCAAGGTCCAGTTCCGACACTCGCGTACCCAATGTAGGCACTTTAGACTATGGACAGGGGTCATCATGGGCACTCTGACCAGTCTGCGGCTACGCAGCCCCATACGCAGCAGGGTGTGATGCACTGTACTGTGACACATTTCTCCCGTAATCATCAATAAAAATTTCTGTGACTTGTGCCACAGTAGACCTTCTGTCAGTTCAGACCAGATGGGATATCCTTCATTGCCCTCGGGCATCGATGAGCCTTCGGTGCCCAAGGCTCTGGCGCTGGTTTGTGGTGTGTCCCTCCTCAGACCACTGTCGGTAGGTACTCACCACTGCTGACCGGGAGCACCCCACAAGCCTTGCTGTTTCAGAGAAGCTCTGACCCAGTCGTATGGCCATAACTATTTGGCCCTTGTCAAAGCCGCTCAGGTCTTTACTCCTGCCCATTTCTCCGGCATTCAACACATTGACTACTTACCATCTAATCTACACAGACCTTGACATGTGGCCTTGTTAGCAGATGATCAATGTTATTCGCTTCACCTGTAAGTGGCCATAATGTTTTGGCATATATGGTTATATTGTTGTTTGCATTTTATTATTTGTATTTGACACAGTTTTTTTTATTTTTTTATTCTATCAGAACAGACCTGCAAACCATTTTATAACCACTGGTATAAACTGTTGAAAAATGCTTTTGAAGTTTATACAGTATTTGTATAGAAAGTAGAGTTATTTTCCAAAATCATCATATAAATGCCAGCCTTTTCTTTTTAAAAAATGGAAATGCACCAATTGTCCATGTCTCAACAGTCCGTCTTTGTCCTCTGACCATCCTCTGATATTTAACATAAGATGCTACATCTTGTGATATCTTCAGTCATATTTAGCTCTCAGTCCATTGCTACCCTCATCTCTACCTACAAGCAGAATGATATTTAGAGCATCCATTTTCGTCTTGACAATTTACAGCAGTTAGTGCTCCACCCTGAGCCATCTGGTCTCCTGCGCCTCGCCGCTCTGCAGAAATACGCTATGTATAATTCATTTAACAGATCATCTTTAGAATAGATTAATACAATAATGACAGTGTGTGAAAGGTCACTTCAAGTACAGGCACCTATTTAATGTAATGATCCTTCTGTAACTGTATAAAGCTTTCTGACAGTCATGCTCAAAAGGGTTGGGGAAGGGTTTCTTCAGACCTAGGAGAGTAAAAATATGGCATGAACTATGGCTTGAAAATAGGGCATGTTTTACATAAATCAACTGATGTGAAAAGGAAAAATAAATAAATAAATAAATACAAATACAAAATCTGTCAGATTTGACAAGAATCGGAAGCCTCCAAACACAAAAATTCTGCCGACATTTACTCAACCTCATGTTGTTCCAAACCCATATGGCTCCACACATTTTTACACACAAAGAAACTGAATGGGGATGGAGGCTGTCAGTTCCTAACATTCTGCCAAACGTCTGTTCTTCTGTATTATATGGAAGAATGAATGTGATAGGGGTTTGGAGAGACACAAGGGGAGTAAATGATGAAAGAATTTACATTTTTGGGTAAACAATTACTTTATTCGAAGGGTTAAAATAATAACTTGACATTTCAATAATGTCTAGTGATGAAGGTCAATAGAGGTTGATGGAAAAGAAAAATGTTATATCAGTTACTCTTAGAGAGCTGTTTGGATTAAGGCTAGGGGATATAGATTATTTCCCGATTCAATAAATTGCTTTTCATCACCATTAACACATTGAGAGGCGTATCTGTGAGTGATGTTTACTGTGAGATTGTTCAACAAACCTGCACCAGATTCCGATTTAACAGCACAGGATCCACTCAGGGGACCCGGTCTAGACACAGCTGTTCTTTGTGTTGTTGTGTGCTATACCTGTAATAGAGGCTGCATGGGAATTGAACCATCACTGCAAGACCGTGCCACCAATTTTTATTATTAATTTATTTATTTTAAGTCGAGGAATATGATAATCAACCTGGTTTGATAGGGTAATTAACTTGGCTAAATGAAAATCCCATGAGATGAAAGGACAGAAAACAGATGTTCTATTAAAGGGGAACATGATTTGCTAAAGAGTGTGTGAAGATAAAGGGAGCGTGTTGAGTTGTGCTGGCACTGCTAGTTGTGAAAACATCTGAGTTTGTGTTCGTGATGCGGCTCTTTTGTTGTTGAGGGGCCTTTATTTGGACATAGTTCATTAGTGTACTTATTCCTATTGGTTTTACAGACATCTTGAAAAGATCTCAAGACAGAAACATTTTGAATTGAATGAACGTTACATTTATATAGCGCTTTTCTGACACTACATTCAAAGCGCTTTACACAGTGAACAGGGGACTCTCCTCAACTACCACCAGTGTGCAGCATCCACCTGGATGATGCGACAGCAGCCATAGTGCGGCAGTACACTCACCACACCCCAGCTATTGGTGGAGAGGATAGAGTAGAGTTATTGAGCCAATTAATGGATGGGGATTATTAGGAAGCCATGACTGATAAGGACAAATGGGGGGAATTTGGCCAGGGCACATTTGACCAGAATTCATTCAGTTGGCAGATGCTTTCACCCAAAGCAACTTATAGCTCATTTAAAGAAATTTCAGTCATGACAACTCTCTGAAAGATTTAGCATGTTAATGTGGGTATGATATATTGATAGGATATTGGTCTTGCCAGACTAGATCTGCTACACTACTGCTGCTGCTGCAGAGCAAGTACTGAGACTTGGTACTACTAGAAAATACAAAGACTGATGCAGCACAATTAGAAAAACACAAGACATGCTGCATCGAGCATGTAGGACAGACTGCTGCACAAACAGACATAAAAACAATCCCCATGTATCAGATCTAGGCAGGTAGAGCTGGGTTGGAGATGGGTTTCAGAGAAAAACTCTAGCAGCGCACTGCAGTGAAACCAGCTTATCTGTAAAACTGAGTAATTTAAATGTTAGAAAAAGAGTTAAAGGGGTAATGAGTTTATGCACTACATGCCACTTATTGATAGGACATTGGTCTTGGCGGACTAGATTTGGTTTTCTGCTGCTGCTGCAGAAAAAGTACGGAGACTTGCTACTACTAGCACATACACAGACATACTGAGTTAGCATGTGGACATGCTGCTGCTGCACAATTACACAAAATGCAAGACATGATGCACTGAGCATGTAGGACATGCTGCTGCACAAATAGACAAATAATCCCCCAACAAAGCAGGGAATCTATACAAACACATAACACATAAACACAAAACACAACCCTCCAACCAAGCAGATCTATCGGCAAGACTTATGTACTGCTGCTGCTCCAAAGAGCCATGTGCACTATGTGTATGCTAACTAGGTGTGCCTTGGCCACTCGCGTGGCGTAATGCTAATTAACTAAATTTATATGTGTGGCTAGACCTGTTGGCCTTATGGTTTAAATGGCTAGTGACCTGACTCATAATGTCTATCTGGACCAGGAAGGCCCAGAGCTTATTTAACTAGTGATTTTGACTAACTATGTGTGGATTTATTTACATATGTGACATTAATAACTGGTTATAAAACCTTGCAAATGTGTTTTGTGAGGACCATCCTGCTGCCAAACATATGTCCTATAAGGAAACACCGTTTGTCCACACCCATGAAGGGGCCATGCCTCTGGTTGAATGCGCTTTGCCACTAATAGGGCAATTCACACCCTGTGATTCGTAAGCGAGGGCGATCGCATCAACGATCCAGCGAGAGAGCCTTTGTTTGGAGACGGACATTCCTTTTGTGCATCCTCCATAACAAATAAAGAGCTGATCTGACAGCCTAAACTGACAGGTGTGCTCAACATATTTATGCAATGCCCTCACCAGGCATAATATATTCATGGATTGCTCTTCATATGAATTAAATGGTGGGGGAAAGAAGGCTTTAAACAAACCACCTGAGCCCTGAAGGGCATTGATAAAACCTTAGGCACGTAGCCTTTTCCAGGTTTAATGGTGGCTTTTGACAGATCTGGACCACTATCGAAGAGCCAGCCTCCAGGGTGTGGTATGCTGATACAGTCCCTACATAAACCTTGAGCGTTGATGGGGTAAAACCAGCGTCCAGCCACTCTTGAAGGAATGTCAAAATGCCTCATGCCTTGTGCTTTAGAGAGAAGTTCTCTCCTCAGCTGTATTACCCACAGTGGGCCATCTAGTATTTCTATCATCTCTGGAAACCAGGACTGATTGGGCCATTTTGGCGCAATTAACAGAACTGTTTCCCTGTCCTCTCGGACTTTGCTGATAAAAGGATGAAGGAGGCGCACTGGGGGAAACGCATACTTGCATATCGCCGGCCATTTGTGAGCTAGTGTGTCCAAGCCCAGCGGCGCTTGGGACATGGAGTACCTGAGGGGACAGTGGCTGTTTTCCACGGAGGCGAATATGTCAACTTTCGCATTGCTGGATATTTCCCAAATCCTCATTACTGTTTGAGGATGAAGTCTCCATTCCCCTGGTAATACTCCATGGTGTGTCAACAGATCCGCTCCAAAATTCAGACAGCCTGGGACATGTGTCGCACGCAAAGAGAGGAGACGATGCCCGCTCCATTGCAAGAGGCGTTGTGTCATGCTCATTAATTGTGGCGATTGGAGTCCACCCTGGCGAATTATGTACACCACTACTGTTGTGTTGTCTGAACGAATCAGAACGTGGTGATTCACAATGTAGGAATGAAAAGCTCTTAAAGATAGAAAGACTCTAGTTCTAGGCAGTTTATGTGCTACGCCCATTTTGTACCTATCCAAATGCCGAAAGTCGGGCACCGCACCCCAACCTATGTTGGATGTATCTGTGGTCACCACTTTTCTTCTGAAAATTTGATCTAACATAACACCCTGTTGGTAGAAGGCCGGCACTGTCCATGGTGCCAGACAGCAGCGAGTCACCGCGATGCGCATGCGAGGCTCCAGGCACGATGTGGAACATGCCGCTTGAGCCAGTACTGGAGAGGTCTCATGTATAACAGGCCTAACGGTATGACAGAAGATGTTGCTGCCATAAAACCCAGCATTCTCTGAAATTACTTCAGTGGCAATGTTTTCCCCAGTTTGAACTGAGAGAGACATCAAAGAATGGTCTGTACGCGCTCGTTTGTGAGGTGCATGCACATGCTCACAGAATCAAGACAAACCCCTAAAAAGGAGATTTGCTGGCAGGGGAAAAGTGTGCTTTTGCCCAGTTGACATTCAGACCCAGATTTTTCAGATGGCAAAGCAGCAAGTCTCTGTGTTCATTCAATAGTGCCTCTAATTGAGCTAGTAATACCCAATCGTCAAGGTAATTCAAAACACGCACACCGTTCATTTCTACGGGGTGAGTGCTGCATCGATCACTTTGTGAATGTGCAGGGAACCAAAGACAGACCGAAAGGAAGGAAATTTAATTTATACACAGTCCCCTCAAACTTGAATCTTAAAAACCGCCTTTGACGTGGTGCCACTGGAACATGAAAGTACACATCCTTCAGATCTATTGACACAAACCAGTCCTTGGGACGGATGTGCGATAAGATCTGTTTCTGAGATATCATTTTGAATGGGCGCTTCATGAGCGCACGTTTCAAGCATCTAGAATGGGCCGAAGTCCGCAGTCTTTCTTTGGAACAAGAAAATATTGGCTGTAAACTCCACCGTGTGTGTCACAGTCTGGGACAGTCTCTATCTCGTTTTTTGCAAGGAGACTGTAAATCTCTGCGCGCAACACCAGCACATCCTGTGGTCGGACCACAGATTGTAAAATGTCTGTGAACAAGATTCGCCCATTATAGGAAATAGAGCGCTGCTCACCATAGGGATGCGGTTGAGCATAAAGTGTGGGGTGCATGATCTGTAAAGAGGAAATGGCCCTTTTTCTGAAAATGTGCGAGCGTCCCGTGTTTGTACAATGGGTGCTTTTTCTCTTTTGTGAGAACAATCTCTGTTTGAGTAATACACACAGAAGCAACATTTTGAACAATGTCCTGTTCCCGATGAACAGTAATGGGGAAGTGGGGAGAAACACTGTACGCATCGAATCGAGCCTTCTTTGGCTCTAGGCCATGAATAACGGTGAGCTCTGGGCTCCTCTTCACAGGGCGGGGCATGTCATGAATGTTTCTGCTGCCCGGCCAGGGTTTTTCCATTGGCGAGTTTTCACACTGAGATGATGGGTGCTTACGCTTGGGCCATGGTTTGCATTGCCAAAGAGACCATCGGACGACACCGGGGTGTCGAGGAGGATGGCTTTCTCTGCATCACGTATCTCCGTGAGAGTTAGCCAAATATGCCAGTCCAGAACCACCTTTCTGCTTTCGTGTAGTTTTCGTGGCTCACAGCGCCAAATCTGTAGCGGTGCAGAGCTCTTTGAACAGCACCGACATGCTGTGGAGTGCTGAACCAGCTTGGCCCACTGCTGCGAGAGGTGAGCTGCGACCGCCTGTTCCACCGGGAGAAGCTTTGAGTAGCCTTTTTCCTCGGCGTGGTCCACTTTAGTGAGGACAGCAGCATCTTCGACCTGAGTGCACAAAAAGTAGGGCAAATGCCAAGTCTTTGTGACCTCCACGTGGACCTCAGGGAAGAATGGTTGATGGAGGCCGGTTTGTAAAAACTATTCATCCAGGCAAGACTTTTCAGACATTTCCGGCTCTTCTGAAGGGGACCACTCAAGACCGAGCTCTTCAACCACTCTTTCGAGAACGCGGAGAAGCTCCTTGTCTGTGTGGTGTGCACGTCCTTCACCCTCGCTGGGGAAAGAGGCAGAAACATCCTCCATGAACCACATGAATCTGCGAGTGACACAGCATCATTCCCATCATCAGATCTGCCAAACATAATGAGGCTGTGCGCTCCAATAGAGGGCCAGAGCTCATCATGCGCATATTGCAAAGGCGAGGACATTAGATCAGAAGTTCAGGAGGCTCTCAGGGCTTATGCCGGCACGAGATGCTCCTCTAATTCTTCCAGCTCAACCTTACTGCCCCACCATGCCTACTCATATGGTCCCTTGGAACGTAACACAGAAAAGGCAGGTGGGAGGGTACGAGAGGCTGGATCTTCCCTCAGAACGAAGTTGATCCTAGAGTGCAATGTCCGGAGATTTATGCCCTCGCAGTGAGGGTAGTCTGTCTCCATGAGAGCTGCTTGTGTGTGGGTGCAGCCCAGGCAGTGAACTACCTGCTTCCCACAGTGGAGTTACTGTATCGCAGTATCGCAGTACGGTCGCAGCTCACCTCTCACAGCAGTGGGCCAAGCTGGTTTAGCACTCCACAACATGTAGCTCTTGTGCTCAACAGACGTCGGGATGTGCCGTTCGCATAGGAAACACTTGCGGAACGACATCTTTAAATAGACGAATATCACGCAAGCAGCTCTTCGGTTAATATTGTATATATATATATATATATATATATATATATATATATATATATATATATATATATAGGATACAGTAACTCCAGCTGGAAGAATTTCACTGAAGTGGCACGTTGATCAATTACGTGCATCTGAAGCGAAGAGCCAGTTCACTGTGGAGAACTCTTCATAGAATTTGTAGTCTTGAAGGAAGAAAATTCTGAAGAAATGGTGACTAAGCACCCACTTATATAGGCTACTGCGTGCCTAAAGGGGCAGGGCTCAGACACCACTGCCAATCAGAAGATTGCCATGATTGAATAAGGGTTTCAACAAGGTCGTCTAGGAGGACTTCCCCATAGTGCTTATGGCAATGCTGAGTGAACTGAATAATAATAATAATAAACAAAATACTTGTCTACACTCTGCCCCCCTCTATTGGCTGTGCAGTGTCACATGCAAAAATAACTCACTCAAGGGGGCACTGCAGAGGAATTTAGACCCTACTCATGAAAAGGTTAATCTAGTGACCTAAAATAGCGATCTGTGCCAGCCAGATTTGGCTAAGGCCTACTTTGTAAAAAACGTGTTTCTATGTGTCAAGGCCAAAAGCCTAACTTAATGTGCAAGCCCTAGCAACCTATGAAAATAGCATTTTCAGTGAAAAAGTCTTGCAGCGCGCTGCACTGAAACTGGCTTATCTGCAACACTGAATTTGAATGTTAGACAAAGAGAGATACTTGTTGATTGGCTACCCGATTACATGTCAAAGGACCAATCAGCTTACACCATGCGAGCCGATTGCCTTATCATGTCACATGTGAGCGAGCCAGTTGGCTAAAAGATAACAAGCTCAAAGAACCTATTAGCTTGCGCCACATAGAGTTTCATGGCTGTATATTGTTCATATATTCATCCAAAAAAACAAATATTCTGCCATAATTAACTCACACTCATGTCGATCCAAACCCGTATGACCTCCTCAAAGTATCATAAAAGTAGTCCATGTGACTCTTACATCATATTCTAATTCTTTTAAAGGCCTATTGTAGGCCTATTGTAGGTTTTGGTGAGATACAAAATTAAAGTCATTTTTCTGTGAAAATCTTGATCTTGGTCCATTGCGCATTTATGAGCACTAAGCTTTTGTTCAGTGACTTGCCTGTTCACGTGAGATCTTGTGTTGTTTGTTCTCAGCAAAACCAATTGTATGCCTTCAGAAAACATGGGACATGACGCAGAAATTGCATGGACCAAATCCAGCTATGAATGGCTTACTTGTAGTTTTCTTTGCACATTGAGCTGGGAAATGAGAAAGTATTTTGGAAAAGAACTAAACACTTAAGCTCTAAGATCTAAAAAAGGACTAGGCTATTGCACCATTTCATCATTCGTATTTATTTATTTATGTTTGTGTCTTCACTCAGGCACAGAGTGTCTCTCTGTTGGAGGGTGGGTTGACTGAACAGACTGACTTCACCGGTTGGCTGTTGACTTGGTAGATGGCAACATCAGTGGCACAACCAGAGGCAAAGTCACACTCCATGCAAACTCACACAGAGTGAAGCCATCTGCTGCTCACTCGCAACTCTGGAACAAACACACAAAACTGTCAAAAGTTCCCCACGTTCGCATTACGTGCTCTCTCACTCTACTTCACTCTCTTTCAGGCTCTTTTTTTTTCCCCCCGTGTTACTGTGGTTCAAGTGGTAGAATATGGCCCTAACAATGCCAAAGTCATGGGTTTGATTCCCAGGGAATGCATAAACCGGTAAAATGTATACCATGAATGTAGTGTAAATTGCTTTGGATAAAATCATCTGCAAAATGTTTAAAGTTCATCCCCAAATTAATATTCTGTCATCATTTTCTCACACTTGTTCCAAACCATATGACTTTATTTCTTTCACAGAACATAAAAGGAGATTTTAGGCAAAATGTTAGTCCAGTCACATTTTTTGGATTTTTGTTCCACAAAAAAAAAAAAAAAAACAACAAAAAAAATGATATTGGGGTTGGAACAACATGAGTGTTTTGGGTGAACTGTCCCTTAAAATGTAAACATTTCCACCTCTCTATAACGCTATTTCAAGTTCACACCCCAAATGACCTCACATGTGTTTTGAGAAATGGTCATTGGGTTGTGTGTACTCTTTTGCCCTCTGACTCTGCAAGTTTCTGTCAATCTAAAGTGGGCTGAGAGTGCAGGTGGAAGTTAAATCAGGATTTCCAGCATTCCATACTCCCAATGCAGTGTAGTGTCAGGACAGATTGGGATGTGTCAGTACACCCACCTCAACACAAACAATCCAACTTATGGGCTGTTCTTATTACACTTACAATTATGTAGCATGAGTTACAGCATCTGTGGTGGGCGAGAAGATTACAGTTTAAAATACAGCTGGTAGAAATCCAGTATCACCACTTTTTTATGTTAAAATTCTTTATTTTAAAAAAAGCCATATTTAGGTTGATTTTGCACTTTCAGTATTGCTCTGTTTGTTTGAGCAACCCATCAAAGCAACATTTGCTCAACCAAAGGCGTGAGTATGCAGGCGGAACTACCAAACAATGATGAGTGAAGTGTTTGGAAAACCTGTTTGGACACAATCATTTTGGCAGTTTTATTGGTGACACCAATGGCAACTTTATACTGTACACTGCACATTTAAAGGGACAGTTCACCCAAAAATGAAAATTCTGTCATCATTCACCCTCATAATGTACAATGAATGTCATCTTCATTTGTGTTCCATGGAAGAAAGGAAGTTATAAAGGTTTTGAACAACATGAGGGTGAGTAAATGATGACAGAATTTTTCAGTTTTGGGTGAACTATTGCTTTAAGTACTAGAAGTAGGACTCGAAGCCATTATGGAGGCAACATAGGCCTGCACTATGGCTAGCATGCAGCTCAGTATGTGTGGGAAACCTTTAAAGACTTTCAGAACAGCCTGCATGTTGAAATACATTTTTCTGCAATCATTCACTGTTCCTATATAGTGTGAAATATTGTGACAGGATAGTATTTTTATCAGTATCACCAGAAACCCAAACTGGACGCTGTATCTGTGGTGAACATTTGTGAACTTCCTCATAATTGAAATACTGCACTTTACGCAGAAGTGTTAAATCACATCAGTGCAGGCCTTCCTCTCTGATGATGGCAGTCATGATGTATAACTCTCTGGAATGTATAATACACACATTTTAACTACCCAACTGGAGCTGTGAACTCTAAATTATTGACACCAATAACAGTGGAGTAACCTTTATACACTAATCTGAATTGTTTCTCTCAGTGTGAAAGACCAAATTTGACCTGTTTTGATCACCGGAGCAACCCCAGTTAGTTTAAAGGGATAGTTAAAGGAATATTCCATGTTCAATACAAGTTAAGCTTAATCGACAGCATTGTGGTTACCACAAAAATTTATTTTAATTTAAAGGTTAAAATACTGTACTTAATGTTTCAAAAGTATAGCCACAAGACATAAATAATATGCGTATTAACATGATTTTAGTGTGATAAAATTACTTACTAACCTTTTCTGTTTAAAATTATAGAAATTTTACAACTTGCCATGACGATGTAATGTCAACAGACCCTAAAACCCTAAAACGACTGTAAAAATTACAATTTAAACAACTTTACAGCTCAAATAATACTTGAGTTTTATCAGAAGAATTAATGTAAGTGCTTTTATAAAATTTCTGCCTATAAACCCTCCAAAAATTGGTCCCATTCACTTCCATTGTTAGTGCCTCACTGTAACTTCGATTTTTGCTTTTTTTTAAAGAAATGGACGAACGAGACGAACTAATTTTTGTGGTAATCAACATTATGTCACAAATGCTGTCGATTGAGCTTTACTAGTATTTAACCCAGAATATTCCTTTAACTAAAAAATGAAAATGTCTGTCATAATTTACTCACCCTCATTTTGTTCCAAACCCTTAGGACTTTTTTCTTATGTGGAACACAAAAGTTGATGTTTAAATATTGTGGCTCATCTTTTTAGTACAATTGCAGTGGAAGATTGTCAAGATTTTCACACAAAAAAAATGACTTTTCCAGTTGTTTCTCATTCAGAAGACTTGAAATATGATGTGGGATTCCAATGAACTACTTTTATGATACTTTTAGGTCCTTTTTTAAGCTTTAAAATGAGTCACTATTCACTGCGATTGCACTGAAATCAGTATATTTATTAAAAAACGTCTTTTGTGTTCCACAAGAAAGAAAGTCATACGGGTTTAGAATGACATGAGGGTGAATAAATGAAGACAGAATTTTCCTTTCTGGTTGACTATTTTAAGAAACCTGATGGGAACACCAGCATCAATATGCTGTTTTTTTTTTGTTGTTTTTTTTTTTTTGAGTAGGCATATACAGATGAAGGCAGTTATTTTTCACATATACGTATGAATCTTTTTGTTACTTTTTTTAAATTTGTATCTGCTTGCACACTTGTTAAATACTGTTTTTGTTGCAAATTGTCTTTCTGGAACTAGGTTTTATCCACTTTGGTCATGTGTTTTCTCACTGTTTTTTTAGCAGGTCCTTTTATCTTTTGTTGACCATGCACTGCTGCCATGGAAACACTTATAATAGTTAATTTAAAATCTACAGGGTACTTGCTGCTCAGGCCAAAGACTGATACATTCCTCGGAGCAGTTCTTCTTCCCATTCGCTCCCTCTAATTCTCTCTTTCTCCCTTTCTTTATGTGTGGAACATCCCATTTTGTCATCCACTATTTCAAAAAGCCTTTCAAGCAAAAAACACCACAGGGTGTTTAAGGGTTTATGCTGGTAAAGCACATCCTTACAAAAGTCAATCATTTTCATGAGTAAATGTTAAGCAGATGAATTTACCCCCCACCCCTGTTCAGGTTTGGGGAGTAACGGAATACATGTAACGGGATTACGTATTTAAAATACAAAATATAAGTAACTGTATTCCACTACAGTTACAATTTAAATCATTGGTAATTAGAATACAGTTACATTCAAAAAGTATTTTGATTACTAAAAAGCATTTTATTGTCATTTGTTTCATTTAATATTTAGTCCTTTCAGATGGAAAACATTTATACATATAAATGATGTGATCCAAAGTGCATTTGAACAGTGGTGAAACACTTTCTTATGATGTGTTACATTCATACGAGCAGACAGAGAAGTAAGTTTGAAGTAAGTTTGGAGCAGAAGAAATAGAAATAAACCTTGTGTAAATTGTCAGCTTTACGCTAAGCTAAAATGCTATTTCTAGCTATTTATCATATTTTGTTTTTCAAGAAAATTCACGTTAGATCATAATTTCTTTTTTTTCTAATAAGACCTTTGATATTAAGGCAAAAATCATATTCTTGATAATACTTTTTTTCAATCAATTAGACTGATCTTGTTTTAGAAACAACACTGCATAAGATATTTAGGTTTTTCAGAGAATGTATTTTTAACATGTGTATTTTGTCTTACTGTACTGGCAGAGTTTTTATAGTCAAAACAAGTGAAAAAATCTACCAGTGCTGAAGAAGTAATCCAAAGTATTTAGAATGCATTACTGACCCTGAGTAATCTAACGGACTGTG